>NC_080691.1:52301394-52601394 GCF_030445035.2 Dasypus novemcinctus | reverse complement strand
GCCTGCTCCTGCTTCCTCCGGCTGCCTGTTAGGGTACAGAGCCAGGGAGGGGCCAGGTTTTGGGGGCAAGATCCCCTCAGTGCCTCTTACGACCCATGGGCTGGATGGTTGGTGGTTAGCGCACAGGCTGGGGTGGGGACGGGCTCCTGTAAGAAGGACCCCGGGCGTGTGGGCCTCTTTCAGGGTGGCCTCCCCCAGGCCAGGCCCTGCCACTCGCCCAGGGGGTCCCGGCGTGGACTCTGAACTGCCTGCGGGAAGGATGAGGCCCGGCCCCCCGGGGGAGGCTGGAGCTTTCCCTGCCTGGTGGCTGTGTCTGGGAAGCAGAGAGTGTGGCAGAAGCGAACACACCCTCTCCATGTGCCCGGGCGGCTGGCGGCCTGGGTTGGCCCGTGTCCTCCCCGCCTCCTGCCCCGACCACAGCCCTCATGCCCGTTGGCCCCCGCTGGAACGCCCCTTCTGTCAGGATCTCCCCACGGCCCCACATGGCTGATCTCACCCTCTGCTCACTGAGGGAGCGCCAAGGCTCCAGGAGGACAGCCACGTGCCCAGGCCACACTGCCGGTGAGCCCAGACACCTCCTGCCCCGGCGTTTGCGGTAGGCTCTGTTTGTGGTGCCAGTCTTCTTTGGCCTGGCGTGTGCTCGTGAAAATGGTCTCCAAGGACTGAGCCGTCTACGGGTCTTCGGCTCAGGGGTCCAGCCAGCCCTCGTGGCCCCGCCTGAGCCCCTGCAGTCATCTATTGGGCAGCCCGCATGGTAGGCAGGACTCCATATCCCACGCTTTCCCAAAACCTGGGGGGGGGGCGTGGTCTGTGGGTTGTGGGCAGAGGCCAGAGGAGACCCGTTCCTGGGGAGGGGTCCAGGTGGGGGTAGAACAGGGCTGGTGAAGGTAGGTTCACACCCCTCCCCGGGGACCCATCCTCATTTGAGGGTAATGGGGGGCAGCTGCTTGGGCAGCCCTGAGGCTCCTGGCACCAGGTCCTTCTCCAGGCGGTGACCCCTGAGCCAGCAGCCTGTCCCCTGGGAGTGTTGAGGGGGTCTCTCCAGGACGCGTGGCCCCACCCCTGGTCATAAAGCCTCTCACTGGTTCTGCCTTCATGAACACAAGTGCCACTCTGAGTCCCTCTGTCATACCCCCCTCCCGCAAAATCACTGCCGTGATGGACACCTGCAGGCCAGAGGCCCAGACCTCCAACCCATCGCCACCCTCCTCCCAGGCCCTCTCGCTCCCCTGCCCCTCCCCCTGTGGAAGCCCTCCCTGAACCCTCCCAGCCCACAGACCCCCTGAGCCATTGGCTCTCCCACGCGTTGTGCAGGTCTCAGCCTGGCCACGTGCTGCTCTTGTGGCTGCTGGGTTGGGGGGAGCCAGGGTCAGAAAGGCCTGGGTTCCAATCCTGACCCAGCCGCTGCCTCACTGCGACTCAGTTTCTCTATCTGTAAAGCGTGGACGTGAGCCTATGTCAGGGCACTGCAGGGACTTGGCGAGATCCTGAGGTGCACCCAGGGCTTGCGAGCCCCTGACGATTATCAGGACTGAAAAAACCAGTCCCGCGTTTCTTAACGGGCAGAACGTCGTGAACATCTCGGCCTAAAGCAGAAGCGCGGTGCTCAGAGCAAAAGCCCACTCCTGAGCTTCCTGCCCCAGAGGAGGAACCGTGTCTCCTCTGCCTGAGGGGGTGGGGTGGCCGGGGGACCCTCGACCTTGCCTGCCGCTGTGACAGGCAGCCACGTGCATAGGCCCACGTGTGCACACGGCACACGCACGCTGCCTTGTCCGGTGACACCCCCACCATGACCCCCGCCCGACACCTGGCCAGCACCCCACTCCCACGTGAAGCCCCTCCCCATGATGAGGGGGCAACTGTGAGGCAGGGAGACCCACCCTGGACCTCGTCCATAATGGGAGATTGGACAGAGGCTCGGAGCAGCCTGGAAAACACTGAGGCGCCGAGGGGGAGATGATCCTTTACCAACGCCACCCCCGCCTCAGAGGGGGCCCCCACCCACGGCCCAGGCCCTCTCCACCTGTCCACGCTGTTGCATCTTTCAGTTTTCATTTTTACAACATAAACACATTTCTGGCAACATCCGTGGCCTAGACAGAGTGAGAAGGAACGTGTCCCCGGGGCCGTCAGCCTAGCCGGGAAGCTGTGGGGTTCCCTCATCTCCACAGGGGGCTGCAGGCCGGATGGGACCCAGGTACCTCCCTGTCTACCCTCCAGCCTGTACACTGTGAGCGCCCGGGGCTCCTGGAACAGGTCACGACAGACGGTCCCTCCTGGCCATTGGTTCAGGGCCTGCCCGCCCGGGTCCCTCCTCATTGGCTCTGATGCCCCCAGGGATACCAGAAACTGGAGGTCCAGGCTGCCTTCCTGGAAGGGTCACAGACTCAGGGCTGGCTCAGGGGAGTCTCAGGAGAGGTGGAGGGCACCAAGAAGGGTGCCCCTGTGCATGGAGTTCTCCCTGCCGCCTCCTGGTTTATCAGGATGAAACACACCCAGCCTTCAGGAGGGGTGAAGGACAAGGCATCCATCCACAGGTTTAGGTGTTACGCAGCTTTGCACTATCACACTTTTTGAAGGACAGTCAACAGCCTTAGAAGATGTTCCCATGTTGGAGATTTGGACCCGAAGGGTATCGGGAATGAAAGAAAGAGAAAAAGGAGAGTGAAGGAAAGAGAAAGAAAGAAAGAAAGAAAAAGAATGGAAGAATGAGAGAGCTGGGATCAGGGGGCCTGCAAGTAATGACTCCTCAGACAACTTTATTGTTTACAAGGGGCTCTCTATGTACCCCAGTCTACGGGACAACGAGCAGCAACAAGCAGTTAACTATTAGCATTACTAAGGAACTTAAAAAATCTTATCTCAAGGCACAAAGTCTAAATGTTCTATTTACTACAAAAGGTATGTGCTCATCTTTTCTTTCAGCCTTTAACAGCTTCATCCTGTTTGCCGGGAACTCTTAATTACCGCATACCTTAGGGTGCAAGCATAGCCCTGGAAACAGCACGTCTTCCTAGTGAGACCACTGTGCCTCAGTTTCCAACACTCCCAAGGAGCAGTAATGGCCAGCTGCTGATGTGGCCCATGCCCGCCACGTGGGGACAGGCCCATGCACACCTGTGTGTCATCACTGGGCAGCCAGGGGTATGGCAGAGCCACCATGGGGAACCCCACCCAGGAAGCAATCTAGGCTGTCATGCCCAGCTGAGTTCCCCTTTGTCCAGAAAAGAACTTTCCCTGGCCAGGCATGGCCTCACGCAGTGCCCCTGCTTTCCCCTGCAGGAGCCGGAGCCGGCAGGCTGGGTTTCAGGACATGCTGACCTCCCCTCGAGGCAGGTGAGTGACCTGTGGCCAGCTGTTTGGCCTGGGAGTCCTCCCCTGAGTCCCCCCCCAATGCAGGACAACAGAATGCCCCATGGGCCTGTTGGGCACAGTCCACAGAAGGAAGGATGGTAGGCCCTGGGCAGTGTGCACTTCTAGTGTGCAATCCCTGGGCAGGCAGAGCCTCTGGGCTGGGTGTGGACAGCAGCCATCAGTTTAATGTCAGGCTTGAGTTGTGGGCCGTGTGTGCGTGTCTGGCCAGCATCCCCTGGGTGAGCAGAGTCTCCGGGCTGGGTGTGGACAGAAGCCATCAGTTTAATGTCAGGCTCAAGTGCCTGGCAGTATGCGCTTCTGGTCAGTAACTCCTGGGCAGGCAAAGCCTCTGGGCTGGGTGTGGGCAGCAGCCATCAGTTTAATGTCAGGCTTTAGCCCCGGGCGTTGTACATATCTGGTCACAACCCCTGGGCAAGCAGAGTCTTCGGGCTGGGTGTGGACAGCAGCCGTGGTTTCATTGTCAGGCTCAAGCCCAGGGCAGTGTGCTTCTGGTCAGCATCCCGTGGGCAGGCAGAATCTTCAGGCTGGGTGTGGACAGCAGACATCCGTTTAATGTCAGACTCAGGAGGTGGGGCCAGCTGGCCAGATTGCTTGTCCGTGACAACCAGAAGCAGGACCATCGCTGGGCCTGATCGCCATTGAACTTGCCTCAGACACTATCCACCACCCTGTCCAGTGTTGGCAAAGGTCAACACCCAGCTGGGGATGGCAGTATCCTCCTGCCCGAGGAGGCCAGAACCTGCCAGCAGGAGGCATGGGTGGGCCCACCCACTGGGGCACCTGTTGGAGACTCTGAGGCCAAGCGCAGCCCAGGGAGGGGCACATACACGTCATCTCAAAGGACCACGGAGTCAAGTTCCTTGGCTTTGAGGGCCACAGGCTCTCTGTCGACAGAGGACAAGGGTGGGCACAGACTGCGAGCCTGGCCGTGACTGCCAGGGACTAGAGTTTGCTGACCCGTGACCACCAGGGTTGCGGCGCTTATGGATTCTGTTGATTCCAGCTCCTGCCAAGTGAGGCCTCGAGCTCAGGAATTCTGGAGGGGGCCTCCACTTGTGAGCACCTCCCCGAGCCCGTGGAGCCAACGTGGTGGGGGCACGCTGCCACTAGGGCAGGGTAGGAGGCCCAGTGGCTCCCTGTGAGGGGTGGAAAAGCATGGCCTGCTGGGACCCTGTCTCGTTGGTTTTGCCATAAAGGCTGACCCAGCTGTGTGGCCAGGCCTGAGAGTGGACGTTGCCCCTCCCTGGCCAAGCTTGGTCTGCACGGGTGCTCGGCCGGCCCCTGCCCTGTGGACTTGACACCCAGTGTGGAGGACCTGGCTTGAGCAGGGCTACAGCAGGTCTGTAGGACAGAGGGGATGGGCAGGGCTGCCCTGCCCCCTCTTGCCTTTTTCCATTGGTGTGGGAAACTGCCAGCTGGGCCAGAATGGTGGGTAGCAGTGGGGGGGGGGGCTCCGTTGGCATGAGGCTGAGACTGGCACCCCTTTATCACCCCCGTCTCACCTCACTCACTGGGATTTGCAACCACGTCAGGCCCAGCCCTGTCCTCAGGGAGCCCCCAGCTTGGCCGGACAGAGACACCAGTGGCCCACCGTGGAGTTGCAAGATGGTGGTGCCAGGCAGGGCCCCCCACCCAATCTGGGAAGGGGGAGCCAGAAGGGGGGGGAGGGGTGACACTGATTGCCGGCCCCAGGTGAGAAGTGTTGTGAGGGGCTGGGGTGCCCTTTCACCACAGGCCATGCCCACACCGAGAAACCCACCCCGCCTGTCCTCTAGGGGACCCTGCCTTCCTCCTCGGCTTGCATGCTACCCTCCCTACCCCCCAGCGTGGAGGGCCTGGCACCCTTGGGGCTCGGCTGTGTTTCTCAGTACTGAAAGGAATCTTTATATACTAAAGATAGTAATTCTTGACCTACCCATGTGCTTGAGGAAGTTTTTTCTCAGCCTTTTAATTTTTGTTGACAGTGTTTTATAAGACAAAAAGTTTAAAGCAGCTGTAGGTTTACGAAAAAACCACACAGACACTAGAGAATTCCTGTATCCCACCCCCACGCTCAATTTTACATTGGGGTTGTTTTTTTAAAGATTTATTTATTTATCCCCCCCATAGTTTGCACTCGCTATCTGCTCTCTGTGTCTGTTCATTGTGTGTTCTCTGTGCCTGCTTGTCTTCTTTTTAAGAGGCACTGGGAACGGAACCCGGGACCTCCCATGTTGTAGGGAGGCCCCCAATCACTTGAGCCACATCTACTCCCTGCTTGTTGTGTCTCTTATTGTGTTTCTTCATTGCACCATCTTGATGTGTCATCTCGTTGTATCAACTTGCCGCATTAGCCCATCATGCCAGCCTGTCAAATCAGCTTGCTGTCTTTCTTGTCCTCTTTAGAATGTCCTCTTTAGGAAGCACAGAAATCGAACCTGGGATCTTCTGTGTGGTAGGCGGGCATCCAAAGGCTTGAGCCACATACACTCCCCTACATTGGGTTTTTGATGTTCAGAAATTTTTAATATCTGCTGGCCAAATCTATGAGATTTTCCTCTTTTAAGGAGCCTGTTGTCTTATGTGGAGATTTTCCTAGCATGTAACCCAAATCACACACATACATCATTTCTTACCACTATTCCCAAATCTTATTTCTTACACCTTAAGATTTCATTGGCCTCGAGTTTATTTTGACATAGGTGCAAGGTGAGAATTGAACTCTATTTTTATGGTTATAGGTGAACTTCTTCTTTGCTATTTCCTGTGACTGGAAATTAGAAACGTCTTGTCATCATGTCCTTGGTTTGGTGGTGAACGCCGGCAGGCTCTCAGTTGTTAGCTGGTACCCCCTGCTTTCATTTTTAAATGTGTATGTGTGTGTTTGTATGTTGTCCTCTTGCTCCAAATTTGCTTCAGAAGTCTTGGTTTTCTTCTTATGGATTTATTTCTACAGAGGTACATTGGCCTCACTTTGTCACGTTCTCCTGCCTGGGGTCGTTGCTGTGCCCACTTTTAGCTCGCCCTGTTTGGGAAGTGCCGCCCCCTCTCTACACTGGTGTTGCATCTAGCCTCAGGTTTTCTGGGTTCACTGTGTTTCAGGGTTCTCATAGCTGCTCTGAGCGCCCCCGTTTTCTGAGAACAGAGTCTGGTTCCTAGTGTGGTATGGTCCCTTCAGAGGCCTTCAGAGTGACCCAGGCCTCCTCGAGGGCACTGGCTTTCCAATGCCACGAGCTGGCTGCAAGCTGGTGCCGTGGCCAGGCCCTCGGCCCCTGGCCCTGAGCTGCCCTTCCTTGTGTGGATGACGCCCCTGCCCGAGCGACTTTGCCACTCACCAGCGTGGGGTGACCTGGCCTTGTCTGTCAGGCTCATGTACTCCTGCGTCCTAGTGACGTTAGGTCCAGTTACCAGGGCAAGGAGCTCACTCTTGGCTCGTGAGTGCTTCAGCTTTGGGGGGCTTGGTGGATGGGCTGAGCTCTGCAGACCTGCCTGCCACTGAGGGGGGGGCTACCCTCAGCTAGGGCGTCCGGGGACCCCTGTAATTGAACCCATGGGTCATTCCTCGGCAAGGGTGACGAACGAAGAGTGAGTCCAGGGTTGTGGCCCTCCAAAAGTGCCCTGAGCCCTTTCCCATGCCTGAGCCCGTTCTTTTCAGGAGCGGAAGGAGAAAGAACATTCTGCGTGGCAAGGCTTTGCCACTCACCAGCTGTGGGCTGTGGACAGTGTTCATACCCTGCCAGGCCCCATGAAGGGCTGAGCAAAGGAGGTGTTCCACACCTGGCCACTCTGTCAACGGTGTGAGTGCCACGCCACCTCCTACGTCATCCTCCCACCGTGCCACGTCCCATGGTGCCACTTCCCACACACTGCCTCCCAACACACCGCCATTCCACCAAACCCCCTCCCACGAAGTCACATCCCACCACACCACCCTCCTGCTGCTCCTGACCCCTGTCCCATCGTTCTCCCGCCACACTGCCTCTTGCCACGTCACCCCTACTCGGGATGAGGTGTGGCTGGCAGTTCCCAGCATGGCCTGTGGGTGTGGTGCCAGCCCGGAAAGTCCCGCAATGCCGAGGGCCCCAGACAAGAGTCCCTTGCTGTGCTCCGTTCGCGTGCTGTCCCGGGTGCGTGCTAGCAAAGGCCGTGTGAGTGTCTTGCCTGTCCCCTCCTCTGCATGGACCCTGGCCTCTGCAGGCTCCAGCCTCATCCCTGCCCCTCAGCTCACCTCTCCAGGCCTTCCCTTGGGCCTCTCATGGTCACTCTGGTCATATTCCACCTCGCCCATTCCTTGGACTCACTCTCCACACATTGTCGTCTCCATGTCCCCTGGGATCTGCCTCTGAACACCGCCCCCCTGCCTGGACCACCCCTCGATCCCTCACTTGGGATCTCTGGGAGTATGTCATCTTGGCCTTTTGAGGCAGTGGGGACACCCCTGTAGGAACCGACCCCCGCAGCTCAGATTGGGAGAGCCCGTGGCTGAGGCCTCTCGCCCGCAGGCTGACCCGTGCCCACAGGCTGACCTGTGCGTTTGGCTGCCACATCAGGGTGGGAAAGCCGGAAGCTCAGGGCACCCCGCCCTTCCACGGCCCATCTTGCCGAGCTGGCATGTTGCAGATCACACATTTGGTGTTTCAAATGTGGTTTTAGTTCAGCTTTTGCTTTCAAGCTATTTTCACTCTCCCCCACCCTCAAAATCCTAATTAGGTCATTGATCCACGTGAAAGTACTTGCTGCTCTCTGCATTTTATAAGACAGTGGAGTTGTAGAAGCAGCTCCTCCAGCTGGGGCTTCCGCTGCGAGGGGCCTGGAGGGAGGTACTGGGTGCCCCACAGCCCAGTGGGCTCCCTAATCTCTCTGGCCAAGAGAAGGGGACCAGACCTGGACACGGTTCCTGGAGGGACTTGTAGCAGATGGAGCTTACCCCTGCACCAAGTGTACATACAGATGGGGAAACTGAGGCTTGGGCCACTCAGGCAACTGAGAGGGCCAGGACGGGGCACGAAGGTATTGGTGAGGGGCAGGGGTCTCAGTCCCGGGCAAGGCCCATCCTTCACAAGGTAGCATCTCCCTTGACAGGGTGTCTACCCTCTGCCACTCTAGGCCCAGGGACAAGAGCATGGCCTGTACCTCCTGGGTCTGGCTGGGCTGCTCGAGAGGCCGGATGAGGGGGACGTGAGGCAGAGCCCGTGGGCTGAGCAGATGGGTGCCAGATGATCATTGCGCTGGCACCCACCTTGGATTCTTGATTTTTTTTTTTAATTATAGAGGAATATGGGCTCATTCATGGAAAATATGGAAGATAGAGGAGAAGAAGGAAAAGGAAACAAATGGTGTCAGTCACACCTGCAGGAGCCCCGTCTGCCCAGTGATCTCAGCCCTCAGGGGTGTGGTTTCTGCTTGTGTGTTTTTATACACGGCGTGGGTTTTGAGCCTATGCTACCCTCGCGTTACCTGTTAACCTTGCTTGTTCGTCCAGGTGCCTTGCAAACGGTGGATGCCACGCTTCACCCACTGATCCCTCCGGCCCACCCCACCCCATCTGCCTTGTCCTGCCCTGGGACCTCTGCCCTTGCAGGTGGCCATCTGGGATGGCTTTCCCCAGACTTGCCCATGGCCGATTCACTCTTTTCCCTGGGCTCTGCCTGGCGCTCTCAGGCTGAGAGCTTGAAACACATCCCCCATTGGACGTTTGGGTCATTTCCCACTCTTCCCCATTGCCAAGGCCACTGGAGTGAATAGGTCATGCCCAGAGCTCTTTCAACTTTGGGCTCGACCTTGAATTGCAAGCAAGGGAGAGCCTTGATGGGGACTTCCAGATAAGAGCAAAGCCTGGGAGAGCAAGCCAGAGACAGGATCCCGGTGGCCTGCACAGGGGGCCAGATGATCCAGGGAGCCAGACTTGCAGGGAGGTGTTCTGCCCAGCAGTCCTCTGTTTCTCATCTGTAAAGTGGGGGTGCCTGGACCCCTTTATGGCAAGTGTGTGGTAATTGCTCCTGGGGCTGTGCCGAGGGACCTGGGTGACCTCAGGGCTAGGCTAGTCCCCCCTGAGCCTCTGCAGGTGCTGTGCACATTAGGTGTTCAAGAACCCAGGTGATCCCAGGCCAGGCTGGTCCCCACTGAACCTGTTGTGGGTGCTGCGCACAGTAGGTGTTCAGGAATCTGGCTGATCCCAGACCATGCTGGTCCTCACTGAACCAGCTGTAGGTGCTGCAAACAGTAGGTGTTCAGAAAACTGGGTGATCCCAGGCCAGGCTGGTCCCCACTGAGCCTCTGCAGACTCTGCACACAGTAGGCTCTGGGGCCTCCCCATCAGCCTCTGTCCTGCCAGCATCTTCCAGCCGATCATCTCCTGATGATCAGTGCCCCCTATCAGCAAGGTCTCCCTGCACACACACTCCTCTGGGCCTAGCCAGATCCCTGTGTGAGTTGGGAAGCCTGGCTGTGCGAGCTCTCCTCTAGGTGATCTCCTGGGGGGGGGGGTTCCCCAGGTAGATTCTGGCAATAAGAGTTGTCCCTGAGAGGCAAGTCTGTCTTGCACACAGCTCCTAGCTCCCTCCGGCCCTGCTTGGAGGTACACAGGGGTGGGGGCCCCAGGGGTCTGCTGAGGGTATCAGCTCGTACTTTTGGGGCATGCCATGGGCCCCCCAGTCCACCCAGCCTGAGTGACAGTGGGGAAACTGGGAATCCTATCCAGAAGGCCGTATAGGGTGGGGCGGAAGTGGTGGAGAAGGCGGGGGGCAGGGGAGGCGGGGACACAGTGAGATGTAGGGGTCCAGGGGAAGATGGGGCTTGTGATGTAGGAATGAGGGTGCAGGGGGAGATGGGGTTGTAGTGGAAGGGTAAGGGGTACAAGGGGAGATGGGGGTTATAGTAGAGAGATGGAGGTTGTACTATAGGGGTGAGGGGTGCAGGGGGAGATGGGGTTGTAGTGGAAGGGGAGGGGTGCAGGGGAGATGGGGTTGTAGTGGAGGGGTGAGGGGTGCAGGGGGAGCTGGGGTTGTGATGGAGGGGTGAGGGGAATAGGGGTAATCAGGGACGGTAGCGCATGGGTGAGGGGTGCCAGGGGATTGCAGTGGTGAGGAGTGCAGGAGAGAGCAGGATGCATGGAGAAGCAGGCACACAGGAGGGAGGGGCAGAGGTGCAGGAAAAATGGGATCCAGGGAGGCAAGAGCTGCAGAGAGAGGTAGGGACAGGCATGCCGGGGAGGCCAGTGGGTGGGTGGAGGCCCCGGGACCCAGGCCCAGGGTCAGGAACAAGGAGAGCATGTTGTAAGCACCCAGCCACACTGAGCTTCTCTTGGAGGGAAGCTGTCGGGAACGGGACTTTCCAGAACACTCTGGAAAAGAGCAGGCCATGGACCCCCCAGTCAAGGGGGCACCGACTCGAGCCCCATCTGTTCCCCTCCTGCCCCAGGAGGGGCCAGACTTATTGCTACCCAAAAGGGCAGACATCCTGTGTGGGGCATAGGGGCAGGTGCAGGCATGGCCAGGAGCCCCTCCCCCCCACCCCGGGACTCCCACCTTCCAGCAGGGGCTTCTTCCAGCCCCCCTGTTCCCATAGCCCCAGAGCCACCTGGATCAGGAACTTGGGAGAGAACAAGACCGTCTTCCCTCTCGGGCCACATGGTTCCAGTGTGGGCGTTTTATGTTGGGGAAACTGAGTCTCAGCAGAGCCAGCACCCAGGCAGGCGTTCCCAATTTTCTTGGTGACATTTCTCTGGCATTTGTCCACCCACGGGGAGCAATTGCTTGTGATGAGGCTAATTCTGTGACTGTTTGCGTTTGAAGAAGTAATTCCAGACGTTTATTTGCCAAACCTTTGAAACAGGCGTTGGGTAATTTTTAATTTAAACCTTTAGGCGGCATAGACTTTTGTCTTCTCAGACCTGGGTGACTTCGGGGCTGCTGGGGCAGGGGGATGGGGTGCGCGATGCCTCGGGGACTTGGCACAAGGAAGGAACCCGTGAGGGCTTGGGTCTCCAATGTCCCAGGGACACAGTGACATAGGCAGGCAGCTGGGCATGTAGGCTGGCATGGTCCCTTGGCTCCTGGTGACTGTCCCAGCCCCCCCCCATCCAACTTAGTCCACTCAGAGCCCCTTCTGCCTCCACTGATGGGTGTGTGCCTCCCAGAGGCACCATTGCTTTTGCAGGGCTGGAGTGACCCTGGATCTGAGCGTCAGTGCCCCTGGGTGGAAGGGAAGGCGGGACATTGTGCAATGGTGGGGGGCTGCTTCAGCCAGGGTGACCTGGCCTGATCCTTTGGCCCACTCCATCCGCAAATATTTACCCGGCTCCGGAATCCTCCCAATTCCTCACAGCCTCCAGGGTAAAAGCCACACCAGGTCCCCGTGACACAGCCCAGCTGCTCACTCTGCCTGGGTCACTCGCAGCTGCTTGGGGCCCTCTCTGTGCAGCACCCACCCCCTTGCACCCTTAATGTGGCAGGGTCCTCCTTAGCCTTCGTGAACACAGCACTCCACCTCCTGACCTCCCTCCAGTTTCCTGCAGAAACCAACCTCCACCAGGGCACGTGATGCATCCAATTCTTGGGGGCAGCCATGGGGTGGGGGAAGCAGTTTGTTGACTGTGGCACTGTTTCTCCAGCTGCTGGTCCTCGCTTCTGTCCATCCCTTCCTCCCCTCACACTGGAGAGACAGATTGTGCACCTGGCACCTGCCAGGTACTCGTCTGGCTCCTTGTAATCCAGCAGAGGCCAGGGAGTCTGCCTCCCTCTGTGACTTCAGGTCCAGAAGCAGTGGTGGTAGAAGGTTCAAGTGTATTGTAAATCTGTCTTGCCTGTGCAGAGAGGCCTAAGAGCTGGTAGAGGCAGAGCAGCAAACTCCACTGTGTGATCCTGGGTTCATGGTTTAATTTTCTATATCTTCCTTCAAGCCTGTCCTCTCTGAACCATAGCAATTAGAAATTTCTCTCTTTCTGACATATGCCAGGCTGCCACAGATACACACTATTTTTGTCCCTTCAGTTTCCATATTTTGTTGGTTATTTCGGTGGGAATCTTGGTTTGGGGATATAGATGCCTCTGTGCTTACTTTTTTTTTTTTTTAGGTGTGTCCTGGTTTAGTCAGATTTATTCTATTGTTTTATAATGAAAGTATTTTAAGGCTAAGAATTTACCTCTGATTACAGCTTTGGCCACATCCCATAAGTTTTAGGTATGATGTGTGCATATATTTTTTCACTGTTTCTAATTGGTCAACTCTGTATTCTTCAATTTTTATCTTTGGCCTAATATTTATTTTGCAATTTCTAAGTGATTACACTAAGGGAAGGCTCTTTTTAAAACATTATAATAATCATTTAAATAAATGGAATGTTTGTAGGTTATATTTGTTTCATTTTCACATGTTATCAAAGATTGTATCCTTTCAGAATTGACACTTTCTTATTGCTTAGAAAAACTCTTTTTGTTTTGTTTTATTTTACAAATATTTTGTGGACACTTAGAAGTTTTTTTAAAATTAGGATACAAGATTAGATGTATGTTGTTTCATCATTGTGAATTCCCTTCTCTTTTTATATTTTGCCACATCTGCTACATTATTATCTATCTAACCATCCAATGATCCATCTATCATCTGTCTATCCATGTCTACCTTTTTTCTGAACAATTGAATGTAGGTTGTTTACATCATGCCTTTGAACATGTAATCCTTTTTTTTTGATAGACTATTTTTAGAGCATGGTAGGTTTACAGAAAAATAACACAGAAAGTACAGAGTCCCCATAAGTGCTCCCCAAAACACACGCAGTTTTCTCTATTATTAACTGTTTGCATTAGTGTGATACCTGTCTTTCAATTGATGAACCAATATCACTATAATTATGTTATTAACTCAAGTCCATACTTTACATTAGGGTTCACTCTGTGTTGTACAGTTCTATGAGATTTTTTTTAAAAATTTACTTTGGTAATATATATATACAACATAATATTTCCCATTTTAACACCTTTCAAGTATACAAGTCAATGATATTCATCATATTCACAATATTGTGCTACCATTACCACCATCCATCGCCAAGTTTTCCATCACCCCAAACAAAAACTCTGTACCTGTTAAGCAATAACTCCCAATTCCCAATCCCTACCTAGTAATACATATTCTAGTTTCTGACTCTGTGAATTTTTGTAATCTATTATTTTCTTATAAGTGGCATCATACACGGAAACGGACTTGGCCCAGTGGTTAGGGCGTCCGTCTACCATATGGGAGGTCCGCAGTTCAAACCCCGGGCCTCCTTGACCCGTGTGCAGCTGGCCCATGCGCAGTGCTGATACGCGCAAGGAGTGCCCTGCCACGCAGGGGTGTCCCCCACGTAGGGGAGCCCCACGCGCAAGGAGTGCGCCCCGTAAGGAGAGCCGCTCAGCGTGAAAGACAGTGCAGCCTACCCAGGAATGGCGCCGCCCACACTTCCCGTGCCGCTGACGACAACAGAAGCAGACAAAGAAACAAGACGCAGCAAATAGACACAGAGAACAGACAACTGGGGGAGGGGGGAAAATTAAATAAATAAATAAATCTTAAAAAAAAAAATAGGGGAAACGGACTTTGGCCCAGTGGTTAGGGTGTCCGTCTACCATATGGGAGGTCCGCGGTTCAAACCCCGGGCCTCCTTGACCCGTGTGGAGCTGGCCATGCGCAGTGCTGATGCGCGCAAGGAGTGCCGTGCCACGCAAGGGTGTCCCCCGCGTGGGGGAGCCCCACGCGCAAGGAGTGCGCCCGTGAGGAAAGCCGCCCAGCATGAAAAGAAAGAGCAGCCTGCCCAGGAATGGCGCCGCCCACACTTCCCGTGCCGCTGAGGACAACAGAAGCGGACAAAGAAACAAGACGCAGCAAATAGACACCAAGAACAGACAACCAGGGGAGGGGGGCGGGAATTAAATAAATAAATAAATAAATCTTTAAAAAAAAAATGTGGCATCATACAATGTGGTCTTTATATGCCTGGCTTATTTTATTCACCATGATGTCTTCAAGGGTCATTCCTTTTTATGGCTGAATAATCTCCCATTGTATGAATAGACCACATTTTGTTTATTCATTCTTCCATTGATGGAAATTTGGTGTGCTTCCACATCTTAGCTATTGTGAAAAATGCTGCTATGAAAACTGGTGTGTACAAATATCTGTATGAGTCCCTGCTTTCAATTCAATAGGCTATATACATTTAAGAGGGATTGCCAGGTCATATGGTAATTCTGTTCTTAACTTTCTGACGAATGACCAAAATGTTTTCCATGGTGGCTGCACCATTTTCATTTCCACCATCAGTGCACCAAGGTTCCTATTTCTCTGCATTACTGCCAATGCTTGTTTTCCTTTTTAAAAAAAATTGCCATTCTAATAGGCGTGAAGTGGTATCTCATTATGCTTTGATTAGCATTTCCTTAATGGCTAATGATGTTGAGCATCTTTTCATGTGCTTATTGGCTATTTGATTATCTTCTCTGAAGAAATGTCTATTCAAGACTTTTCCCATTTTTAAATTGGGTTTTTGTCTTTCTGTTGTTGAGTTGTAGGAGTTTTTTATATATTCTAGATATTAGACCTTTATGAGAGGTACGGTTTCCAAGTATTTTCTCATATTCTGTAGGTTGTTTTTTCACTTTCTCAGTAGTGTCCTTTGATGCAAGAAGTTTTTAAGTTTGAGGAAGTCCAGTTTATCTATTTTTTTCTTTTTTTGCTCATGCTTTTGTTGTGAAGTCTAGCAATCCATTGCTAATACAAGGCACTGAAGATTTTCCCTTGTGTTTTCTTCTAGTTTTATAGTTTTCTTTTATTTAGGTCTTATTTTCCCCCTTCCCCTTCCCCCCCCCCCCCTGCTGTTTTTGCTGTGTCCATTCGCTGTGTGATCTTCTGTGTCTATTTCTTTTTTTATCTTTTCTTCTCCTCTAGGATTCACTGGGATGCAGTCCTGGGGATCTCTGATGTGGAGAGAGGTTCCATGTCACTTGCACCACCTCAGTTCCTGGTTTCTGTTGCACCTTTCCTTGACTCTCCCCTTCGTCTCTCTTTTGTTGCATCATCATCTTACTGTGTGACTCATTTGCGCAGGCACTGGCTCTCTGTGCAGGCACTGGCTCACTGCACAGGCACGCCTTTACCAGGAGGCCCCAGGGATCAAACCCGGGCCCTCCCATATTGTAGGCAGAAGCCCAATCACTTGAACCCCATCTACTTCCCTTATTTAGGTCTTTGATCCATTTTGAGTTTCTTTTTAAATATGGTGTGAGATAGGAATCCACTTTCATCCTTTTGCATGTGGCTATTCAATTTTCCTAGCAATTTTTCTGGAAGAGACTGTTCTTTCCCCAATGAATTGACTTGATGCTGTTATAAAAAATCCATTGTGAGAATTTCTGAATTCACAATTCTAGTCCATTGATCTCTGTCTTAGTTTGCCAGGCTGCTGTCACAAATACCACACAACGGGTAGGGTGAGACATCAGGAATGTATTGGCTCATGGTTTTGAGGTTAGAGGAAGTCTAAAATCAGGATTTTGGCAAGGCTTTATTTCTCCTTGAAATCTGTAGTGTTCTGATGCTGGCTACTGGCAATCTTTAGGGTTCTTTGGCTTGTGTCACTGCCACCCGTTACATGGCAATATCCTCTTCATTCTGTTTTTTGAGACTTCTAAGTTCTCCCTATAAGGTCTACATTATTCCAGATTATGACCCACACTGCTTCATTTGTGCCACACCTTAACTTAAACAATATCTTCAAAATGTCCTATTTACATTGGGTTCACACCTTTGGAGTCATGGATTAAGATGAAAGACGTATGTTTGCTTGGGGTACATAATTCAATCAACCACAGTTTATATGTCTTTCCTTGTGCCAGTACCACACTATTTGGATTACTGTAGCTTTGTAATAAGTCTCCCCCCACCCCAAGATGGCTACCCATTTGGGAGGCAGTCACTCAACTGCTTGAGCCACATCTGCTCCCTGCTCATTTATTTTTGCTCATTGTCTGCTCATTGTTTTTGCTCATTGTCTGCTCATTGTCTTTTTTTCTCATCTGTCCGTTATTTTTTTTTCTTGTCTGCTTGTTGTTTATGCTCATTGTTTTTGCTCAATGTTTGTTTGTCTTCTTTAGGAGGCACCAGGAACTGCACCTGGAACCTCTCATGTGGGAGGTGGGCACCCAACTGCTTGAACCTCATCTGCTCCTGTAATAAGTTTTGAAATCAGGAAGTGTGAATCCTCTAACTTTGTTCTTTTTCAAGATCATTGTAGCTATTCAGAGCCCTTTCCCCTTTCATATGAATTTGATTGACTTTTCCATTTCTGCAAAGAAGACGATTGGAATTTTGATTGGGATTGTGTTGATTCTGTAAATCATTTTGGGTACTATTGACCTCATCACAATATTTAGCCTTCCAGTCAGTGAACTCAGAATGTCCTTCCATTTATTTAGGTCTTCTTGTCTTCTTACAGCAATGTTTTATAGTTTTCCATTTTTAAGTCCTTTACCTTGTTGACTAAATTTATACTTAGATATTTGATTATTTTAGCTGCTATCGTAAATAAAATTCTTTCATTTACTCCAGATTGTTCATTGCTAGTGTATAGAATCACTACTGACCTTTGCATGTTGATCTTGTACCCCACTACTTTGCTAAATTTGTTAGCTCTAGTATGTTTTTTTGTGGATTTTCCAGGATTTTCTATATGTAGCATCATGTCTTCTTTAAATAGGGAAAGTTTTACTTCTTCCTTTCCAATTTAAATGCCTTTTCTTTTTCTTGCCTAATTGCTCTGGCTAGACCATTCAGTACAGTGGTGACAGTGGGCATCCTTGTCTTGTTCCTAATCTTAGAGAGAACTTTCAGTCTTTCACCAGTGAATATGATGTTAGATGTAGGTTTTTCATGTGTGCCCTTTACCATGTTCAGGAAGTTTCCTTTTATTCCTAGTTTTGTGAGTTTTTTTATCATTGAATTTTGTCAGATGCCTTTTCTGCATCAATTGAGATGAATATGTTTTGTTCCTTTATGCACTTAATATGATATAATATACTGACAGACGTTGTTATATTAAACCACCCTTGCATTGTGGGATAAATCCCACCTGGTTGTGGTGTATAGTCCTTTTAATGTGCTGTTAGATTTGAATTGCTAGTATTTTCTTGAGAAACTTTGCATCTATATTCATAGAGTTATTGGTATATAATTTTCTTGTCTTGTATTGTTTTTATTTGGATTCATTTTTAGGGTGATGCTGGCTTCATAAAAGGAATTAGGAAGTACTCCCTCCTCTACAATTTTTTAAACAAGTTTGAGCAAGATTGGTGTTAATTTTTCTTTGAGTGTTTGGCAAAATTCTCTACTTAAGTCTGGATTTTGTATTGGAAGTTTGTTTGGTTTTTTTTTTGGAAACAGTTTTATTGAAACATAGTCACAAATTCTGCATTCCATCTAAAGTGTACATTCAGTGGCTTTTGGTATAGTCACATAGCTGTGCATTAATCATTGCAATCAATATTAGAGCATTTTCATTACTCCAACAAGAAAACCCCCTACCTCATAGTAGTCACCTCTCAATCCCTCTATCTCTGCCCTGCCATACTTAGCTGCTAATCTAATTCCATCTCTATAAGTTTATTTATATTTACATTTTGTCTAGATGGAGTCAAACCATATGTAGTACTTTTGCTTTAGGTGTATCTTTGCCCAAATACCACCCTATCATTAACATCTTGTGTTATTAATGTACGTTCTGATTCATGGAAAAAATTCTTAATCTGTACTATTAACCTCACTGCTTGTCCATAAAAGAATTCACTATGCTACACAGTCCCATGTTTCATACTTTAGCTTTCTTTCTAGTGACATGCACGACCTTAAACTTCCCCTTTCAACCATTATCATACCCATGTTAGCACTGCTAATTATAATCACTGTAATATGCTCTCATCACCTCTATCCATTTCCAAACTTTTACAATTAACCTTATTACAATTCTGCACAAATTAAGCCTCAGTTCCCAATTCTCTATCCTCATTCTATCTTTTGGTAACAAGTCTTCTAGTTATTCATTCCATGACTTTGCTCATTCTCTTTGTTCATAGTAGTGAGATGATACAATATTTGTCCTTTTGTGTCTAGCTTGCTTTACTCAACATAATGTCCTCAAGGTTCATCTGTATTGTCATATGCATCATGATTTCGTTTCTTCTTACACCTGTATATAACACAATTTTTAAAAACATTTGTCAGTTGATGGGCACCTGGGTTGTTTCCATCTTTCAGCAATCGTGAATAATGCTGCTGTAAACATCAGTGTGCAAATGTCTGTTCATTGTCACTGCTATCAGTCCTTCTCGGTACATAACTAGTAGTGGGATTGCTGGATCATATGGCAGATCTGTATTTAACTTCCTGAGGAGCCACCAGTCACCCACAGAGGCTGCACCATTCTACAACTCCACCAACAGTGTTCTGAATTTTCCACATCCTCTCCAACACTTGTAGTGTTCCACTTTTTTAATAGCAGCCATTCTAGTAGCTGTGAAATGATATCTCACATAGTTTTTATTTGCATTTCCCTAATAGCTAGTGATGCTGAACATTTTTTTCATGTTTTTATTGTCATTTGTATTCTTTGGAAAAAATGCCTATTCAAGTCTTTTGCCCATTTTTTAAATGGGGTCATTTGTCTTTTTATCATGGAGTTGTAAGATCTCTATATATCCTGGATATTAAACCCTTATCAAATATGTGGTTTCCAAATATTTTCTCCTATCGAGTAGGCTGCCTTTCTTCTTCTTGACAAAGTCCTCTGAAGCATAAAATATTTAATTTTGAGGTGGTCCCATTTATCTGGGTTTTTTTTCTTTCATTATTCATGCTTTGGATGCAAGGTCTAAGAAGTCACTTCCTGGGAAGCGGATTTGGCTCAACTGATAGAGCACCCACCTATCACATGGGAGGTCCAGGGTTCAAACCCAGGGCCTCCTGACCTGTGTGGTGAGCTGGCCCACGTACAGAGCTGCTGCGCACAAGGAGTGGTGTGCCATGCAGCGGTGTCCCCCATATAGGGGAGCCCCATGCACAAGGAGTGTGCCCTGCAAGGAGAGTCGCCCTGTGCGAAAAAAGCGCAGTCTTCCCAGGAGTGGCACCTCTCACACGGAGAGCTGATGCAGCAAGGTGATGCAACAAAAAGAGACACAGGTTCCCGGTACCACAGGCAAGAATGCAAGTGGACACAGAAGAACACACAGCAAATGGACACAGAGAGCAGACAGTGTTGGGGGGAGGGGAGGCGAGGAAGGGGAGAGAAATAAATAAATCTTTAAAAGAAAAAAAAAAAAAGAAGTTACTTCCTACTACCAGATCTTTTTTTTTTTTTTATATTGGTCTTTTTTTTTTTTTTGATTTTTTTTTATTGACTTTGTAATAATATTACATTAAAAATATATATGTGAGGTCCCATTCAACCCCACCCCCCACCCCCCTCTCCCCCCCCCCCAACAACACTCGTTCCCATCATCATGACACATCCATTGGATTTGGTAAGTACATCTTTGGGCACCTCTGCACCTCATAGACAATGGTTCACATCATGGCCCATACTCTCCTCCATTCCATCCAGTGGGCCCTGTGACCTACTACCAGATCTTGAAGATGCTTTCCTATATTTTCTTCCAGGAGTTTTATGGTCCTGGCTTTACTTTGATCCATTTTGAGTTAATTTTTATATAGGATGTGAGAGAGGGGTTTTTCATTCTTTTGAATATGGATATTCAGTTTTCCCAGTACCATTTGTTGAAGAGACTGTTTTATCCAGCTGAGTGGACGTGGTAGCCTTGTCAAAGACCAATTAACAGTGGTCTCTATGCCACCATCTTCTCTGTTTGGGAGGTTTTTGATTACCAATTCTCTTACTGGTCTGTCGAGGTCTTCCATTTCTTCTCAAGTCAATTTAGACAATTTGTATGTTCTAGGAATTTTTCCATTTAATCTAGATGGTCTAATTTGTTGTCATACAATTGTTCATAGTATCCTCTTACAATCCTTTTTTATTTCTGAGGGGTCAGTAGTAATGTACCTCCTTTCATTTCTGATTTCAGTTTTTTGTGTCCTCTTGTTTTTTTCCTTTGTCAGTCTAGCTAAAGTTTTGTTAATTTTATTGATCTTATTAAAGAACCAACTTTTGGTTTCATCAATTCTCTTTGTTGTTTTTCTGTTCTCTGTATCTGTTCATGTATCGCCACGCTGATCTTTATTATTCCTTCTCCCTGCTCACTTTGGGTTTGGTTTGCTCTTCTTTTTCTAGTTTCTCCAGTTGTCTGGTTAGTTTACTGGTCTGAGATCTGTTTTATTTATTAGTGTAAGCATTTATAACTATAAATTCCCATCTATGCACTGCTTTCACTGTGTCCTCTAAGTTTTGGCATGTTGTGTTTTTGTTTTCGTTTGCCTCAAGGTACTTCCTAATATCCCTTGTGGTTTCTTCTTGGACCGATTAGTTGTTTAAGAATGTAGTTTCAATTTCCACATATTTGTGAATTTTCATTTTCTTTTCCTTTGTTGATTTATAACTTCGTTCCATTGCAGTCAAGAAAGATATTTTGTATGAGCTCAGTCTTAAGTTTTTTGAGACTTGTTTTGTAACCTAACATATGATCTATCCTACAGAATGATCCATGTGCACTAAAGAAGAATGTATATTTTGCTGCTGTTGAGTGAAGTGTTCTGTATTTGTCTGTTAGGTCTAGCTGGTTTATAGTATTGATTTTCTGTCTAGATGTTCTATCCGTTATTGAAAATAGTGTACTGACATCTTCACCTATTAGTGTAGAACCATTTTTTCCCTTCAAATCTTCCAATATTTGCTCATATGTTGATATATCTTGTTGATGAATTGACTCCCTTATGAATATCTAGTGTCCTTCTTTGTTCTTTGTAACAGTTTTTGAATTAAAGTCTCTTTTATTAGCTATTAGTATAGCTGCCCTAATTCTCTTTAGAGTACTATTTGAATGGTATTTTCCCCCATCCATTCACTTTCAACCTACTTGTGTCTGAATTTAAACCATGTGTAGTTGGGTCATGCTTCTTCATCCATTCTGCCAGTCTCTTCCTTTTGACTGGGGAGTTTAATCCATTTACATTTAAATGGCAGACCTTTCTTCTGTCATTTGGCTATTTGTTTTATATAAGTCTTAAACTTTTTTTGTCCCTCAATTTTTCCATTACTGTCATTTTAAAAAATTTAGTTATCTTTTGTAGTGAACCATTTAAAGTGCCTTCTCATTTCCTTCTGGTTTTAAATTTTAGGAATTTTCTTCATGGTTAGTATAGGTCCTAAATTTAAAATTCTAAATCTATAACAATCTCATTTGCTTTGATACCAACTAAACTTTAATAACAGACACAAACTATATTCCTATATTCCTGTCCCCCCACTTCATGTTGTTCTTGTCACAAATTACAAATTTATACAGTGAGTGTCTACAACCGTAGACATATCATTACTTTTTTTCCTTCTTCCCCTCCCCCTCCACTGCCCTGCTGCTTTTGCTGTCTGTGTCCATTCACTGTGTGATCTTCTATATCTATTTCTCTTTTCATCTTCTCTTCTCATCTTTCTCCTCTAGGATACATTGGGATTCGATCCTGGGGACCTCTGATGTGGAGAGAGGTTGCCTGTCAATTGTGCCACCTCAATTCCTGGTCTCTACTATGTTTCACCTTGACTCTCCCTGTTGTCCCTCTTTTGTTGCATCATCATCTTACTGCATGACTCACTTGTATGGGCACTGGCTTACCACTCGAGCACTTGGCTTTACTCTGCAGGCACTCAGCTTGGCACACAGGCACTGGCTCACCGTGCAGGCACTGGCTCACCTCATGGGCACTCAGTGGGCACTTGGCTCACTGCACGGGCACTCAGCTTGCCAAGCAGGCACTCGGCTCAGCATACGGGCACTCACATGGGCACTCGGCTTACCATGCAGGCCCCGGCTCACCACAAAGGCATACTTTCTCTTCTTTTTTGCCAGAAGGCCCCAGGGATTTAACTCAGGTCCTCCCATATGGTAGGTAAAGGCCTTATCACTTGAGCCACATCTGCTCCCCTCATTACTGGGTTGCATTTTAGATCCTGTAAGAAATATGCATCACCTTGTGTGATCTAAGCCCCCTCTTGATATAGAGGTGGAGTGGACATCACCATCCCAGGGTCCACAGGATGGTGGAATAAAATATGGATTAGAGTGGACTTACTGATATTCTACTATAGAACTATGGTGACTAGTAATGGAAGAAATTGTAGCACTGATGTGGAGAAAGTGGCCAAGGTAGTTGCTGAGGGCAGGGAGAGGGAGGAAGAGATGGGATGTGGGGGCATTTTTGGGACTTGGAGTTGTCCTAAATGATATTGCAGGGACAGATGCTGGACTAATGTATCCTGCCATAACCCACTGAATGTACTGGGGGAGAGTATAAACTACCATGTAAACTATAATCCATGCCATGCAGCAGTGCTCCAAGATGTATTCACCAAATCCAATGAATGTGCCACGATGATTAAAGAGGTTGTTGATGTGGGAGAAGAGAGGGGGTGGGGTGTGGGGTATATGGGAACCTCTTATTTTTTTATTTTTTTATTTACCTCCCCGCCCCAGCTTGCTTGCTGTCTGTGTCCATTCACTGCGCGTTCTTCTGTGTCTGCTTGTCTCCCTTTATTGCATCATCTTGCTGTGCCAGCTCTCCGCAGACATGGGCCATCAGCTCTCTGTGGGCGCAGGCCAGCCTGCCTTCACAAGGAGGCCCCAGGATGCAAACCCAGGGCCTCCCATATGGTAGACAAGAGCCTAATCAATTGAACCACAGCCGCTTCCCTCTCATATTTTTTAATATAACATTTTCTTGTGATCTATGTATCCTCAAAAAATACACTTAAAAAAAAAAAAGTATGTAGTGGAGTTGCAAACCGAAAATATGATAGTACTAGCATTTATATTTACCCAGAGTTCTTTTTTCTTTATGCAGCCTCAAGTTACTTTCTAGCATCCTCTCCTTTCAATCTCAAAAGCGGGTCTAGAGGGTACAAACTCCCTCAGCTTTTGTTTACCTGGAATGTCTTAATCTCTCCCTCACTTTTGAAAGAGTTTTGCCAGATCTAGAATTCTTGGTTGACAGTTACTTTCCTTCAGAATTTTAAATATTTGGTACTACTGCCTTCTTGCCTCCATGATTTCTGATGAGAAACTAGCATTTACTCTTATTGAGGTACCCTTACACATGACACATTGCTTTTTTAGCACATTTCAGGTTTCTTCTTTCATTTTTTGGCATCTGACAGTTTAATTATAACAGTTTAATTATAACAGTTTAATTATAACAGTTTAATTATAACTGATCATGGCTCTGAGTTTATCCTGGTTTGCGTTTTTTTAGCTTCTTATATGTGTGTACATCTCTTTTGTAAATTTTGGAAGTTTTAAGACATTATTTCTTTGAATAGTCCCTCTACTCCTTTCTCTCTTTCTTCTCCTTCTTGGACTCCCATAATGTGTTTATTAGTATGTTGGATGGTTTCCCATAGGTCTCTTGGCTGTGTTCACTTTTCTTCATTCTTTTTTCTCTCTGCTCCTCAGACTGAATAATTTCAATTTTCTGATCTTCAGGTTCACTGTTTTTTTCCTTCTTCCAACTACATTCTCCTGTTGAGCCTCTCTAGGGAATTTTTATTATGATCTTCATCTCTACTCTAATATTTCTGTTTGGTTCCTTTTTGTAATTTCTATCTTTTAATTAAATTTCTTATTTTGTTCATATATTGTTTTCCTGATGTTCTTTAGTTCTTTGTGTTTTCCTTAAGCTCTTTGAGCATATTTAACACAATTTAAAAAATGTCTTTGTCTAGTATCCCCACAGTCAGGTTTTCTTCATTGATGGTTTCTGATGTTTTATCTTTCTCCCTTGGATGGGCCATCACTTCCTGTTTCTTTGTATGCCTTGTAATCTTTTATTGCATACTAGACATTTAATATTTTAGTGTGTTAACTCTGAAATTTATTCTCTGAGGTGTCTGCTCTTTAAGTTTGTATCCAGCTAGTGTTATGACAGAGAGTTCCTTGAATGCCTAGAGCTAACAAAAACAAACAAAGCAATAAACAAACAGAAACACCTTATACAGTCTTTGCAGATTGACTCTGTTTTGGCTAGTGTTCTTCAGAGCTTAGCTTTCCTAACAATGAAACTGAAGAACAGCCTAAGGCAAAAGTGTAGTTCCTTGCTGGTCTTTTTTGAGCATGCATCTTGTTCTAGGTGTATGCTCATGGCTTTAGGAATTCCTCTGTTTACATGGATTCAAATGCTTTGTCTTCTCCATATGATATAGTCTTCCTCCCAAACTCAGGCACTCCACTGTATGTTTAATGCCATTTATCCTTGTCCCAGGTTGCTGCTGCTTGATTTTTTCTTACATTATATTGCTCCTCATGAGCTGCTTCTGTGTGCACAGCAAGTTCTAGGATGGAGAGCCAGAGATGAGTGTCCTGGTTCAGTCCTTCTGGCTACCACCAGTCAATATAGATTGATACAGATATACATACATGCACCCCAACATGCACATAGCGGTTTCTCTGTTCCCTCCAGAACTGGGGCCAGGGACCTGTACTCAGAATGGAGGCTGTGCTATAAAGTTTTACTAGTGTTTTAAATTGGCTTTTTCTTGATTCTACACCACCCAATTACTACAGCCCTTTAACTTCTTTCAAGCCCTCTGAGAAAGATTGTTCTGTCATTTTTTGCTGTTGTTTATTCTGTAGGAGGAAAGAACCCTGGAGCATCTCATTCTGCCATTTAAAAAAAAATATTTATTTATTTATTTCTACACACACACACGCACACACACACCCCATCCCATTGTTTTGCACTTACCATCTGCTTTCTGTGTCCATTTGCTATGTGTTCTCCTGTGTCTGCTTGTCTTCTCTTTAGGGAGCACCAGGAACTGATCCTGGGACCTTCTGGAGTGGTAGAGAGGCACTCAATCTCTTGCACCACCTCAGTTCCCTGGTCTGTTACATCTCTTATTGTCTCTTCTCTGTGTCTCTTTTTGTTGTGTCACCTTGCTACGCAAGCTTTCTGTGTGGGCCAGCACTCTTGCATGGGCCAGCACTCTGCGTGCCCCAGCTCTCCACACGGGCCAGCTCGCCACATGGGCCAGGTTGCCTTCACCAGGAGGCCCTGGGAATCGAACCCTCGACCTCACCTATGGTAGATGGGAGCCCAGTTGCTTGAGCCACATCCACTTCCCATTATTCTGCCATCTTGGTGATGTCCCTCCTCCTGACACTCAGTTGGTGTGGTAGTTTAAGACTGTATGTACCCCAGAAAATCATGTCCTTAAAGCTGGCTCATTCCTGTGGGTTTGAACCTTCTGATAGATTACTTCAGTTAAGGGCCTTTCAATTAGATTACTTCATTTAGAACATGGCCCAGGCTGAGTCTTAATCCTCTTACTGGAATTCTTTAGAGATGAGATGAATTCAGACGAAGAGAGAGAAACCAGGGAAGCAGGAAGCTGAAAGCATCAAGACCCAGAGAAGGGAGAGACCAGTAGACACCACCGTGTACCTCGTCTTGTGGCATAGGAGTCTGGGATCACCAGTCGCTGGTTGGTCTTTGGGGAGAAAGCATTGCCTGATAAGGCGTTAACTTGGACATTTTTCTCAGCTTCAAAACTGTAAGCTAATAAATCCCTAGTGTAAAAGCCAACCCATTTCTGGGATATTGCATTTTGGCCAATAGCAAACTAATACAATTGGTTTGGTTTTTAGAGACTCACACTTGATCTCTTGTTGGTTGAGTTGTTTCATTGGTTTGGTTTTTATGGATTCATACCTGATCTCTCGTTAGGTTGGTTGATTAGTTGGCTTGGTTTTTAGGGCCTGATACCTGATCTCTTCCAGTTATCAGCCCATTGATCCATACATTTCCCAAGACAGTAAAGATGCTTCCATGCTGGGAGGTGACAACCAACTGATCCAGAAGATCGAAGCGGGGTTAGCAAACTCAGAGCAGCATATCCTTGTTGAAAAATCAACCCCACACCTCAGCAACTGGTATTCCCTCATGCGCACCTGGAAGGTGACTGGGAGCCTCTGCTTTGGGTGGGGCCACTCCTAGATTTGAATCCCAGTAGCACAAGCCACAGATGCCTTGGATTAGCCAGGGCTCATGACTCTGGAGCTTTTCTCATCTTTTCGTTCTTAAAGCAAAACGGTTCCTATGGATAGACAGGGGCTCTGTGATTTACCCGTGATCCCTGCCTTCCAAGGGAAAGGACAGAATCGTTACTCCAGAAATCCATAACCTTCACCATCATGACTTCTTAGGGAATTTCAAAGCTGGGTTAAGTTTTCTCTCTCTCTCTCTCTCTCTCTTTTTTTTTTTTTTTTTTTTTTTAATCCTTTTCTTTTTTTAAAAGACTTTCTTGAATTCGCTGCCTGCCTCACTCTAGGAGAGTTTTCTGCAGTGGCCCATCTGTTTCTGTGCCTGTCGTGTTTTTTCTCTAAACTTTCACGGAATCCTTAAGGATTGCTCATTTGTGTTATGGTCTGTTCTCCGCTTATTCATTCAATGCTGTCTTTAGCCTTTCGAGGACACTTGTTAGCTATTACCTTATACTTGGGTTTGCACTGAATGGTCTCGGAGGAAGGGAGTTCTCCTGAGTTCAAGGAGTCACAACATCTGCTTGGTGCTGGCACGCCACTCCCTCCAGGCTGGTGCGTGCAAGCTGAGGGCCTCTGTCCAGAGCGTCCCCACATACCACAGAGGAGTCCCGGAGGGGTCGTCAGAGTCATGGGGACCTGGCGGGAAACAGCACAGGGGCCCCGCAGACAGGTGTGAGGCTGGGGGTTGACCTGGCCTCGGAGCCTTGGTGGGAAGCAGCCCTGCCAGTGTGCGGGACCATCACGGGGTCTGCCTGTGTGGCCGAGCCTCGCCAGAAGCCCCGAAGCCTGAACCCTGGTTCAGTCCAGCCTTCCCTTCTGCATCCCCCAACCCCTGGGAAGGGCTTCCCGGGACTAGCAAGCCACCATCCACCCATTTTCCAGGTGGGGCAAGCCATCCCTGGGCCTGTGGTAAGCCGTGGAGGCATAGGGCATGCCGGCAGGGGTGTGTGTGGGTCCCTGTGGATGGTTGTGCATGGGCCTGTGCCTGCTGGTGTGTACATGTGCATGCTTGACTGGAGAACCATGTGCGTGTGTGTGCACGTGAGAATGTGCACACATGCCTGTACATGCCTGTGGGAGAGTTGTGTGCCTGTGTGTGCACATGGGTGTGTGCACATGCCTGCATGTACTTGGGTGTGTATACCTGTGTGTGCATGTGTGTGTGTACATGGGGGAGTTGTGTGCAGCTGGTGGAGTTGTCTGTGTGTGCACATGCATGCGCATGCACATATCTGGGTGCACGTGGGTGTGTGCACATGCTTTTATGCACCTGTGTGTATACCTGTGTGTGCACTTGCCTCTGTGTCACATGGATGAGTTATGTGGATGTGTGGATGTGTGTGTGCTTGCCTGTGTGTGCACGTGTATGTATGTTCATGCCTGAGCACGTGGGTGCATTTGTAGGTATACACAAGTGTGCATGTCTTGTGCTTGTGTATGTGTGACTGTGGGTGGCAGCACGTATGCAGTGAATGTGGGTGTGTGTGCATGTATATGCGTGTGTCCACATATGTGTGTGTGCCTGTGGGCATGTGTGCATGTGTGCATGTACATGCCTGTACTTGTGGATGAGTTTGAGGCCCCCAAATTGTCGGCATTCCTTTGCAATCACTCTGCTGGACACACATAGTTGATTGTAGCTCCCAGGAGGCTCTCATGGTATGCGGGTGGGGGGAGTGGGGGACCCAGACGGAACACTGCAGACTCCAAGTCTGCCCTGGGTAGGGGTGGGGTGGAGCCCCCTGCCCATCTCCATGGTGTCATTTACATATAAAAGGCTGGCTTTGCTCATTCTTGGAAGGGTGCTGGGTTCCGGACCCCGTTGCCAGGGGCAATCCCAAGCCTCAGGGGGTGGGGGTGGCAGAGCGGGAAGCAGCTGGCAAGCCAGAGAGTCAGCCAGCTTGGCATCCAGCTCAGGTTCTGGAGGGCACAGGGCATTCCCAGGGGCCCTGGCAGAGCCAGAGCTGGCCAGAGGCTCTCCCCTTGGACTACACAGGGCCCCGGGGCAAGGGCAGACCAGAGGGGACCTGGCCTCCTGATGGCCATGGGCCAAGAGAGAGGATGGGCTCCAGTTCCTGGCTGGGTCATCGTCCTTGTCCCGCTGGCCCCTCCCCTGCTAAGCTGGGCCGGGAGAAGGGCCGTTGCTCTGAGCGATGAATGGTAGTCCCTGCCTTCTTTCCCGTTTGCCTCTTGGAGCCATTTCCTGGTGTCCATGGCAGGGAGGCTGGCATGGCCTCCTCACTCTCGAGGTGATGGGCAGGCTTCCTGGGAGATCTAGGTTTGCACCCATGTTTCCTCCACATGCTTCTTGGGCTGAAGCTGCCCACCTTTCTAGCTTGGCCTCTCCTGAATGTCATTGCATCCAGGAGCCCCTCGGCTCCTCTGGCCTACCAGGCCCTCTTATATAGCCCTCCCTCCATAGTCAGCCAGGGCTCCCGCTCTCTTGCCCATCTCCCACATCCAATCTACCTGTAACCAGATGTCCTGGCTCCAGCCCCAGCCACCACCTCCGCCTTGTCCCCAGCCCCAGCTGCCTGCCTCTGCCCAGTACAGACCCTTGAGCAGGATGATGTCACCCTCCATGCCCATCCCTCCCCAAAATCTGTCATATCTCTCGGAGCTGTGCTTGCTGCTTATTTAGCCCACCCTCTACCCCAGGTGTGGACGGGCACTCTGGGGTGGGACCCGGTTGGAGCCTCACAGCTTGGGAACCCCATACCCAGCAGGGGCTAGCACCCAGTAGATGCTTAGATATCCCTTGATGAAGGAACAAGTGACAAATTTCCCCTCCTCCTGCCAAGTCCCCGTGCCCCGCGGCTGCCCGGCATCCCTTCCCTGGGGATCGGAAGGCCCGAGGCTGGGGGCCTCCCCTGGGCCTTGCTACCCCATCCCACCAAGCCGGCGCTGGCCTCGGGCCTCACCCTGTCTGCTGACCGAGCCGGGTATTGCTGACGAATGGGTCCCCGGACACAGCCCATGTTCCCGGGCAGCGTCAGCAGATTCCACGAATGCTGCTGGGGGCGCCAGGCTGGGGCGGGGGGCGGGGGCGGGGGCCGGGGCTGCTGCTGGCTGACTCCGGGGGCCCCACGACCAGGAGCTGATGGATCTGCCCACAGAGGACGGATCTCTCCAGGGGACAGTGCTGCCTCGTGCTGCTGGCTGGGCTTCTGACCCCCCACCTCCGGCTTAGTTAGCAAAGCAGCAGTGGGTCAGACTGAGGTTGGTGGGGAGGGCTGCACGGGCAAGGAGCCCAGGCCACCGAGGCGGCTGCCAAATGCCTGGTCAGCAGTGGCCGGGGGGGGGGGGGGTGGCGGGTAGGGGCCCGTGAGCCAGGACAGGGGTGAGAGGGGGCTTCGTGGCCCTGTGGCTGGGCCAGACCCTGCCTGGGAC
Source organism: Dasypus novemcinctus (assembly GCF_030445035.2). Classification (NCBI taxonomy): domain Eukaryota; kingdom Metazoa; phylum Chordata; class Mammalia; order Cingulata; family Dasypodidae; genus Dasypus; species Dasypus novemcinctus. The sequence continues at coordinate 52,571,425 of NC_080691.1, read as the reverse complement.
CACCTCTAGGGCTGGGGCTGGTGAGGGGTGCAGCCTGGGAGATGGCAGTGACCCCAGCTGCCTCAGTCTCCCTGCTGTGGGCAGGCTGAGCCCCCTGGGCTGGTCCCTGTCACCGTGCTGCCTGAGACCCACATTGCCTTCTAGGCCACGACCCCCTGTCCCTGGTCTTGTCTCTCCCGGGCTTGTGGCTGCATCAAGGCTGCCCCGGGAATGGCCTGAGAGGGTGTCCTGGCCGCCCCGGGCAGGCAGGCAGAGGTGGGTCCCTCTTACCGCAGGGTTCAGACACCGGGCACCAATTCCTGGTCAGGCCCAGCTCGGGACCTCCCCCCACTGACTCCCTTGCCTCGGTGGCCCCCACCCACCGAGGACTTCCTGCCCTCCATGTCCTTGGGAGTGTCCAGGTCAGGTGGGTCTTTCCCTTCTCAGAATGATGGGGGAGACCGTGGAAATTCCTCCCCGAAACCGCCCCAACGGAATGAGGCGGAGCATTCTCCCCCCAGGCCGGCTAGGCATGCAGGGCCTGCCCCCGGGGTCCGGCCTCTGGCCTGAGGAAGGCAACAGCTCTCCAGGGGAGAGCCGGGACAGCTGGCCCTGGGTCCCCGTCCCACCCACCAGGCGCTCCCTCCCGGTGTCTTTGGCTCTGTGACCCGGGGTGGGGGGAGGGGCTGGACCTGGGGGGCCTGCCTCGGCCCCCAGGGGCTTATTGGTCACAGGCTCCCAGGGGCTGCACCCCCACAGCCCCTCAAAGGAACTTTGTGTCGCCACAAAGAGGCTCTGTCCGTCCTGGAGAAGCCTGGGGGTTGCTATGGGGACGGAGGGGCGCAAGAAGAAGGGGGTCCCTGGTGGGGTGGGGGCAGGGGCATTCCAGGCCGAGGGCAGTGGGCACACAGGCAGCGGCTGCCCGCGCCCCAGCCTGTCTGGACAGCTGTCCCCCACCTGTGCCTTGTGGGGGCCCCTCGGCTCCTTGTTTGGATCTGGGTCCCCAGACCCTCATGGATTGGGTCCCCACCTGGTTGTGAGCCTCAGTCCCCCTGGGAATGCCTCGGTCCCCGTGCCCATCCCCAAGCACAGGTGGGGGGCGAGGGATTGGCTCGGCACCTCATCACCGCTCCCCACCCTGCTCCCATTCTCCCTGAGATAGGGGGTCTGAGCGGGACTTGACGGGCGGGGGCCAGGCAAGTGTGCTTAAGGCCGGGTGTCTGGGGTAAAGGGGGCGATGGAGACCAAAGGCCCCCCACTCTTCAGTGGACATCTCGGGAGCGTGGACGCCCATTATCTCCCCACCCCACACCTGGCCCTAGGTGGGTGGACTTGGGAAGAGGCAGGCAGAGATGTGCCCGGCCAGTGCCCCCTCACAGCCTTCCCCTGCTAGAGCCCCCTACCCCCTTAGTCCTCAGCCTTTGGGCCCACCTTGGCATCCTCGGGGCATCGCCTCTGGGGCCACAGTTGCAGGCTGGGTGGGGTGCAGGAGGCGCGCAGGATGGTGAGGGGGCTGGGCCTGGGGGATGTGCCTCCCCAGTGGCGTACCCCTCACTTGGCAAAGGGGCGAGGAGCCATCGCGGGTCTCCTCGACTCTCTAGTCGAGACCCAGGACGGGGCTCCCTTGTGGCTCGGGCCTCCTACCAAGGAGGGGGCAGCTGCTGCGACGTTTCCTTGCTGTCCGCCCGCCAGAACGAGGTCTGCTTCTGCCAGGCCTGGCTGCAGGCATCTGGCGTGTTTGTCTCTGACACTCCCCAGCCCCCTAGTTCCCCGGTCCCCAGGCTCTCAGCCTCACAGACCTCAGGCTCCCAGTTCCTCCAGGCCCCCCTTAGGGCAGGGGGGCATCCCTTGGCAAACCCCCCACCGTACCTAGGAGCTGTGTGGTTCGCAGGGACCCACTGGGTGTCCGAGGGCACAGCCCGGAGCTAGGAGGTCACTGAGCCGCCGTCCTCGCCCTCCCCTGTTCCGTCCTCTGCAAGAAAAATCTAATTTCCAGGGTAAATCGGATCACGCCCTGAGGCTCTCGCTGCCTCCCTGAAGACGGCAGGCAATGCCTTGGGCCCACGGGGCAGCTTTGGTCCCCGCCCCGATGCTGCCTGCAGTTCTCTCTGGGCTCCGGTGACTGCGGCAGCTCATCCTCGCAGTGGGCAGAGACCCTGAGCCCTCCCCCCGAGCTCCCCTGCCACCCCGGTTGTATTTCCTTCCCATCTTCTTTCTGTGCATGGGCGCGCGGGTGTGCGGGACCATTGCCAGGCGTATCCTCTTAGATCCTGTGCAGACTGTGACCCTCGTTCGTGTCCTTTCCCCGCCTGGGATCGGGGCTTCTTGAATTCTTCTTCAGGAGATCACTTGTTTTGCTGGACGTTCCAAATATCTGCCATTTGTCTGTGGTCTTTTGAGTTTCTTTCTGGCTTTTTTCCATGGTCTTTTATTGTGGAAAACTCCACTAACACAAAAGTAGGGGAAAGGAAAGAGAATAGGATGATGAGTCCCCAGGAATCCATCCCCGACTTCCCCAAAATCAAGGCCAGTCCCGTAGAGCTGTCCCTGTCATTTCATCTGAAGCACTGCATGTGTCTTTGGAATGGCAAGTCACTTTAAAAAAAAAAACAACAGCAAAAAGCACAACCGCAATATGTGGCTTTTTTGTTTATTTTTTCTATTTTTTATGTACGGAAATGTTTACTTCTTTTTTTTTTCTTTCAAGATACATAGATCACACGAACCAGAGATGTTTACTTCTTACAAAGCCACAATGGTCTGTCTCTTGTTGGCGGTTTCTCCCACTGCCTCCCCAGCCCAGGCACCCCGGTCCCGGCAATGGCCGTGAGTTCCTCCGTGGTCCCTGCTGGACCGGCCTGTTCAGGTCCCTCTGCCTCCAGCACAATGGACGCGGACACCTCCTCCCCCACCGCCGCACGAGCCACGCACCCCAGGCCCCCTGTCGACCCCACCCTGGCCCTGGAAGAGCGGCCATCCCCGACGCTTTGGGCTCCATCAGACTGCCAGGAGGGGTGACGGGGTAAAAGGGGGGTATGGCTCAGGACCCCGATGAAGCCCGTGGGCAGGCAGAGGAAGCAGGTCTCTGGGGCAGCACCGAGGGCAGGAGACAGAGGCAGCTCCCCTGATGCCCTCCCAGCAACCGTCCTGGAACAGGGTGGGCTCTCAGGCTGCCAAGACCAGGCTCAGCTTCTGCTGGAATGGGGTGCAGAGGCGAAGGGTGCGGAGGAGTGGGGGAGGCCCGGGTGGTGGCCAGTTCCCCTCCCCCTCCACACAGGGGACCGGGCCGTGCTCCCTGCCCTCCGACTGTGGCCAGAGAGGGGTCAAGCCTGGAGCCCAGCCTCCCGCCTGCATCAGCTGCTGGCCTGACCCCGAGGAAATGCTTCTAATGCTTCAACCCAGATTGGACTCAGGCCCCATAATTTGATTTTCCGGAGCAGGGGTTTGGCACGGTCTCCCTCGGAAGAGGAATGTCTGGGCCGGCAAGAAGACGTCAAATGTCGGTTTGGGTTTCAGGGGAGGGATGCGGCTTCTCTCCCCACCCCCACGTTCCTCTGTCAGTGCCTTTCCTGATTGAGGGGTGAGCCACAGTTCTGATCCAGAGGACTTGGGGGCTGGGCCTTCCTCCTCCTCCCAGTAGAGTGTTTCGGAGCCTTGCTCTTGCTCACATGCCCACCCCACACCCACTCACCCACCCACCCATCTGTCCATCCATCTCCTCTTCTATTCACACATCCTTTCATCCAACTCTCCACTCATTCATTCGCCCATTTCTCCAGTCAGCCAGCCTCCTACCCTCCTATCCACCTATCCTTCCATCCATCCATCCACCCATCTTCTTATTTATTCATCCTCAAATCCAGCTACCCACCCTGTCCATCCACCCACCTACCCATCCAACTAAGCACCACCAACCCATCCATCTACCTTCCTCCCATCCACCCAGCCATCTATCCTTCCATACCCCAACTATCCACTCATCCATTTGCCTACCCACCCATCTGTCCACCTTGTCCCCATCCATCTATCCATCCAAACCCCCAACCATCCATCCTCCCATCCATCCATCCATCCATCCCCCAAATCATCCATCTTCCCAACTATCTCCTCTACCCCTCCATCCATCCTTACCCCTTCCCCAGAAGCACCCACTCACCCATCCTCTAATATAACCATCTACTCACCCTCCCATCCACATACCCATTCACTCATTAATGCATTCCTCCCATTTCTCCATGCATCCATCAATCATCCATCCATCCATTCACCTACCCATCTGTCTACCCTTTTAACCTTCCATCCATCCATCCACACATCTACCTGTCCATCCATCCATCCACCTGTCTGTCCACCTGCCTACTACCCTGCCATCCCACCCTCCCCCCTCTCCCATCCTCCTGTCAGTGCTGCATGGCCTCAGGCAGCTTGCTTCACCTCCTGTGCTTCTCTCCTCGTGCCCACTTACCTAAAAGGGCTCTAAGTGAGTGGGCAGGAGCTCTTGGCCCCACAGGAGCATAAGCAGGGTTGACTGTTGCTGCGACTGGGTTATCATTTGTCTTTCAGGTTTTTTTTCCCCCAGGATTTAATCCCATCCCCATCCCTCTCAGCCCCTCTCCCAGCTTCTGGGGTCATGTTTTCTGGCCTGGATGCTGGTGTGATGATATGGTCTTGGGGTAGGGTCACTCCTGGGTTGCCCAGGCTTGGACAGGTCTTTCCCAGGTCAACTGCCCCAACACTACCCTGGGACAGGACAGGCTATCTATGGACAGCGTGTTTGAAAAAATGAGGCAACCCACTCCCAACCCTCACCTTCAGGCTTCGGATTTCTCTTGACATTAGGGAGTCTTCCTCACCCCTCTCCCAGGCATACTGGTTTAGGATTAGTTTTGCTTGGGAGCAACAAAAAAATTCTAGGTAAACAAGAGAGAAGTTTATTTCTCCCTACCCTCAGGAAGTCCAGTGATATGTTCAGGGGCTGGGCTAGTGCTCCAGAGGGTCAGGCTAGGCCCACCCTCCTTCCATTTTGTTATTTTGTGATGCACAGCTATGCTTTCAAGTTTTCCTCATGCTCTAGCACAGCTGTCTGAACTCCAGCCATTACATCTGCATTCCAGCCAGTGGAAAGGAGGACGGGCAGCCAAAAGGCACCCCCTTTCCCTTTAGGACACTTCCTGCTTATTCCATCCAGCCCAAGAGTGTACATATACCCCTCTTTCTTATACCCCATTTGATAGAACTTTGTCTTGTGATTACCCCAGCTGTCAGGGAGGCTGAAAAATGGGGTCTTTCTTCTGAGCAGTGATGAGGTCAACACCAGGGACCCTGTTACCTTGCAGAGAGGCGAAAAGGATGAGTTGGGGACAGTGTTAGGCTCTGTCCCCACCCCAGCTTCTGTGGAAATTGAACCGAAGACCAAAATCAGGTAATTAACTACTAAAATGGAGTATGGTTTGATCTGGCCTGTCCCCGGCTAAGACACCTGGGACCCAGGAGGCCAAGCACTGTCTCCTCATCTGTCAAGGCTGGCGAGTCTATATGAAACTACTTGCTTCCCCCAGAAAAGATCTTTCATCCCGTTTTGCTGCTAAATCGATTCCAGGGGCACGTGTGCTGGGGCCTGGGGCTTGGGGGAACAGGTTCCTGAGGGGTCTGCCTGCTGTCACACTCCCCCTCGCCTGCCCCCCAAGGCCTCCTGTGGCGGAGAAGACATGTCGTGCACCTAGCCCACAGGAAAATGCCTCGGAAGTCTTGTAACTGGCCCTCAAAATTGAGCCACATTTTGCAGGCCCCGCAAGGCGTGTTTATTGTTTGGGTACAGAAGTAGCGTTCGAGTTGCCATGAGAAAAAGCCGCCCTCTGGGATGGCCAGCCACATGTGCTCGTGCCCTAGGAGGCCACTGCTGCTGGGGAGTGGGCCTGGGTCTCACCTGGCCTCCCGTGTGCCCCCTGCCCCCCAGGCTGCTCTCAAAGCTGCAGCCTGTGAGTGAGCTCAGCGTCCCCACCTCAGGGGCAGATGGGGGTGGGACACGCCCTTGGGCTGGGCCCAAGTCTCAGGGGTCTCTGGCCCTCCTGTGAGCTGCGGGCCGAACTGGCCCATGTTTGGGGGAAACCGCTGCAGGAGACACACAGTCTTTCAGTTCCAAATGAGAAGGTCAGTGTGGGAGTTTGGCCACCGCCTCTTTATTGACTCAGAATTCCGGGCCCTTGCCAGAGTGTTTCCCCCCACCTTTGGACACACCTGAAGGGGTGCTGAGAGGGGCTCAGAGCAGGGAAGGTGGAGGCTGGGGGCTCCCAAGCCCCTGCTGTGACTGGGTCTGCAACCCGGGCTGGGCCTCCCTAGGAGCAGGGCATGGTGCTTATACTGGAGGTCAGACAAGAACCTATGATTCTGCACCAGGTGGGAAGGAGACCCTGGGGCCCCAGTCATGGCCTCACATTCACGGCCTCCACCCCATCCCCCGTGCCGGGCAGCCCCCCAGGATGCTCACATCTTGGTGCCAGGGCTCCTGGCAGTGGGGGTGGGTGGCTGATGAGACCCACTGAGGTCTGGGGTGGGCCAGGGTGGGCCAAGGTGGGTCTGGGTGCCTGGCTCTGCCTTCTGGCTGTCCACCCACTGGGGCCCTCCACTCCCATCCTGGACCACCCACCTGCTGTCTTCCCCACGTGCCCGGAGCCACGTTTCCACCTTTACGGATGCATCTGGGACCCAAGATGGCTGTGTGTCCCCCGCCTTCTCTGGACACTCCTTCTCTGTCCATCCCTTCATCCCAGGCCACCCAGAGGCCCCATCTAGAACAAACCACCACCCCACCCCACCCCGGTGGTGGCATTTCCATTCTACCCGGAGGAGTTGGGTTCAAATCCAGTCCTGTGGGTGTAGACTTATTGTAGGTGGGACCTTTTGATAAGATCACTGAAGTTAAGGGCCTTTGATTAGATTCCTTCCGTCAGGCATGACCCAGGGTAGGTCTTGATCCTCTCACTGGAATGATATAAATGGGATGAATTCAGAGAGAAAAGAGAGTAAAGACCCAGGAGCTCTGAGAAGAAAACCACAGAAGCTGAGAGAGAAAACCAAGAGAGCAAGAAACTCAAAGCACTGGAACCTGGGAAAGAGAAAGCCACGAAAGAGCAGCCAGAGATGGAAAGCAATGGAGCACGGAGGAGAAGGCAGAGACGGGCAGACGCTGCCTTTGTGTCCTGCCATGTGTCAAGAGCCCAGGATTACTAGTAGCCGTGTCCTTGGGGAAGAGAGTTTCGCCTGATGCCTTGATTTGGGTATTTTTCTCAGCCTCGGAATTATGAGCTTATAAATTAATAAATCCCCACTGGGGGAAGTGGATGTGGCTCAAGTGATTCAGCTCCCATCTTCCATATGGGAGGACCCAGGTTCAATTCCCGGGGCCTCCTGGTGAAGGCATGCCTGCATGGTGAGTGGTGCAGCAGAATGATGACACAACAAAAGAGAGATGCAGGGGAGCATCGAGGTGAGACACAACAGAAACCAGGAACTCAAGTGGCACAAGTGACAGGGAACCTCTCTCCACATCAGAAGTCTCCAGGAGCGAACCCTAGTGAAGCCTAGAGGAGAAAAGGAGAAGAGAAGACAAAAAGAAAGAGACACAGAAGATCACTGCGAATGGACATTGCAAAACAGCAGGGTCAGGGGGAGGGTGGTGAGGAAAAAAAATCCCCATTGTAAAAGTCAGCCCATTCATTTCTGGTATATTAGCCTTGGCAGCTTTCAGCAAACTAAAACACTGGAGCCTACGTCAACTTCTTGCCCTCCTCACTGGGCCTCGGTTTCCCCAGCTATCACAGTGGGGCCAGACTGTGCTGCCCTATAACCTCCGAGGCGCCCCCAGCCCCTGGAACAGCACTGACTGTCCCTCTCTGGAGGGACCTCTGTCCTTGCTGCCAGCTCTGGGGGCTCGCCCATTATATGTCTTCATGCCACGCAGGGCACCACCTTCTCTGCAGCTCGGCAGACTGCTGAGGGCAAAGGGTCCGGCAGTTTGGCCACCGTGAGCTGGACTGGGAGGAGGCCCCAAGCAGCACCAGGCACAGTGCCGCACAGAGCGCACCCAGCCGGGTGGCCCCCACGACCCCCGCCCGCCCACCGTCAGGCCGGGGAGTCCACGGCACTAATTAGTGTTTCTTGGCTCCAAGCTCTGCATACTTGGGTCCTGCTTCTCGTTGCCCGTGAAAAACAAACACGCTGGGTGGACAGGGAGCAAGCGGGAGAGGAAAAGTGCTGGCACGTCGCTGCAGCTGCCAGTCCCCATCACCCGCTCCCCTGGGCTCCGGAGGCTGCAGGGGCAGGGCAGGGAGGGTGACTGCGGGGGGACCTGACCCTTGCCGGGGCCTCCAGCTCCTTGGCTGCCCGTGCGTTGTGTCTGCTCAGGCCACCCTGCCCAGGGGCCACTTCCAGGGACAGGTTTACGCTAAGCCCCGTGTGGCCCAGCTGCAGTGTCCACTGGGCCTTTAGGTGGGTTTTCACTTGGCCACGTGGAGCAGACGCCACACTCGCTCCGTGGCCAGTGTGGCCACGAGGGGAGGCCAGACGGCAGGTGTGCAGGCCGGTGTGGCCGGGAGCTCTGAGGCCGTGGTCAGCCTGTGCCTGCGCCAGTGTCCTGAGCTCTCAGCCCACCCAGCTGCACTCTCAGGCTTCAGCATCTGTCCCTGGGAGATGGGCCTGGGGGTGTGGCACCATGAGACTGGGGTAAGCTGGCATGTGCTACAGGCAGCAGAGGGCCTGGGAGCTTGTGAATTCGTGGGCTCACAGGCTCTCCCAGCCCTTCCCAATGGGTTCCCAGACTCCCTGGGTCAATGGCCATGTGGCTCTGCCCTCCCTTCCCAGAGGCTCCAGACGCCAGGCGCCCTGGGTCCATGCTATCACTGGGGCTGGCAGGAAGCCAGGGAGTCCACACCCCACAGGGAACGAGCCAGGGCTTCCGGTCAGCCTAGATGCATGGCTTTTAAATTAGAATTTAATCAACGCAGCTTCTCTCCGGAGAGCAGGACCCTTGGATCCTGGCAGTGGGTGTCTGTTCCGGGGGTAGGGGCAGATAGGGTCCTCGCCATGGCCCTGCTCCCCCTGACCTCGCTTTGTTTTGCCTGCAGCAGGAGGGCAACCCGAGCATGGAGGACTGCGACGTGCACTCTGCAGCCAGCATCCTGGCCTCGGTGAAGGAGCAGGAGGCGCGCTTCGAGCGGCTGACGCGGGCACTGGAGCAGGAGCGGCGCCACGTTGCGCTGCAGTTGGAGCGGGCCCAGCAGCCCAGCGTAGGCAGTGGTGGCGTAGGCAGCGGGCAGCCCCTGCCAATGGCCTGGCAACAACTGGTCCTGCAGGTAACACCCCAGCAACTTGGGAAGAGTGAAAACGGGCAAGTGGGAAAACAATCAAGGGGCCCTGGTGGACCACTAGCCAGCATGCAGTGGCTGATTTCAAGACCTGCTGGGGAGGCGAGGAAAGTTGGATCCCAAGGGGGCTGCAGTCCTGTCAAGGTGGACGGGGTTGCATGGGTGGGCACCCGCCCTCCCAAGAGCACCCTTTCCATGAGTGAGCCCCAGCTGGCTGGACAGGGTCTGCTCTAGGCAGCTCAGTATTCAGTTTGAGGAAATAGCTTTTTCCCTGCCCTGGAGTCTCCCTGTCAAGTGGTCTTTGATGCATTGTGGGAAGCCCCAGGGAAGGCTTGGGCAGGCCCTAGGTCCTGCCTGCAGCTCAGAGAGCGACCTGGGAACCTCTGTTTTCTCACTGGCCACTGCCTCCAGACCAGGCTCAGGGCCCTGGTTGTCTAAGAGGCATGGAGCCCCATCTGTTCCTGGCCAGGCCCTCAGAGCTCTTAAGTTTGGGGGAGTGGCACACCCAGTAGTCAACACCTAAACCCCACCCACCACCCCGAGGCCTCAGCTGCAGATGGGAGCCTGGCGTTTGGGGTGACTGTTACCGAGATTGGGGACAGAGGGTAGTCAGGGCAGGAGTGTCCCAGGAGCTGGCAGAAGGGGAGGGTCCCCTGCTGGCCTCCTGCTGCTGTCCCTTCCTCTCCACCCATCTTGGGGGCCTAGGCCTGCTCCACCTACCCAGCTCCTCACGGAGTGGTCCGAATTGCCCCCAGCAGGCTCTCAATTTCCCCAACTCTGCTCCCTGGGTGGCAGGTAGCAGCGTTGCATCCCTATTCCCCAAGCCTGGCCCCTGGCCTTACTCCCAGGTTGCATGCTACCACCTGCGTGTATAGGCCCCTGCTCTAGCCCGGCTGGTCCCTGGTGCTGGGAAAACGGACAGGCTGCTGATCAGCCCTGCCAGGCCTGGCCCAAACATGCTGGAGGCAGCCTGGGCCCTTTGTGGCCGGAGCCCAGTGGGCTAGCCTGGGTTCAGCCGGGGGTGGGCGGCTCAGCGGCAGCAGCTTCATTGGGGGGGTGACGGCTAGAGATGCCAGTGACCCCTTCCCAAGCCTCAGTGGATGAATGATGGTTCTCATGTCCACCCACACTATATCTGTGAGGTATGCACAGTCCAGCATGGCACGTGTTGGGGCTGAACGAATATCCATTCCCTCCTGCAATGCCAGTCTCCACAGGGCCCTGTCGGCAGCCCCAACCACTGGGGCAGTGCTCTGTCCCCAGCCCCAGCGTGCTGGGCAGCCTCGGGAGGCGCCGCACAGCTCATCCACGGGAGGCTGGGGTTCAGGCCAAGGTGGATCTAGCACCCCCAAACTTGGGGTGGGGGAGGGGGACCAGCCCAGCTGGGTCGTCTGGGGACAGTGGTGGCCAGTGATCCCGGGGCCTCAACTCAGGCGCCAGCTGCTTCGTCCCACCCTCTCCAGCCAGAACTGGCTCCAGCCCCTCAGAGAGGCCATGTGGGAGGGTGGGTGGCACCCACAGCAGGGGCTTGACCCCCCTGGCCAGGAAGATGTTCCCATAGCTGGGCGCTGCCCAGGATTTCTGAGGGCGGCCAGACTGCACAACCTCGGGTCACTGTCCCTCCCTGCTGGCTCTCCTCTCTCCACTCACCCTTGGGGTTTTTTTTGGCTCTTGGGAGGAAACAGTTTTCTCAGGCTGGATTGGGGTGAGTGTGTGGACTGGCCGGACTAATGGGGACACAGGCAGGGAGGTCCTAGGTACACCTCAGCAGAAGGTGCCAGGAACTGAGTCTTAAGGTTAGAGCCTGGGGTTTGAGAAGCTCTGGGACTGGGGGGTCAAGGCTGGGGAGCCAGGGGCAGGGGTTGCTATTGACGGAGATGGGGGCCATCAGGGGCACTAGCTGCGGGTGACATTTAGGAGGAACAATTTAGGCATCAGGGTCTCCTTCCCTCGGGGCAGGGGTCCGGTTGTCCTGCTCCCTGCCCCAGGGGGTGACACGTGGGGCTGCCAGGGACAGAAGAGACCAGGAGCCAGCAGTCAGGGTGACTCAGCCCTGTGCAAGTGGGGAAATTGAGGCTCACAGGGCCCATGGTGGGCACCTAGAGTGCCTGAGCCCACTGGCTGTGCAGGCTGTGTGCATGGCAAGTTGAGGGGGTGGGTGGCAGCCCCAGTGGAGGCTTGGTTTACTAAGGGGGTCCAGGGAGAAGCAGGCAGGAAGACACCTAAGCTTTGGCTCACTTACCTGAGCTTTAGTGTCCCCATAGCATAGCCAGACTCCCCAAGGAGTGGCTGTCCATTCACGTGAGGCCGCCCCAGGTGGGGGGCACCGTGGTGGCAGATACCCTGACTGTGAGTGGCAATTCCAGACCTCCCCCCACCCACTTCCCACACCAGTCACCACCTCCCAGTCCATCACAGGTGTGGAGAGGGGGTCCAGGCTGGCCTGGCCCTCCTGAGCTCCCATCCAGGGTCCAAGACCAGTGGAGGTTTTGTGTCTCTCTCAGGATCACTCCAGCCACCTCCACCGCCTCACCCGGTGGAGCTGCTCTGATGCCTCTGGGGCACCTCAGAGGACCTGGCCTTTAGCGTATTGATTGGGGAGAACCCAAGACGCCAGGGGGTCCCAACAGCCACCACTGCATGGCACGGGAAAACCGAGGCGCGGCCCCTGCCCTCAGCCTCTGCCCTGCCGGCACTCAGTCTCCCCAAGTCTGCAGCGGGCCGCGCGGGGCGCATGGGAACCGACCAAGGCCGAAGGATGGCACCGGCTTGCGGGGAGGGGCCAGGCAGGCAGGGCGACCCCGGCCCCGCCCCCGGCGGTCCCCGCCCCGCCCCACCCGGGCTGGGCCCCGCCCGATTGGCTGCCGGCCGCGGCCGCCGCCTGATCCGCCCCCGCGGGGAGCGCGGCCGCCGAGCCCAGCCCGAGCGGCCGAGGCGCCGGAGCCCAACCCGGTCCCACTGCTCCGCGCGCCGCCGCCCCGCCGCCCCACCCGATGCCAGCAGAACTCAGACAGGTTGGAGGGAACTTGATCCGGGCGGGGGCGTCCCGACGGCTTGGAGGGGGCCACGGCCACGGGCGGGGCGCCGGCCTTGCCCGGGAGGACCGGCTTTTGTTGCACGGAGCCGTCGGCCGGAGGAGGCTATTGTCTGCGCTCCTGGCCGCGGCGGGGGCGGGGGGTGGGGTGCAGAGCGCGGGGCATCGGTGCGCGCGAAGGGGCCGGGCCGGAGCTCGCGAGCGCCCAGGGCAGGTGCTTGGATGGGGAGGGGGAGGGGGATGCCTCCCTAGCAGCCCCTCCCAGTACTGGCGGGAGGCTGAGGCTGGGAGGAGGGCGCGGAGGCCGAGCCTGGGGTGGGGGGCATGCAGCCCAGCCTGGCCTCCCTCCCCTCTCCGCCACAGCCCCCCCCCAGCGCGGCCCTAGCCCCAGGGACCTGCAGAGGCGCTTCCGGAGCCTTCCTGGAAGCCCTGGCCGCCTAGGCGGTGCACGTGAGGGGAGGGGTGGCGGCGGCCCGGCCCACGTGCGGAGGCGGGAGGGGGTCTCTGAGGGAAGCCTGGGCTCTGTCTGCCGAGGACGGCGGGGCTGATGGACAGCCGGCCTTCTAGTTCCTTCCTCATCGGAGAACCTGAGGCTCTGGGGGCGTGCCTGCCCAAGGTCCCTGGACTGAACGGGGCGGAGGGGGGCAGCAGTTCGCCTGGGCAGCCAGGTCCCTTGCCTGCTGTGCAACCCTAGTATGCTCCGTTCCCCCCTCCCCAGGATTTGACTGCTCACTCCAGAGATGGAGGAGCCAGTTGGGGACCCCAGGGGGATTCCAAACCACCAAATGGCTGATGGGAGCTGGGCTGGCCTTGGAGCAACGGGGAGGGGGGGGGGGCGTGTCAGCCCTTGGCAGACTTGCTCCCTGAGCCTGCTAGGCACCCACTGCCTCTTGGGGCCTTTGAGCCACCCCATGGGAGGCCCTGGCAGGTGCACTTGCCCCTGTGAAGGTGAGCCCCAGTCTGATGACTGCAGGGGCCTTGGATCTGTTTGGTGGTGGCCAAGAGGTTGCTGCCTGGAGATGCCGGCATAGCTCGTCCTGGACTCAGGGTCTGGGCGGGCCACATTGAATGGGGGTGGGGGAACCTGGGACCTGCCAGTCACCTAGTGGCCAGCATCTTAGTGCCCTCTGTGGCCCCAGTTCCCGCCTTAGGCTGTCCGTGTGAGTGCTGGGCCCACGGGCAGACAGGCTGAAGCCCCTGCCAGTTTTTCACAACCCAGATCCAGGATGCTCATCTGTGAATTCCAGGCATCCCTTGCATTAGAGCCCTGGGACCCCAGCCCAGGTGCTCCCCTACCCCATATTCCTGCACCCAGGAGGGGGTCATGGGCTCCTCGTTCCACATCGCCCTGTGTTCCTTGGATCTGGCTGCAGAGGTGGGACCACCTGCCCCAAAACCTCAGCACCTGCATGGGCCCCATTTCCATGGGAGGAAGCTGGGCCCGGGGACAGCTGGCATGTGTGTGATGGGGCATCATGCTCACATCCTCAGGCTGGGCTCAGCTCTGCCCCTTCCCGGGTCCCCCAAGAGCACGGGTGGGCTGGAGTCCTGGGGCAGGCTTCTCTCACCAGCTGCGCCAGGTGTACCAGATTGGGGAACCGCGGGAGGGGCATGAACCCAGAGGCTGAAGGCTAGGTAATAGGGGTGAGGGTGGTGCCAGGATAACAAGAGACGGGTGAGAGGATTGGTGGGACATGGGATATAAGGGGTGGGCTGGGGGCTCAAGGTTCCAGGGGAACCCTGCAGCTTGGAGCTGGGGGCTGCAAGGCCAGGGGTCCTTCCTAAGGCAAGGGGACAAAGCCCCTGGAACTTTGGGGCCGGGCTGAGGACCCAGGTGCCATTGAGCACCACCTATGGGCTGGACCCATGACCCAAAAACATTACAGAGACCTGAGCCACAGGATGTCCTGGGACTTCTCCCTGCCATGGACCTCAGTTTCCCCACCTGCCACCAGGACTGAGAGCCCCATAGCTGACACCTGGGTGGGTGGGGGAGCCAATGGCCTCCATCTCTGTGTGTTAAGAGCTTGTGAGGCCTGCAGGGGCAAAGGGTGTGTGCGTGTCTGGGAACAGGGGGTATGTGTGTACTTGAGGAGCCCATATGAAAACACACACTGCTACGCCAGGCATGTGTGCCGGTTAGGCACTTGTGTACATGTGTGTGCATGCACATGACTCTGTCTGAGGAGCTAGGTACACATGGGGGGGGCTCCCTGTATGTGTGTGCAGGGCTGGGTACCCACACAAGTGTGCATGCATGCATACAACCATGCCTGGAACCAAGCACCCATGTGGGGGTTTCCCTATGTGTGCATGTACGTGGCTGGGTGCTGACATACATGTGCATGTAAACCTGGGGATGGGGGGGTTTTCTCTGAGTATGTGTATGTGTATGAGCAGGTTCCTGCTTGGGGGTGTGCATGGGGCTGGATGCTCACACGCATGTGCCTGCACACACCCCTGCCCCGCGTGTATCGGCCCACGAGCCCAGGCGTGTGAACAGGGCCACCTTCGCCATGCTCACCAGCTGACTCACGCTGCCACCCCAGTGAAGTCATGGCCCGTTTTTAGCTCCCTGAGGTCATTTGCCAGCAGGGATTCTCAGGGCTGTGGGATCCCACTGCCGGGCTAGGGTTCGGGGTGGGTGAAACGGCAGAGTTGCTGGGCTTTGCTCAGGGGAAGGAGTTCCTTGACTCTCCTGGACCCCCATCTCTGCATCCCACCCCCAACTCTGCATCAGTAGGACCCTCATCCTAGGCTGGGCTGGGAGGAAAGCTGGGCTTGAAGTTATGAGGGGCACCCCCCCATTCCCACTCCCCCTTGGCTTTCACCTCCAGGCTAGAGAGTAGGGGACTAGTCTCTGAGTGTGTAATATATGTAAATGTATGCAAATCTACTCTGGGACGAGCTTCCACTGGCAGAGTGTCCTAGGCAACATCCCCTGATGCCAGTCTTACCCTCCTCACCCTTCATTGCCAGGATGTGGCTCAAACTGCCCATGCCAGGCCCTGCCATGTCTGAGCTCTGACACCCTCATAGCCCAGCAGAGAGAGCTCAGTGCCTGTCACACTCTCCAAGTACAGGCGGGAAAGCTGAGATTCCAGCAATGCCTGCTGTTCCTGCACCTTCTGCTGCAGAGCCCTCCCAGCTCCCCAGTGCTCTTGGAAGAGAGCCTGGCTGTCCACTGGCGTGTCCCAGCTCTGTTTCTCAGTTCACTTTCCTTTCCCAGGGAACTGTCCCTTCTTCCCAGCCAGGTTCCCCAGCAGGCCACATCTCTCCCATATCTGCATTCCCAGGACAGAGAAATAAGGCAGGAGGGGCTGCTAAAATGTCTCCCCGTGGATGCCCGAAATCCCCCTATGAGTAGTTTGGGGGGTTCCAGGGAAATTGCCTCACCTACCAGGCCTCAGTCTCCCCATTTGTAAAACCACATCTGGTCCCCCAAGGCCCTCTGTTCCAGGAGGGGATGCCCTCTGTAGTCTCTTGTTTCCTGAGTAACCAAAGCCTGAGTGATGCACTCGTCCTAACATGAGAGGTGCAGGCTCTTCTCTAACCTGGGCTGTAGGCCCAGAACCCCAGTGCCTCAGGGGCATCAAGCATTCCTCTAGGACAGAATCCTGCCCTGGTGAGACTTGCCATCGAGGACCTGGAGCAGATCGGGACATGTCTGTCCTGTACTCGGTCTACCTCCCAGGCCCAGGGATGGGGCAGAGCACTGGCTCTGGAGCTGGGCCGACCTGGGTGTGAGCCGCTGGCCCTCCCTGGGCCTCCACTGGATCTCCATGCCTGAAGGCTCGGGGCCTGGGTGGCGGGAGCAGGCCCTGTCCTCTCACTGACCCAGCCCTGGCTGCCCGGGAATGTGCTCCCCCCTCGCCCGGCTTGGGTTTCAGCCCTGCCTGTTCTGGCTGGATGCTGATCTGGGGGTGGGGATGCAGCCCAGCTCGGGGGACCCGGGGGCCCATGCCGCTCGGCCCAGAGTGCTCAGCCCATCTCCCCTGCGGGTCAGGCCTTTCCTTTTCGAGCCTGTTTACCCCTGGGGAGTCTGGCTGGTGGCTGCGTGGGGGCCTCAGAAGGGCCTCACGTCCGGAGCTGTCTTGGCTGGCATTCCACCATCGTGATCCCCCGCGGGGGAGATGACAAGGGTGGCTGCAGGTTGAGAACAAGGCAGGTGGCCAAGAGCTGAGGGCCAAGGTTGGGGAGACCTGGAGGGGCAGAGGGATATGCAAGGAGGGGACATGGGGTTCCCTCCAGGGACCAGTCAGGCCCCCTCAGTCAGGGCTCATGCTCTCTGGACTGGGCGATGCCCAGGATCCCAGTCAATGGGGGTTCACCAGCCAGCAAACCAGGGTCAGGTGGGGCCCCACTGGATATCCCGAGAGGGTCCCGCTGGAAGGAGAGCGGGTATTTTGGTCCTGAGTGTGCAGGGCATTCTGGGAGCCGGGTATTTCTGTCTTGTGAGGACATCTGGCTGGTCTGGGTGGGACGCGGGGCCAGGAGGAGACTGGAGAGAAGTGAGGAGGTCCCCCAACACTGCCCTGCCCTTGGCTAGCACACCTGTGAGGACCCAGCCAGGTGCCAGGGAGGGCTGCTCAAGGCCACCCACCATCACTGGGGTACCTGGCCAGATGGGCCGGCTCTGCCACAAGCTGCCTGGAGTGAGGTGTCGGCCACCAGAGCCCTTCAGGGGATGGGCTGCCAGCTAAGGTCAGCCTTTGAAATTCAGGGCACCAGAGTCTGCTCCTGGCCTGGCCGGCTTGGGCTGAGGCCCTGGGCTCGGCTGGGCCCCCCTGGGGGACAGACACGGGTCCAGGACTGGAGATCTTGGGGCGGGGTGGGGCCCGCTGGGTGTGAGCGAATCCAGCACCCACCCACCTCCCCCCAGGAGCAGAGCCCCGGCAGCCAGGCCTCGCTGGCCACAATGCCGGAGGCGCCCGAGGTGCTGGAGGAGACGGTGACGGTGGAGGAGGACCCCGGCACGCCCACATCCCACGTGTCCATCGTCACGTCTGAAGATGGCACGACCCGCCGTACGGAGACCAAGGTGGGAGTAGCTGGACCGGGCGGGGGACAGGGGGCCTGCTGTCGGTCTGTTGGGGCCCCCGGGACAGGGTGGCCCCCCACGGGAGTGGCGTCCAGCCTTTTGGGCACCTCAGCCCACCACCACCCGTGTGTCCACCAGGTCACCAAGACAGTCAAGACGGTGACCACGCGGACAGTACGCCAGGTGCCTGTTGGCCCAGATGGCCTCCCGCTGCTGGACGGCGGCCCCCCACTGGGCCCCTTTGCCGACGGCCCCCTGGACCGGCACTTCCTGCTGCGTGGTGGTGGTGGCGGCCCAGCAGCCACGCTCTCCCGCGCCTACCTCGGTGGCGGGGGCGGCTTCACCGACGGCCCCAAGCTCCATGATGGACCCAGCTATGGAAGCCTGTCACGCGGCCTGGGTGTGCGGCCCCTGCGTGCTGGCCCTCTGGGCCCGGGTCCCCGTGAGGGCTGCTTCACTCTGCCCGGCCGCCGTGAGGCCTTCCCCGCCGGCCCCGAGCCGGTGCCACCGGGCGGTCGCTCCTTGCCCGAGCGCTTCCAGGCAGAACCGTATGGCTTGGAGGACGACGCACGCAGCCTGGCTGCCGATGAGGAGGGTGGCCCCGAGCTGGAGCCCGATTATGGCACAGCCACACGGCGGCGGCCGGAGTGTGGGCGGGGCCTGCGTGCCCGGTGAGCACCCCTTCCTGGAGCACTCTGCCTCCAGGAAGTCTACCCCTCACTTCCCTGCCCCTGGTCAGCCCTGCACACTTCAGTAGGAGTTGGCTTTCCGGTGCTTCTTTAGGACAGCAGGAAGAGCATTCCCTGGGTTTTGGAGGCACGAGATAGGCTGGTGACAGCACCAGACAACTGTCGTCCCTCCTCCAGGCAGGCAGATGTGAAGAACTGAGCGCACAGCTTCTAATAAGCAAGTGGCCCAGACTTTCCCTGTGTCTGTTTCCCCTATGCCCAGCAGCTATCTGGGCTGCTCCTCTCACCTTAGCCTCTGACACTGTCCTCCCTCTGCCCTCAGTTTCTCTGCCAGGAGAGCAGGAACATGGTCACAGCTGGGAGTGGCTCTGTTGGGTGACATCTGTCCCCTCCTGGCCTCAGCCCCTTACCCAGAAAGTTGATGGCAACTAATCATCAGGTTGCTGAGAGTCCAGGTCACCTAAATACAACCTTGGGTGGTCCCACCCACTCCCCCTCAGCTGGTACAAATTACACATCTGGCTGCTGTCCCCCCACAGGGTGCCAAAATTGGTGAATTATCAAGACGTGCCACGATACGTCACCTTACTCTAAAAAGGGGCCTTATCCAGATCTCTGGGCCAATCACAGGAGATCCGTCCTTATAACAAGACAGTTCCCCCCCCTGCCCCCCACAGAAACAGAAAGTCATGCCGTGGACAGAAAATATTCCCTGGCCACATAGCCCATTGCTACAGTGTCCCAGAGGCTTACCCCTGCCCCCCAACACACACTCTGGCACCAGTCAGAGCCAAGCTTCCTGGGGAGATGGGTTGTTTTCTGGATCTTCCAGGAAGGGGAGGAAGTGGCAGGGATACATATTTTGCCCAGGATCAGGGAGCGCTGCCTGGGGACTGGAGGGAGTGAGTGCTCCGTCCTAGGAGGGATGCAAGCCCCAGCCTGACGGCCAGGGACTGAGGTGGGGCTCAGGGAATTCTTCATCCTCCCTGGGGAAGGCTCGAGGGGACTACTTGGGGGCAGGACTGGGGCTACCCAGGCTCACACCCCCACTCACCCCACACAGGGCGTACGAGGATGCGACGGACAGTGGCGGCGAGCCACTGGATGAGCCGCCCCCCTACCCAGCCACAGCAGCCGCGCCCCTGGCCCAGCCTGAGCAGGGCAGCCTGGGCAGCCTGGACCGAGCGGCGCGGCGCTCGCCTTCTGTCGACAGCGCCCACAAGGAGCCGCGCTGGCGGGACCCCGAGCTGCCCGAGGTGCTGGCCATGCTGCGCCACCCCGTGGACCCCGTGAAGGCCAATGCCGCCGCCTACCTCCAGCACCTGTGCTTCGAGAACGAGGGCGTGAAGCGGCGCGTGCGGCAGCTGCGGGGGCTGCCGCTGCTCGTGGCCCTGCTGGACCACCCGCGGGCCGAGGTGCGGCGCCGGGCCTGCGGGGCGCTGCGCAACCTGTCCTACGGCCGTGACGCTGACAACAAGGCCGCCATCCGCGACTGTGGCGGCGTGCCCGCCCTGGTGCGCCTGCTGCGGGCTGCTCGCGACAGCGAGGTCCGCGAGCTGGTCACGGGTGAGCGGGACCCGGCTGCGCCGCGTACCCTGGGGAGCGAGGAGGGCCGGGTCTTGGGACGGTGGGTTCCTGGGTCTTGGGGTCCCCTGGCGGCTTGGGTGGCATGTTCTGGCGGCTAGTTCCCATGACCCTGCCTCTGCACTCAGCTGCCACAGGTGGGCCCTTGGGTTGAAGACAGAATGGTTGGAATCGTGGCTTGTGACCTGGAGAGTCCGATGGGGAGTCCCATGACCTCTCTTTTTTAAAAAATTTATTTCTCTCCCCTTCCCCCCACACCTTTGTCTGCTCTCTGTGTCCATTCGCTGTGTCTTCTTCTGTGTCCGCTTGTATTCTTGCCAGCGGCACAGGGAATCTGTGTCTTTTTGTTGCGTCATCTTTCTGCATCAGCTCTCCGTGTGTGCGGCGCCACCCCTGGGCAGGCTGTGCTTTTTTCGTGTGGGACGGCTCTCCTTACAGGGCACACTCCTTGCATATGGGGGACACCCCTGCGTGGCACAGCACTCCTTGTACACATCAGCACTGCTCGTGGGCCAACTCACCACACGGGTCAGGAGGCCCTGGGTTTGAACCTGGACCTCCTGTGTGGTAGGCGGACATCCTATCAGTTGGGCCAAATCCGCTTCCCCCATGACCTGCTCTGGACTAATCCCTGTGGCAGCAGGCGTGGTGGTGCCACGTGGTTGGGGGACGGGGTCCGGCCCTTCTTCTTGCCACCCCCACCCCCGTGGGGCTCCGTTCCAGTGGGAACTGCCACAGAACCCCACGTGCCACCTTTATCAGAGCCAGGTTGCATTGCTTCCAGCCGGGGGTCCTAACGGGGTGCTGTGGCAGGGGGGCGGGGATGGGCCGGGGCGGCAGCGGGACCCACCGCCCTCTCCGCAGGCACGCTCTGGAACCTGTCCTCCTACGAGCCCCTGAAGATGGTCATCATTGACCACGGCCTGCAGACGCTGACCCACGAGGTCATCGTGCCCCACTCGGGTTGGGAGCGTGAGCCCAACGAGGACTCGAAGCCGCGCGACGCCGAGTGGACGACCGTCTTCAAGAACACGTCAGGCTGTTTGAGGTAGGGTGGGCGGTCGGTGCCCATGCCGGGGGACGGGGGGGCCAGGGCCGGGTGTTGGGGCCTGCACCCACACTGGGCTGTAGCCCCTTCTGGGGCAGCCTCATCCTCGCAGTCCTGGGTGACACAGTAGATCCGGGAAGATTTTGAGCCATATCATGGTTTTCTTGTGAATTGGCCTGATGTGGCCGTCCGCCCGCCCCCTCGCCCCACCAAGGGCTCCCTGTGGTCAAGCATGACCATCTCCCACCCATCCATCACCATGACAAGCAGGACCCTCGGGCCCCCCCTGCTGTGGAGGCCCCTCCCCATGACCCCACCCCCCTCTGTCTGCAGACAGAATCCAGGATCCTCTTGGTCCTGCTGGTTTATCAGACGTGACCCCAAAGTCCTGCCCTTGGATGTGACCTTGGGGCCCAGTGCTGTCCGTGGTCACACGTCCAGCCTCGCCCAGGCCTGCATTCAGGCCTCTGCAGCCCCACTGCTTGCTCTGTGCCCAGGCTGCGGTGACACCTCTTACAGAGAGAGACAAGCCCTGAGGCCAGCGGGCTGGGAAGGGGTCTGGCGGCCCAGGGGAAGCGCGGGGTTGGGCCACCGGGCTTGCTCTCGCCCCTCAGGAACGTGAGCTCAGACGGCGCAGAGGCCCGGCGGCGGCTCCGGGAGTGTGAGGGGCTGGTGGACGCGCTCCTGCATGCCCTGCAGTCAGCCGTGGGCAGGAAGGACACTGACAACAAGGTGGGGGGACGGGACGGGACGGGGCCGCCAGGCCCCTGGGGGGTCCGGGTGCCTCAGGGACGGTGCAGGCATGAGGCCCAGGGTCGCACAGAGGAGTGGGCATGCAGGTACCGGGTGGCATCCTGGCCGCGATCCACCTCTCAGCGTCCCTGCCACGAGCCCATGGTGGGTGTTCTGTCCCTCTCCTCCTGGGGTCTCCTCAGGGTCTTGCCATGGGGCCCCAAGCTTACGCCCCCCAGCCTCCACCCTCCGGTCCCTCGGACCATGCAGGAGGTAGCCAGCCAGCACCCACCTTGCTTTCTCCCTCTCCCCACAGTCGGTGGAGAACTGCGTGTGCATCATGCGGAACTTGTCCTACCACGTGCACAAGGAGGTGCCCGGGGCCGACAGGTACCAGGAGGCTGAGCCCGGGCCCCCGGGTGCCACCGCGGGCCCCCAGCGCCGGAGGCGGGATGATGCCGGTTGCTTTGGTAGCAAGAAGGCTAAAGGTGGGTGGGGGAGCTGGGGTGCCGCTCAGGGCTCCCCCTCGGTTGTGGGGAAGCGGGGGACCGCCTGGGTTACAAAGGTGATGGGGGGAGGCAAGGGGCATCACCCATAGCCGGCTCAGTGGGGGGGGGGGCGGGAGGAGGGCGACTGTGTGGTGCCCTGAACACTGACCTGGGGGAGGCTTCTGTGGGCCCCCGAGGGGGAAGTACTGTAGACACTGGCACCCCTTGGACAGGACAGCCCTGCCGGGCAGAACGCAGGTCACCTAATACCATGTCCACACCCGCCTGCTCCATCTGGGTCTGGGGCCACACTCACCCGTTCTACCTGGGGACATGTCTATATCATACACACTGCCCCTGGGCCTACCTGGGACCGTGACCATGCTCCACCCACCTGCTCCCCCCGGGGCTGTGTCCACACCACAGTCACCCGCGCTGGCAGGGTGCTGGTTCCAGGCATCTATGTCCCCCAGCTGCACGGGGGCACCTGAGCACCACATTCACTTGATACTGCCCCACCCACGTGGGCTGGTTCTGACCCTGGGCCTCCCCTTCCCTCTCCCACTCATGGGCACTTGGCCCCCAAAAGTAACTGGGGTGAGGTTCCAGATTTTGTCTGCTCACCCAAGGGTTTGGGGTGGTAACCAGACACCCCCCCCCGGGAAGGCGTGTGGGTGGGGTGTTTCCTGGGCTCAGGCCTGTCTCCTCTCTCCTGTGCTCCCCCCGGCTTCCCAGAGGAGTGGTTCCATCAAGGTGAGTCCCTCTCTGACCTGCCATCCAGGCCTGGTGGGTGCAGGAGGCACCCCCCATCTCAGGGCCCTGCCTGTCACAGCCGTCTCCATGGTGACCACAAGGATATGACAGCCATGGGAACGTGGGCCCTGGACTGCTTGGGAAGCTGGGGGGGGCACAGAGCTGAGATCGGGTAGTGCCTGCTGGGGGCTCCTACAGTGGAGAGGGGTGACATGTAGCTCAGGTAGAGTCCCCATGAAAACGGGCGGGTGGGCAGATCATCTGAGACTTGCCTTCCAAAGACTTTGCATCCGAGACAGGGAGGGCACCCCGGGAGGGAGTGAGCTCACCATCATGGAGGTATGCGAACAGAGGCTACCCAGGAGAGAGGTGGGGCTACTGCAGGGACTCAGCCTGAGTGTGTGTGTGTGGGGTGGGAGTTTCTGACCAATAGAGCTTGGGACTGTTCCAGCCCTTAACTGGGGAAGGTCTGCACTTGGGCGAAGCTCCTGGAAGAGTCTGGCTTGGCCCTGACCCCAGACCCATCTTGCTGTGTGATCTGGATAGGTCTTGTCCCTGCTGGTCCTCAGTTTCCCTATCTGTACCTGCCTGTCTCCCAGCCTAGGCTCATAGCTCCCTTGGCTCATGCCAGGGGGCCCCTGGGGGAGCCGCACCACCAGGCTGGCCCACCTGCCTGACTCTTGGTGCCCAGTCCCAGACTTGGTGATGGTTCTTTGAGCTCTGGGTTGGAGGCAGTTGGGCCCCACTTTTTCACACATCCCCATCTCCCATGGGGTTCTGCCTCACCTTCCGCCACTTCTCCGTTCCAGGGAAAAAGGATGGTGAGACAGACCGGAACTTTGACACGCTAGACCTGCCCAAGCGAACCGAGCCCGCCAAAGGTGAGTGGGCAGCTGGGCCGTGGGTCCAGGTCATGCAGCTCTGTGCCTTCAAGCAGACCTGAAGGGCCTTGGGGACCAAGTAGGAGAAACTGAGGCCCCGCCATGGGGCCCCCAGATGACCGGTCAGGGCCTCGCAGAGTGGATGGGGAGACCAGATGCAGGAGACAACATGCTTCATCACAACAACACCTGAGAGCTGGGCCAGAGAATAGGAGTAAGGTGCCCAGGAAGGGTTAGGGGGAAGCCGGGGAGCCAGGGAGGGGGGTCTTCAATCCAGAGGGGCAGGACCCCAAGAGTGCTGGGACTCAGGAGGGGAGAAGTGTGGTTCGCCCTCCATGTCACCTGAGTCTGTTGGGGGTCCCTACCGTATGTCATAGCCAGCCATGTAAGCTGGGTGACTCCAGATGCCAACCGGGCCCAGCTGTGGGGGGAGTCCTGGGGGTGGAAGCATTACGGGCAGAGGATCAGCCAGTGCAAAGGCCCAGAGGGTGGCTTGCTTGCATCTTGGGAACAGGAAGCTCAGCATGGCTGGAGTGGAGGGAGCCTTGGGGCAAGAGGCAAGAGGGGTCCATGGGATGGGTGGGGCAGGACGGGGGGGCTGGGGACAGCGGTGTGGTTGGCAGATGCAGCAGCTGCTAGAGATCTCAAAGTGGTTGCCAGGCAGGCAAGCCCTGCTGCTCGGGGAACCATCTGTGGGCTGCCTCCTTCCCCATCCTAGGCCTGTCCAGATTCTCCAGCGGCCAGGCTGGGCCAGTCTCACCTCCCTCGCAGTAGGGTCAAGTGGCTCGGCCATTCCTGGCCTCAGTTTGCCCCATGGGTGAAATGGGACTGCTTTCTCCAGCGGTGGTGGCCAGGGGAGTCCAAGTTCATGATACACATTACACACCTGCCCCACACCTGGTCCCTGGACCCAGCTCCTGCTGCTTTGGGAGCCCTGATGGGGAGGGGGTTGACAGGGCTGAGAGGTCCTGAGTGACTGCAGCGGGTACCCTGTGCCCAGGCTTCGAGCTGCTGTACCAGCCCGAGGTGGTGCGCCTCTACCTCTCCCTCCTTACGGAGAGCCGGAATTTCAACACCCTGGAGGCTGCGGCTGGGGCCCTACAGAACCTCAGCGCTGGCAACTGGACGGTGAGAGGCAGGGCCTGGCCGGGAGGGTAAGGCTGGGACGGGAGGCTTCTCGGTGGGGAGGTGGCCTGGAGGCTCGGATCCTGGTTTGGCCAGGGAGGAGGGAAAGGGGGAGGGCAGTGTTGGGAGAGGCTGAACCCCCACTCCTCTCGCCGCAGTGGGCCACATACATCCGCGCCACCGTGCGCAAGGAGCGCGGGCTGCCGGTGCTGGTGGAGCTGCTGCAGTCCGAGACTGACAAGGTGGTGCGCGCCGTGGCCATCGCGCTGCGCAACCTCTCACTGGACCGGCGCAACAAGGACCTCATTGGTAAGGACAGGGACAGGGCGGTGGGGGTGAGTGTCCGTGCCCTTCGCCTGGACCCGGCCCTGGCCCCCCAACCCCCGCAGGGAGCTATGCAATGGCGGAGCTGGTGCGCAACGTGCGCCACGCGCAGGCGCCGGTGCGGCCTGGGGCGCGCCTGGAGGAGGACACAGTGGTGGCGGTGCTCAACACCATCCATGAGATCGTGGCGGACAGCCCGGACAACGCGCGCTCGCTGCTGCAGGCCCGCGGCGTGCCCGCGCTCGTGGCGCTTGGCGCCACCAGGTGGGCGCGGGGTCGGGGCCCGTGGGCGCGGGGTCGGGGCCCGGGGCGGGGTCCGGCCGCTAACCCCGCCCCTCCCCGGCCCGCAGCCCCTCGGCGCGTGAGGCCAAGGCAGCCTCCCATGTGCTACAGACTGTATGGAGCCACAAGGAGCTGCGCAGCGCCCTGCAGAAGGAGGGCTGGACCAAGGCCCGCTTCCAGGTGCGGCCTGCTCCCTTCCCGCCTCCAGGCTGGATCCCCCACACCCCTGCCACCCCCCCGGAAATGCGTCTGATCCCATCCTGTGCCTTGTGCTCTGTGCCTCCCCCAGTCAGCCTCAGCAGCCACCAAGGGGCCCAAGGAGGCGCCAGGGCCAGGGGGCTTTGATGACAGCACGCTCCCGCTGGTGGACAAGAGCCTTGGTGAGTGCTAGCCACCCATTCGGGGGGCTCAAGAGAACCCCCACCGGGATATCTGTCTTGGTTCCGAGCTAGGGTTGGTTGTGCCCCATGGGCAGAGGCACAGCAGGAGGCTGCAGAGGCTTATGTTTGCAGAGGCCAGCTCGGATGGCATGTTTGCCCACAAGGGGCGGGATGGGGGAGGTCTCCTGGGCCACTTTTGCAACCAGCCACCTACCTGTGTCTTGCAGATGGTGAGAAGCCAGGCAGCCAGGACCTGATTTCCATGGATGCTCTGTGCCCAGGTGCATGGGGTGGGGGGGGTGTTGGGGAACCCCAGGTATATCGTTAGGTGTTTTTCATGTAGTGCCCAGGTAGGTCCTAAGGTGGGGCATCAGGTGCTGGTTGGAGAGCCAGTATTTGCTTTTGCAGTTCTCAGGGAGTACCCAGTTAGGCCCTCTTATCTGCCAGCTATATGGGGATGGCTCAAGGGTTAGAAGCCTCAGTGAGGATACAGATGAACTCCTATGAGGCCAAGGTAGGGGCTGGGGAAAGCTGGTGGGGAGGAGCTTTGGGACAGGGAGGAGGAGGGGACACTTTCCAAATGCCCCCAAGGACCCTCCAGGATATGGGCTGCAGGGGGAGATCTTTCACTGCTTCTGCCCCTCAAAGGTTTCCTCTTGTCCCCCCCACCCCCACAGATGGGTACTCCACCATTGAAAGGCCAGATCGGAGGGCTCGGGGCAGCGGCCTGGCCGGGGAGGCCTCCGAAAAAGAGCCCCTGAAAGTAAGTGTCCTTGGCAGGCACCCTGCAGAGGCAGCACTGTGGGGGGGGGGACCTGGAGAGGGGCCAAGGCTGGGTGCTGAGTCTGCTGGGGGCCCTGGGAGGGGCTATCAGGGTGGGGCTTACCCACGGAGCAGCTGGGCTATGGGGTCTGGCCCGGGGAGCAGGCCCTCCATCAGGGACATCTCCGTTAGAGTTGGTCTTAGGATGCTGCGGACTTTGAAGCTCACTCTTGTGCGTGGGAACTAGCAGGGGACAGAGACGGCTGCCAGTCAGATGAGAGGGAGGGAGGGGGTCTCAGACCCACTCTGAACATGTGGGTCTGTCACCATCATACTGGCAAGGGTAGGACCTGCCACCTGCCACGTACCACGGCCCCGACTTCCTGCAAGGTCATCTGTCTGAGTCTCATGTCAGTGTCCTGTGTCAGCGTGACCTGCACTGGCCCGTGTCCCCTACTTCTCCTGCTGGCTCCCCACATGTCAATACCCAGTAACCCGCTCTGTTCTGCCTCTAACACCCTCCTGCTCACCCCACCCCTGTCCCCTGCAGCCTGACTCTGGCAGGAAGGCCCCTCCTCCCGGGCCCAGCAGGGCCGCGGTCAGGCTGGTGGACGCTGTGGGGGACACAAAGCCTCAGCCCGTCGACTCCTGGGTCTAGCTTGCATGCCTGGTACGTTCTCTCGTCCGATGGATTGTCCCCATTTTTCCGCTCTCGGGGGGCATATCTCGTTCGTCTCTGCTGGCTGCATGCTCTGCTACACCCCCACCGCCACCCCCACTGCCTGCGCCTGGGCAGGACCCCATGCCCATTTTAGGGAAGGACAGACCAAGGCCTGAGGGGGAGGCACTGCGGGATCAGGGCCCCAAGGAGGCAGGGCCAAAGCACAGGTGGGCCCCCCACACCTCCAAATGCCCCGAGCGCAGGGCTCCACGAGGACCCACCAGGCAGTGTGGGTGTCGGGGTGAGCCCCCACCACCCACAGTGGCTGTGGCTGTGGACGAGCCAGGGAGTATCTGCTTCCCAGAGCCACTCATGCCCTGGCTGGCACGGGGGCACCTAAGGGGCTCTGGTCAGACCATCTGGTGGGGACGTGGGGGCTTGTGAATGTCCCTGGCTACAGCACTCGTGCCCTCTCTCCCCCAGGGCCACAGCCCAGCCGTTTGTTCTTAGGATTTTACCACGGAAAGAACAGGACCTCCGGGGCTGTCCCCGGCAGAGACCGCAGTGGAGCTGGGCATCCCTCCAGCGGCAGAGTTGGCGGCGCCTCTCGTCCCCAGCCGGGGCTGAACTTTCTGAATGCTTCTCTTCGCCCTGCTCCCCCTCCCCTCACTCCCCCCCCCCACTAACTCCTTAGACCCCCACGGTAGCTGTTTGCTGACATGGTGCTGTGTGTGAGTGAGAGGAGGCCGGTGCTGGCAGGCCCAGAGGGGCGGCCCGGGCCCGGTGGTGGGCTTCGGGCTGCCGTGGGAGGAGAGCGGGCACAGGGGCCGAACGGGGCCTGCCCGAGAGGAGCCGTGGAGGGCCAGCTGGCGGCTGAGGGCAGCCGTGGTCCTAGAGGACGGAGGCAGTGGGGCCCGGGAGAAGGGAGGAAACCTGACTCTGGAGGGCGGAGGGTGCCCCAGGTCCCAGAGTCCCACCCTGCATGGTGGGCAGACTGTGGGGGTGGGGCTGTCCCCCGAGGGGGGTGGTTCTGGACCTGGGCATAGAGGCTGGAGGCAGCCAGGCGGGGGGTCAGGCCTGCGGGAAACCCTTCCTGACCCGACTCCAGCCCACGGGCTGTGCCTGCTGAGGCTGCCCTGGGGAGTCCCTGGACAGTGGACAGTGCCCCCCTCCACCCTGGGACAGACCTTGGGCAGCAGTGGGAGTCACTCGCTGCTCAGTGCCTGCTGTTTGTAACTTTAAAACTGAAGAGAAACACCGAGGACGACCATTAAAGACAAAACCAAAATAAGACAGTATTGGTAAACATCTACATTTTTGTAAGAAAAGTGAAAAAGTGAAAAAGAGCAAAGGAGTTTTCGGTTTTCTTTGACTCGGGTCTCTCTTTGCCAAGCAGCCTGCTCCTCCCTTGGGGTTGGGGCCCGCGTTTGCCCCATGCGGGAACGGGTGGGGATGGGTGCCAGGCGTGTCTGCCGGGCCAGGCAGACTGTGGGTTTCCATTCTGGACCCAGGTGGACACAGCTGGGGTGGGCATGAATGTTCATCTTGGGTCTTCGCCCCTGTC
The DNA here is from genome assembly GCF_030445035.2 of Dasypus novemcinctus. Classification (NCBI taxonomy): domain Eukaryota; kingdom Metazoa; phylum Chordata; class Mammalia; order Cingulata; family Dasypodidae; genus Dasypus; species Dasypus novemcinctus. The sequence continues at coordinate 52,542,736 of NC_080691.1, read as the reverse complement.
CCCTACTGGGGCCGAGGGCCAGGTGGGGGCAGCTGTGGGTTTCAGTAGACAGGGCAGGCTCTGCTCCATCACTTGCCCGCCGGACACGGAGATGACGTGGCAAGTGTGAACCTACCTCCTTCCATAAACAAGGTTAGGCAGGACTGGGCAAGGGGCAGCATGCTACAGACCCCCCTCCCCCCAGCATCTGCTGGGTCAGAGGTGGGTGCTGAAGGCTGGCCAGCTCCGTGTTTCAGTTTCCCAGATTATAAAACCTCCAGGCAGGGGCTCACCCCAAGTCCACAGACATCCGTGGGGCTGCAGTGGATGCTGCTAGCCTGGCCACAGGAAGAGCCGTGCCAAGCAGAGCTGGCTCCCCCTTCTGCTGGAAGCGTGATACCTAGCTCCTCACCAGCCATGAGCCTGGTCAGTAGCATCAGCATCCAGCCAAGGAGAGCATGGCACACCTTGTGCCAAAGGAAGTAAGGAGCAGCGTAGCGGTTGAGAAGAATGGTGCCAAGTTGCTTTCTTCTATCAAAATATTTCAAATTTTAACTTCTGTTTTATATCTTTCAAATATATTGGCGTTACAAGGCAGTAGCTAGCTGTTTTTAGTAAAGAGATCAAGTTTTATTTCTATGAAGAGGTGAAAAAACACAAGCCAGACGCGTGTGGGATGAGTTGGTGGTTCCAGTGCCAGTGCTAAAATGCTGCCACCACCTGGTGACAGCGGACTTCAGATATAGACTGAGGACCCAGCTGCACTGTGTACAGCTCTCCCCAACGTCCCCTCACTTCCTGTATTTTCTGGGCACATGGAGAGAAGGACCTACCCATCTGAGAAACCCCATGGTGTGGGCATGGGTGCTGCCTTGATCTTATCCCAATCGGGTACTTCCCCAGATTCATTACAATGGTTTCCCACACCCAGCATGGCTGGGGATGGACGGGGGTGTGACAACTGCCAGCGAGGCCCAGAGCGGTGATGGGGCGGTGACCTCGCAGGGTTCAGGGGAAGCATTAATGCAGCACTTGAGCACAGACTCACACTGGAGTGTGCCCACCAGCGCCCATCCCCCTGTGGGCGCCGGGCTCGGGCTGGGAGGCCATCAGGGCCGCGTGGCACCCCCAGGGCCCAAGTAGACGGCCCGCTCCAGGCCGTCGGCCACGGGCATGTACTCCAGCTGCGAGGGGTAGTGCGTGCACTCGAAGCTGCTGTTCCCACGCACGTACGCCAGGAACTCGGGAGCCCCGGGGCAGATGACATTGTCGGCCAGGAGCACCGTCCCCTTCCGGAGCAGGCCGCACTCCTGCAGGGCACAGAGGGACAGAGGGGGGTGTCAGGCAGGCCAGGGGCCTGCCCCAAACTGGAGGGGGAGCATGGCAGGTACAGCCCCTCTAGCCCGTGGCTCTGCATGGGTGCATACTCCCGTGCACCCCACAAGGCCCCTTCCATGGCCCTGTGCTGTCTGGAGAACCCCCGTACTCCCCATTTCCTCCCTGGCAGCAAGCCCTGCTGGGAGTCCCACTCTTGGAATGTCAGCTCCTTCACACCAGTGCCCCAGCCCCTAGAGCAGCGTGGAGCACACAGTAGGAGCTCAATAAAGGCTTGCTGGACTGAGCTGGTGGGCCTGATTTCAGACCATGGCCTTGACTCTGACAGATCAGTAGGTCCCTCAGATACCCAGTGGCCAGGAACCTGTGGCAGGGGGCTGGTGGGAGGCTGATGCTCCAGGGAGGAGAACCTGGCGCCTGGGAGGGGAAGTGGAGGAGAGCACTGGACTGAGCGAGAGAATTAGGGCACCCGGCTGACCAGGGTGGCTGCACAAGGGGGGGGGGGGTGGCGGTCCTCCCTACCAACAAGCCAGAACAGGAAGGCCCCATGAGAGTCTGCCCTGGACAGACAGACCCCCTCCACCAGCTCCCGGAGCCCTGGGAGGTCTGCCATTCCAGAGAGGGGCAAACCCAGGTGGCCCAGCCTTGCTCCGGCCACCATGGAAGGGTGCTGGACATGTCCCACGGGCCCAAGGTCTAGAACACTCTGATACCCGAGCTGGGGGGAGGAATGCGCACATTAAATTAAACAGTACAAAGGGAAACCCAGAAAGGAAATGTTGGCCTCAGGGACAGGGACAAGACTTGGTAGCCTTGTTCTGTATATTTGACTTTGGAAGCATGTCGCTTTTCTTTTTTTTTAAACATCATCATCAGCCAGAGTATTTCTAAAGCAATCCCAGAATCAAAAGGAAAATCAAACAAAGCTAAGTGCTTATCAGGTGGCTGGCAGGACCACAGGGAGAGAGGGCTTCACCGAATGACAAAGCAGAATTCGACTCCACACCCCTCCAGGGATGTGCCCAAGGGAGGAACAGGTCTAACTTCGTGCCCACGCTACACCCACTGGTGGTGGTGGGTGGTCATTTCCGTCCTGCTACGGGCTGTGGGATAAAGCCCAGGCGCCACCTGGCGAGGGGTGTGGGAAACACACCCAGGGTCCTGAATTTGAATAGACAGTACCAGTGTATATGTGTATGGGGTGGAATCTCCTAGCTCTGTCAGATGGTCTCGGGGGGAAATGGTTGAGTCTGGTTTGGTGCAGAAAACAAACAAGAGGAGCAAGGGATTCCTCCGCCAATTCAAGAGCCAATTCTTTTAGGACAACTCCTAGTCCCGGAAATGCCCCTACATCACATCTCTTCTTCCCTCTCCCTGCTATCAGCAACTAGGAGTTGTCCTAAATGATATTTCCGGGACAGATGCAGGACATTATATATCCTGCCATAACCCACTGAATGGACTGGGGGAGAGTGTAAACCACAATGTAAACCATTATCCATGCTGTGCAGCAGTGCTCCAAAATTCACCAGATGCAGTGAATGTGCCGCAATGATGGAAGAGGTTGTTGATGTGGGAGGAATGGGGTGGGGTGGGGTGTGGGGTATATGGGAACCTCTTATATTTTTTAATGTAAACTTTTTTGTGATCTGTGTATCTTTAAAATAAAAAAGACAATAAAAAATATATACAAGGGAGAAAAAAAAAAAGCCAATTCAAAGAGGCACTGCTGGTCCCAGATGGAACAGCCTGACCCGCAGTGAGACTGATGACACTGATGGATCGAAAGGCAGCCCACATCTCAAATCCCTGAGTTAATAATTGGGAACACAGAAAAGAAAAGCTTTGGGGACCTTTGGGGGTGGCTAGGACCCACTCAACATTCTGAAAAGTGGTCTGAAGGGGAAGGAAGGCAGCATCTGGAGAATTCCGGCCAAAGCGTAGACCGGAACCTGAGCAAACCTGTAGATCTAACCACCCTCCAGAGAAACCAGTTCAGGGGACAGTGTCGGTGCTACCTGTGGGGTGGTTTGAAAAGGGGGCCACAGGAGAGCAGATGTAGCTCAAGTGGTTGGGCACCTGCTTCCCATGTACGATCCTGGTAACTCTTAAAAAAAGCGGGGAAGGGCCATAATTCTCTGCTATGCCTCCCTTCAAGAGCCGGGCTAATTCCTCTCCCCTTGTAGGTGGGCTAGACTTGGTGACTCGCTTCTAAAAGAATAAGGCAGGAGTCACGGTGCGAGGCTTTGGAGACCTGGCCATAAAAAGGCACGGTGGCTTCCTCCGTGCTCTCCCTCTAGGGTCTGCTGCTCGGGGGAGGGTGAGCCACCATGTCGTTAAAGAGGCTCCAGCAGCCCTGGGGAGACGCCCCTGAGATAAGGAGCCAAGGCCTGCCCCCAGCATCCGTCCCATTTTCAACTGCCCCCGCACACCCTTCACCGCTCATGCTACTCTGTTTCTCTGATGCTCGGAGCGCAGTCCGAGAGGAGAGCTGACCGGGTGCCCCTCTGGGCCAGTTTTGCCCTGACCCAGAAGGCCTGGAAGAGGCAAGTATCAAAGATAAAGCCTTTTCCAGTTCATTGCTTTCCTTCTTTGGAGATAATTACCAGCTGCGCACATGCTGCATTGAGAAAACTATTAGTTTCCTAGTTACAGAACTGCAATATTTGCCACTTTTCCTATAAATATAGGCCCCCATAATTATCATGTGCATCAAAGCTGCTGAAATCCCCCCGCGGCCCCCACCCCGAGTGGCGTAGGCCCAGCTGCCATTTCATCTCTCCCACCATGTGAGACCTGTTGGCGCCCCTCGGCCTCTGCCGGGGAGGGGGCCCTCCCTGGGCCTCAAGGTCTCCTTACCATCCCCTGCTGCCCACCCCTCTGGCCCATGCAGATGTTCCCGACCAACTTGTACCTCTTGTGCATCTTGTTACTGTACAACTTGTACAGGCTGTGGTCTCCCTCTCCATTCCCAACAGTTAGTGCCGCCCTCCGCGCTGCCCTCTCACGGCCCACAGAGAACATTCCAGAAATCGAGGTCTAACCTGATTGCACCCTCGTCCGTTTAAATTCCTCCATGCCCCCCACTTCACCACCGTGGGATACTCGAGGCGGTTTGTACTTGGCCCAGCCCGCTAAGCCCTCACTTCTCTGTTTCCAGAACATTCCATGCCCCCTGCACACACGAGAGCTCACCTCGAGGAGGAGGGTGTCCGGCAGGTACTGGTCCTTCCAGTGGTCAATGAAGACCATGTCCAGTGTGTCCACATCATATTTCTTCTTCAGTTGAGGGATGATATCCTTGGACGCCCCAATCAGGACTGTGACCTGGAACACAGAGGCAGCTCCGTGGGTGCCCGGCGCCCCCCCACCCAGGTCCCGGCCCGGGAGCTCAGGGGGGCCTGCGAGTGCCCGGACACCCCTCCGCGGCCCCTGCCCCACCCCGGCTTTCTCCCGGGGCGGCCCCTCCCTCCCCGCACAGCAGCCGTGAGCCTGGCGGGGGCCCTGCACCTTGTCCTGCAGGCCGGCGAGCTCCAGCATTTGCTGGGTGACGGCGGCGAAGTCGGGGTTGATCTCGATGGTGAGCAGGCGGGCGCCGGGCTGCAGCAGGCGGGCCATGCGCAAGGCCGAGTAGCCGCAGTAGGCCCCCAGCTCCAGCAGCACCGAGGGCTGCACCTCCCGCACTACCTCGTCCACAATCTGGCCTGCGGGGGTGGTGGGGGCGGTGGAGGGGTGAGCACAATAATGGGGGACCCCCTCTGGGGTCTCTGCCTTCACGCCTGGGCTCCCTGCACCCCGACCCAGAGCCGCCCTCCTGGGAAGTCTCCATCCCACTGCACCCGGGGCCTCCCTCCCTGGGCTCCCCACTCTGGACGATCTGTTCCAAGTCCTCAGTCTGCCACCTGTCCCAGCAGAGGGGTCCCAAGGGGACAATTACGTTTATCCCCAGGGCCCAACTCCAGGGGTTGCAGCCCAGCACGTGCCATGCCTCAGGTTGGAGTTCAAGGATGGGGAGGATGGCATGACCTGGCCTGAGCCCAGGCAAATGTCAAAAGGAGCTGTACCCACCTCTCGCCTGGCCCAGGGGTGTCAGGCCCGCCGGCCGAGGGGCAGTGCCCGGCCTCCAGCCTGGCCTCTGGCAGCCTGGGGGCCCAGGTCTGCTGCACCCAGAACCCACTGCCTGCCCTGGGTCGGCACCAGCTCTGCTGGACCAGGAGTGTGTAGGCGTAGGGATCTGAGAAGTGGCTGTGCATGCAGGGTCCCAGCCCACCCCCAACCCACCCCAACCCACAGCTCTGAAGTTGGGACCTCCTGGGCTGAGAAGGTGGAGAAAGAGGCCTGGGATCTTCTTGCCAAACAGGGACCTTTACCCCGCACACACACACCCCCCGCCATCTCCCAGGTCCCCCTGCCCACCGGGACCACCAGGTCCGTGGTAGGTATCTAGGTCTCTACCACCTTTGCCCCTTTCTTCCACCGTTGTCCCCTGCAGAGGGAGGGGAGTGGGAGAGCAAGTAGCGGGGCCTATGGCTTGGGCCCCTTGGCCCCTAGCTGGGCATGACCCCAAGTTCCTCCCAGCACCCAGACACGGAAGATGGCAGAGCTTTCAGCGGGTTCCCCACCCCCGGCGCCCACCTTTCTTGTCACCCACGTTCATGGCCCACTCCTTCTGCGAGCAGTAGGCGTCGATGGCATCCAGCACACTCTGCGGGTCCCCGGGCACAGCATGCTGCAGCACGTGGCGCAGGATGCGCTGCTCCTTGCTGTCACCCATGAGGAGGTCCCGGACAGGCTGCAGGATGTGCTCGTTCCAGAAGATCATGCACAGGCCGCGGTGTCGCTGGAGCAGCAGCAGCAGCAAGAGTGCCAAGGCCAGTGCGATGACAGGAAACGGAAGGGGCAGGTCTGCTGGCATCTGGGAGTGGAGAGGGGAAGAAGGGGAGGGTGGAGCCGGGGTTAGTTTGCATTATACAGACACGTGCAGATCAGTAAGAAAGAGATCTGAGAACAAGGTGGACAGAGGTGGTGAAATGTGCAGTTTACAGAAAAAGGCAGGCGCCCAAGCAGGCGCAGAGCCCCCATGCAGCTCTCAGGGCTGGCGTGTGTCATCTTCTGTCCCAGCCCCCAACCCCGTGATCGTGGGCATGAATCGGTGTCTGCAAAGTTCTGAGCATGTCTGGCCATGCTCCAGGCGAGTGGAGCTTGGGTCATGCTGGGAAATGATGGGCCATGTCCACTCTGGCCACAGGTCAAAATTCCTGGGTGTCCCAGGTGTGACACACCCACTAGGCCTGGGAGGTAAACAGTGCTAGAGTAAAACCAGAAATGGAGTGGAGTGAGGAACTGGCACCCGTACCATGAGACCTAGCCTTCTAGTGTGGTTTGGATTTCCCAGAGATGTGCCTGTGCTACTTGATTTATTGTTGCTATTGTTTTGTTGTTATTAATTATTATTATTATGTAGGAGGTACCGGAGATTGAACCCAGGACCTCATACATGCAAAGCAGCCACTTAACCACTAAGCTACATCCACTCTGCTGCTTCATTATTATTAGGTTGTAAGCTAATGTGCCATTTTGTTTTATTCTCAGCATTTAAAAAAATATAGGAAGTATTACGAATACAGCAAAATTAAGAAGGGATATAATGCTTACATGCAGAATTACTTCATGTCCCCTGGAGTCATGAATTAAACCATTCAATCCCACGATACTTGAGCTGCATAAGAACTTGGCTTTCAAATCTCTAATTTCTAGGTGTGTCTGCTCATAAATGGGCACCTCTGAGTTAAACAAAACAACAAGCAAACAAACAGATGGACAGTCTAAATTCCACACCTGTTCCCATCAGGACCTGACGGAAGGAAGCAGATGGGAGCTGGGCACCCAGTTCCAATCAGGGTGTCCGGCTGTTGGTGGGGGCCGTGGTTCTTGGTCGGAGCCGTGCCCCTGTATTCCTACCCCCCCACCTCAAAGCCTGGGAAGGAGGCACCCAGGGGCTGAGCCACTGAGAAGAACTTCCTGATGCTGAGCTCCCTTGTCCCTCATGCTCCTGGGTCCCCTGGGCTGTCCTTGTGGACCCTGTGGGTGGCTGAGGTCACCTCGTGCCACTCCAAGCCCTGACAGTCCTGCCGTCTCCATCCCAGCCCAAGTCACTGGACTGGCTCTGGTGCTGGGGATGCCATTGGGGTGGGGGTGGGGGGTGAGCGGTGACAGTGCCCCCCCGAGATCAAGGCCATGGGTGAGGGGGGCGTCTGGCTGGCCGGAATCACAGATGCACAGGATCTGGTCATGCAGGTGCTGCCACCCATATCCTCAGTGACGTGACCCCTTTCCTTTCTCTTTCCCACTCGAGTTCTAGGGTGGGCAGAGGGCAGTCTCCGTGGGCACAATCCTAGCAAGACAGGGCCAGCCCTACTGCAAGAGGCCCGCACCCTGGGCCCCACCCCTAGTAACAGCCCCCCCCCCCCAGTGCTCACACACTCACAGCACATGCCCCCCAATCGCCCACATAGACCATGGCCCCTCCCAGTGCACTCCTGGGCAGAGGGCTTAATCCCTATTCCTCTCCCCCCACCCCATTCCAGTGCTTTCCCATGAGGCTTTGCTTGTTAAAGGGCGGCGGGGTGGAGGTACCTCTGTGCCCGGGGCCAGGGGCTTCACTTCCTTTGGTTCCCCGCTCCTGGTCCTCCATGAATCCTGGGACTCTGGCGAGGTTGTGGGACGAAGGCCAGAGGGGAAGGACTAGCTGACCACTGCCCCCTGCTCTCTCCCTCTTCCCCCAGCCCTGGGGAGTCCTCCCCACCTGCAGCGCCCCACTGCCCCGAGACTGCCCTGCTCTGCACGGGGAAGTAGGTGCCCTCCCGGCTCGTGCTGAGCCCTCCCTGGGAAACGGACTAGCTACTTTTTGCCTGGGCTTCGGGGAACCGAGCGCCATCCTCACAGGGTGGGCAAGAGAGCCGTGATGGCAGGTGGAACAGCCCCGCTGCTCCTGCGACAACTCAGAAATACCTCCCTGGGCGCCCACTCTGTGTCCGGCAGGGCGACGACCTTCCCGGTGACCCCCCAGTGTTGGCTCCGCTGTGGGGAGGCAAATGGGAATGGTGGGGCGTGGGAGCTTCAGACCACCCCCAGGGGAGGACGTGTGTGTGTGTGTGGTGGGGGAGGCCTGGAAGCTGCAGAGAACTCATCGGGACGTCCTTTCTGCCTTGACGTCCGTTTGGAATATTCCAGAATGAAAAGTTGCAAACGATGGCCAAGCATGTTTTGAAACGTGGCTTCTTGCCCAGCGTGAGGGGGAGGGGTGGGGATGCTTTGGGCCGCGTCCTGTGTCCTGGTCCAAGGCCAGCTCTTGGCATCAGGGCAGAGGCAGAATTCCCCACGCCGAGTCGAATATAGCCTAGGAGTTTGGTCTTTGCCCAGGAGTTTGGTCTTTGCCCCAAAAGTTACATACTTAGTTCATCCCAAGAGTGAGAACCGCAACAGAAGGCAATCATGAGACCCTGAACCCCAGGAACTCTGAGATTCCCCAGACCCACCTTGGAGTCAGTCCATCTGTGAAGAATGACGGAGGCGCAGCTCAGCCATCCTGCCAGCTCGTCAAGGGTCTCACCATGGAAAGCAATTTTTCCACCCGAACCAAAGGCAGCCCTCCCTCCGGCCTGATCCCCAGTCTGCCCCGCGGCTGCCGAAGCAAGCCTCAGAATTCCCCGGGGCCCGAGGGGTGGGATTCCGGGCTCACTCCGCCAACTACCGGGCTTCTTGCCCACTGACATGCATGGACACGGACCTATAGATGCCAGCCTGGGAGAGCGCAGAGAGCCCGGGCCCCAGGGGCCATCGTCTGTGTGGGGAACGAGCGTGGCCCCCCCAGGCTGCTTGCTGGACACAGGCTCCAGTCATGGCTTTCCAGAAAGCCTGATGAGACCGTTTATGCATGACTCAGCGTCCCCACCCCTGTGCTTGACTCAAACTGAAGGCGCCACCTGGGACTCCGGGGACCTCCCAACTCACACGCCACTTTCGGCATCACCACGGCCATCACTGGCCAGTTGGCCAGAGCCAGGACAGGGCCTGGGGCAGTCTGGCTGCAAGCACTGACCTGGAGACACTCAGGGCCCAGGAGCTGGGCCAGGGGCCCCAGGGAGACAAAACCCTGCTCCTGCTCCTCCCTGATCCAAAAAGGAAAAGAGGAATGAGGTTACCCCATAAGGCAACCGGATGTCCCTTGGGGACGCAGGTGTGTGCCGGAGAGCCTCTCCCTGCCAACCACGGTGGCCCGGGTCACATCACCTGTTGTGGCCCAGCCTGGCTCAGCCCAGCCGGCCTGACCCCAGTCTGGAGACCACTGCCACCACCTGCAAGTGGCAACACTCACCATCTGTACGCCGTGAGCGGAGCCTGCTCGCTCTGGGCTTTGCTTTCCACAGGGCTTGGGGTGCCTGTCCAGCAGTCAGGGGAACCAGCCACACCCTCTTTCCCCAAACAGCAGCAATACCCCCTGCCTCCCCTAAACCGAACCCCCAAGCCCGAGATCTGCATCGACTCCTGCCTTGGTGTCCGTCAAAGACAACGTTTATTTTCAGTCTTGTCCAAGCTGCTGGCCTCGTTTCTCATCTATTCCACCTCTACTCCAAATTGCTTAAATTAATTTTGCAACTGTGAGGCTGTGGAGAAAAACAACCCAGATAGCAGGGGCCAAAAAGAAGGGGGGTGGTGGGCGGGAAAAGAAGAACTCGTTCCGGACGCTGGCACTTTCCCACGGCCCATGCCCTGGTTATAAAACTCTGCCACCCCCTGCCTTCCTTGGAGCTGAGTTCTGTACATTCTCTCCCTGCCCCAGCAGCTAGAAAGAAAGCCACACTTGCCTGTGTCATGTCGTCCAGCGCAGTTTTTCTCTGACCATCCTTCCCCAGCTTCACGGCTGGGCTGGGACTCCCCAGGTCACCCTGCTCTCAGGCCAAGGTTGGGGACCCCCGGCGCTCTCGACTCCCACAATTCCGGGAGCCGGGAGATGCCTTCGTGACAACCATCCCATTTGACTCCTTCGTTAAACTTTAACAAGGACAGTTGCATCCCACCTGTCTCCAGGACCGGGGGTGGGGGGCTCCCCTTGCCCAGCAGGCCTGCCCCTGGCTTTTGTGGCAACCCAGCATTGAGTCAGTGTGTGGAGTAGCTCTCCTTGCAGGGGACATTCCAAAGGAGTTTACGGTGACCCAGATGGGGCCCCTGGGACATCTTTGATGAGGCCACAGAGTTTTCCAGATTGTGCTGATGGAGGAAGCCTGGAGAGACTTGCTGGGTGGGGCCGGGGCTGGGAGCCTCCACGGACCTACCTAGGGCAGGAGGACCGGCTCGGCTGCTGAGGAGGTGGAGGTGAGGAGGGGGGGAGCAGCAGTGGCAGGACCGGGCTCGTGGCTCCCACAGCCAAGCACCTGCTTCTGTTACTCCTCTTCCTCCTCCACGGCCAAGGCTGCCCAGGGCAGAGCCAGACCACAAGAGTCAGGTCCATCCTGTGGTCATCTCCCCCTGTCACCTCTCTACCCCGGCATGCCTCCAGTTGCTCCCTTTAGGAAGCAGTTGGCTCCAAGTCTCCAGGATGGGGGACGTGCAAGCTGGACCCAACGCCACAGGCACTTTTCCATGTGGGTTTCTAGCCCGCCACTCCTCCCTTGCCCGGCCCAGTGACGTGAGGACTGGAACACGAGAATCTGTGGGGATCTGTCACGCTCCAGCTGGTTGGCCTCCTCCTGACCCCCAGTTCTCCGTAGACAGGTAGGTAGGAAGGTACATGGCAAAGGGGTGGGGCCATGGGCTCATCCTCTCACAGCTGAGCCTCAGTTTCCTCATCTGAGTGTTGGCACTCTTAATTCCATCCCTTCAGATGGTTGGGGGCCAAAATGAGATGCTGGTCACGGAAGCACCAGCACACGCCTGCCACATGCAAGTGCACAGAAACCATGCAGTGTCCTCTGGAGCACAGAAGGTGGACAAGGTACAGGGCGCTGGGTAGGCAAGGACCATGCAAGGACACAGGCCATTGGGCATGAACAGACGACGTGATGATGCAGGCCACTGCACACAGACCATGTGAGGACATGGACCATTGGGCAGCCATAGATCATGCAAATATACGTGCTGCTGGGCATTCGCAGACCACGTGAGGACAAGCCGTTGCACAGGCAGAGGCCACACTAGAACATGGGCCACTAAGCACACAGAGACCACACATGGGCCACTGGGCAGTCCAGAACATGTGTGGACATGGGCCTCTGGGCAGACACGGACCAAGTGAGACAGGGGCCACTGGGCATGCACACACTACATGAGGACAGACCACTGGGCATGCATGGAGTACAGAAAGACATCGGTCTCTGGGCATGCAGAGATCATACAAGGATGGGGACCTCCAGGCACACACAGTCTACGTCGGCACACAGGCCACTGGGAAGTCACAGACCGCGCAAGGAAGCAGGCCTCAGGGCACGCACAGACTATGGAAGGACAGGCCACTGGGCATACACAGAGCACACAAGGACATTGGCCTCAGGGCATGCAAGACCATGCAAGGACATGGGTCTCTGGGCATGCATGGACCACGTGAGGCCATAGGCCACTGCACCTGCTCAGACTATGCAAGGACTGGCCACTGGGCACATATGGAGCACACAAGGATATGGACTTCCAGGAACAGTCTATGTGGACACAGGCTGCTGGGCAGGCGTGGAACACCTAAGGGCACAAGGCACACACAGACCACATGAGGATACAGACCATTTGAGCAATTCTGCCAGCTCAGCAGCAGAAGCAGAGGCTTACCCAGGGTTTTAGTTCGCTAGGCTGCCAAAATGCAATATACCAGAAATGGGTTGGCTTGTACAATGGGGGTTTATTTGCTTGCAAGCTTACAGTTCTGCAGCTGTAAAAATGTTCAAATCAAGGCATCATCAGGCATTCCTTTTCTCCAAAGACCAGCTGTCAGTGATTCTGGACTCCTCTGTCACATGGCAGGGCACATCGTGGCATTGGCTCGTCTCTCCCTTTTCTCCTGGGTTTCGTTGCTTTTGGCTTCTTGCTGCTTCCATGGCTTTCTCTCTGCTTCTGTGGCCTTCTCTCTCCATATTTATTCCATTTATAAAGGACTCCAGGAAGAAGAGTAAGACCCACCCTGACTTAGAGAAATCAGAAAGTCCCACCCACAATAGGTTGGAACCCACAGGAAGGGATTAGCTCTAAGGACAGGATTTCTCTGCAGTCTTTAAAAGCCTCACACTACCACACCCAGTACTTCTGTTTCTCCTTGTACTTCTTAGTCAGGTCATTTATAACTTTTGTCAGGTAGTCAGTAATTTTTTTTTAAATTACGAGTTTTAAAAGTAATAATGTAGCTTAACATTTTTGATCCAAGCAACAAAATTCAGAATGGATCCCTGTTACTCCTTTTTCTTTTTGTTACACTCATTATAATGTGTTACCATCAACTCCATCCATTACCACATATTGACAATGGACCTTATTACACATTCTACATACATTCAGCATCAGCTGCCCATTTCAACTCACATCCCATCTCCCACCAACCTACACTCCACAGTCCACCTCCTTTAGTTTACGCACCATATTTAGTTCATACCAGTATTTTTTAAAATTTACTATACCCTAGATGACATTTCTATTTCTTCCAAATAACTGGAAATGTTTTTCATAAATTATAAGCAAGAAACAGGGGCAGGATTTACCAAGACTTAAAAAAAAAAAAGAAATCCTTAAAAAAATACAAACTGCATATTGTTTCTAGTACCACAACTTTTAAAAAAAAAAGTGAACAAACTGCATGTTCTGTTTCTAGACTCATTAAAGCAACACATACAAGAGAACGAAAATGACTTTGGGCTCCTTGGCAAAGATGTTCCTGGACTGTGAATCTGTGCTTTCACTCAGTTTCACTATTGCCTCTGTTTGAAGAGAAGCAGGTGCCCTGGCCTCTGCCCACACTCATTCTTGCTGGGAGCCCAGGAATTGCAGGGTGGCACATCGATGTGGCAGCCGCTATGGGTGACCCAGAAAAAGGCCCATGCTGCCGTGGGGCAAGTCAGGCTGGGCCAGGTTTGAGCACAGCAGGGGTCAATTTTTCTCAGAAAGAGCACAAGGGACCATGCATGCCCTTCTCTCTACCACAGCCAGCCTGCCGCCCCAGTGGCCATTTGGGGAGCACTGTCCCCCTTCTTCCCAAAACATTACCATAACAAGTGACGAGAGTCCTGGCTGCACTGGTAGCCCCTGGGGGCTTCTGGTGCTGGTCAGGTCAGGCCTCAGTGGTCAGTGGGGTGCAGGGCATGCTTCATCCTTTTGGAGCTGGCAGCTAGTAAGGGGCACAGGCATGGAACCTCAGGTGCAATGAGAAACAGGAGACCCGGGATTGGCAGTGGGGAAGAGGCCAAGGGGTGGGCATTTAAATACTGAAGCACTCTGCGCCCTGCACCCACGTCCCCCAGAGGGAGGGGAGGGCCCTGCCTGGGGCTTTCTGAATAGGGCTGGAAACCCCCTCTCAGCCAGGACTAGGTGGTGGGGAGTGGGGTTGGCAGGAACCCTGCCCATGCTTGTCCTACATAGCCAAGTGGGATGCAGGCAGGTGGGGGCCAGGACTTTGACAGAGCAGGTAGGCAGGTGGTTCTGATCCAAGAAGCCAGGGCAGGCCACTCCAGATCCAAGGAGATGGGCAGCATAGCCTGAGGTCCAGCTCATGGTGGGCAAGCTCAGCAGAGCAAAGCCAGAAGGGCTGGAAGGACCAGGGGACAGGGAGGGGGTGGGGAGAGCAGGTGGGCAGTGGTGGGAGGGGAGGGACACACAGGACCTGGAAAGCCCCACGTTCTACATCCTGCCCCCAAGTCATATCTGTAGACTCAGGTGTGATGGTTTGAAGCTGGATGAACCCCAGAAAAATCATGTTCTTAAAGCTAATCCATTCCTGTGGGTGTGCATCTATTGTAAGGAGGGCCTTTGATGAGGTTACTTCAGTTAAGGTGAGTCCCAGGGTCGGTCTTTATCCTCTAACTGGAGACCTTTATAGATGGGATGAATGCGGAGACAATGAGAGAGAGAACGAGCCACGGTAGCCAGGAGCTGGAAGCAATGAAACCTGGGGGAAGAAGGGAGAGCCCAGCAGATGCTGCCATGTGCCTTGTCATGTGACAGAGGAGACCAGGATCACCGGCAGCCAGTCTTCGGGAGAAAGCATGGGTTTGATGATGCCTCAATTTGGACAAGCCTGGAGACTACAGGCTAATATATTTCCATTGTTAAAAGCCAAATCATTTTATGGTATCTACTTGAGCAGTTTTAGCAAGCAAGAAGACACCAGGGGTCAGCTCTCACCTCTGCTAGGGTTCTGGGGCTCTAAAGGAACAACAGGATGCATAAAGCCTACAAGGCACCCAGTAGGACCCAAATAGGAACAAGGTCTCCAGCTCCCAGGGCCTGGGCCATTGCCTCTCTCTCTCTGGACTGGTGTCACTGCCCCCTACTACTGCCCCCTTCCCCATTCCAAGGATTCAGTATTTCTCCAACCTGCAAGGAGGAGGAGGGAGGTGGCAGGACTCACCCCATAGTCTCTATGAGAGCCTGAGAAGAAGTGAGAAAGCAAACCTGCGTTGGGGTCTGTCGGAGATTGTTCTAGTTTGTTAAAGCTGCTCAAAGCAGCTACCATAAAACAAGTTGGCTTTGACAAGGGGGATGCATCGGCTTCCAAGCTTAGTTCTGAGGCCATGAAAATGTCCAAAGCAAGATGATATTTCTTCCTGAAGACCAGCTGCTGGCGATCTTGGACTCCTCCACCATGTGGCAAGGCACGTGGTGGCATCCACTGGTCTCTCCTTTCTTTTCCAGGCTGCATTCAGCTTCTGGCTTCCATGACTTTCTTTCCCTCTTGGTCTGAATGTCATTCTCTTATCAAGGACTCCAGTAAAAAATGAAGACTCATTCATCATTCAAAAGGATGAATGAGGTGGGTCACAACTTAAGATCGTACTCACCAAAAAAGCCTATTTACAATGGGTACACACCCACAGGAAAGGATGAGCTTTAAGAACATACTTTTCTGGGATCCATCCAGCTTTAAACCATCACAGGGCCTGAATCACATCTCACAGAAAGACCTGTTCAAGTCCTAATCCCTGACCCCAGGGGTGTGAACCTATTTGTAAACAGGACCTTGTTAGATGGTTTATATATTATGTTATACAACATAGGAAATATGTTATCATTTATTAAGGTGGGGATTCATATGTGAATGGGATCTCAGGAGACTATTCCGATGGGGCCAAATCAAATCATTCACATAGGACTGGAGTCCTTAGGAACAGAAGAAATTTTGACACAGTAAATCTGTAAGAAGTTAGAGGATGAGGCGGATGGTCAAGTGATGGAGGCAGAGACACAAACCAAGGAAGCCCAAGGCTTGCCGTGAGCCAGCAGCAGGATGCCACAGATTCCAGGAGAAAGTCTGGTCTGCCAAGACCTTGATTTTGGACTTCTAGCCATCACAGCTGTGAGCCACCAAGGTCCTATTGTGTAAGCTAACCAGTGTGTGGTATCTGTCATAGCAGTGTCACAAGGCAGTGGCCGGCAAACCACGGCCCACAGGCTACCTTCCGCCTGCCGTCAATGTGTGCCAATAAAACCTTATTGAAGATACTTCTGGGAAGAGGGCAGACTAGAAAGACATGGGACTCTCTTCTCTCCCAGAAAAATAGCTAGAGCACAGGGAAAAACGGCCTGGAAAAAATCTACTAGGGTTTAGGATACCAGGGGAAGGCTGGACATAGCCCAGAAGAGAGAGAGGCAAAGGAAAAGAATTGTGATGATAAAGCTGTGAGTTAAAAGTTTGCAGCTTCAACTGCTGTCATCCTCCATATGGACTCTATAGACACTTTTGAATTCTTAGGCCTTGCGACTGTTGGCTACAGACAATGGGGGCCCCAGGGATCCACCTCCCCAGAAAAGGGGAGAGAGAGGGACACAGCCTAAGGCTGACAGCTTTTTGTTTTTGTTCTTGTTTTTAGGTATGGGGCTGGGGAGTGAATCCAGGACCTCATATGTGGGAAGCCGGCGCTCAACCAGAGAGTTACATCAGCTCCCCTGAGTTTGTTCATTTTGTTTTGTTTTTAGGAGGTACCAGGGTTCAAACCCGGGAACTCGGATGTGGAAAGCAGCTGCTCAATTTCTTGAGCTACATCTGTTTCCCAAGGCCGACATCTTCTGACCCCAAATTTAGTCTCCTGAGTTTCACAAGCCTCTTCCAGGCCCTGTAGGGCCACGCCATTGTTTGCATGGAGGTCAGCAGGGGCCTGAAGAGATCTGACTCTCTCAATCTTCCTTTAAACTGACCTGGTTGTTGAGGATGCAGAGAGGAATGGAATTATTTCCTACCCAGGAAAAGGGCAGGAGCTGGTAGCAAAGGTAAGAGAACTGCCTCTGAGAAGGTGTGAATTGCAAGGGTTTGAATAGCCTCAAGGCAGGATCCTTTGTCACCTTGTTGCCCTAAGGTAGGTGTTGCAGCCAAAAGCCTTCTAAAAAAGAAGAGGGTCCTGGGAGAAATTTCACCACCTGAACTTGAAACATATTACAAAACTACAGTGGTCAAAATGGCATGATATTGGCATAAAAATAGACACATCAATCAATGGAATAGAATTGAGAGTCCAGAAATCAACCCACACCTCTATAGCCAACTGGTTTTTGACAAACCCATGTAAACAAATGGTGCTGGGAGAACCGGATATCTAAAACCAAACAATGAAAGAGGACCCCTATTTCATTCCCTATATAAAAATCAACTCAAAATGGATCAAAGACCTAATATAAAAACCAGGCCCATAAAACTATAGAAGAAAATGTAGGTGATAGTTTCTTGTACCTTACACCCAAAACACAAGCAACAAAAGAAAAAATAGATAAATGGGGCCTCCTCAAGACTCAGCACTTTTGCACCTCAAAGGATTTTATCAAAAGGGTGAAAAGGCAGCCAACTCAATGGGAGAAAATATTTGGAAATCACATATCTCATAAGGGTTTAATATTGATGATCTATAGAGATGCTACAACCCAACAATAAAAAGACAAATGACCTGATTTAAAAATGGGCAAAAGATTTGACTAGACATTTGTGCAAAGAAGAAATACAAATGGAAAAAAAAATACATGAAAAAATGTTCAACATCACTAGCAATTAGGGAAATGCAAATCAAAGCTACAATGAGATATCATTTCACACCTATTAAAATGGCCACTATTAAAAAGAAAGAGAGGGAAGCAGATTTGGCTCAACTGATAGAGTGTCTGCCTACCACATGGGAGGTCCAGGGCTCAAACCCAGGGCCTCCTGACCCATGTGGTGAGCTGGCCCATGTGCAGTGCTGATACACACAAGGAGTGCCGTGCCACACAGGGGTGCCCCCGCATAGGGTAGCCCCACGTGCAAGGAGTGCGCCCCCTATGGAGAGCCACCCCACACGAAAAAAGTGCACCCTGCCCAGGGGAGTGGCACCGCACACATGGAGAGCTGATGCAGCAAGATGATGGAACAAAAAGAGATACAGATTCCTGATGCCGCTGACACAGAACACACAGTGAATGGACACAGAAAGCAGACAACTGGGGGGGGGGCATGGAAGAGGAAAGAAATAAATAAAAAATAAATCTTAAAAAAAAAAAAGAGGGAAACGGACTTGGCCCAGTGGTTAGGGCATCCGTCTATCACATGGGAGGTCCGCGGTTCAAACTCTGGGCCTCCTTGACCCGTGTGGAGCTGGCCCATGCGCAGTGCTGATATGCGCAAGGAGTGCCCTGCCACACAGGGGTGTCCCCCGCGTAGGGGAGCCCCACGCACAAGGAGTGCACCCCGTAAGGAGAGCCGCCCAGCGCGAAGGAAAGTGCAGCCTGCCCAGGAATGGCGCCGCCCACACTTCCGTGCCGCTGAGGACAACAGAAGCTGACAAAGAAACAAGACGCAGCAAATAGACACAGAGAACAGACAACCGGGGGAGGGGGGGAAATTAAATAAATAAATAAATCTTTAAAAAAAAAAAAAGAGAACCACAAGTGCTGGAGAGGATGTGGAGACATAGGAACACTTACACCCTGTCAGTGGGAATGTAGAATGGTACAGCCACTGGGGAGGACTGTTTGGCAGTTCCTAAAGAAGCTAAATATAGACTTGCCACATGACCCTGCAATACCACTACTGGGTATATACCCAGAAAAACTGAGAGCAGTGACACAAACACTGCACACGGATGTTCACAACAGTATTATTCATGATAGCCAAAAGATGGAAATAATCCAGGTGTCTATCAACCAATGAATGGATGAAGAAACTGTGATGTATACATATGATGGAATATTATGCAACTCTAAGAAGAAATGAAGTTGTAAAGCGTATGACAACAAGGATGAAGTGGGAGGAGATTATGTTGAGTGAAGCAAGTCAGACACAAAAGGACAAATACTGTATGATTGCACTATTATGAACTAAATACATTGTATAATTTCATGGAGTTAATTACTTGAATATGGGTCACCAGAAAATAGAATGAGGTTAAAGAATGGAAAGCTGAGGGTTAACTTGCGCAGAATTGGTAAAAAGGATGTGTGTTAATCTTTGGAAATGAATAGGAAAGGTGAAAGCACAACATAATGTTTGTAACTAGGAGTACTATTATATTGGTATGACAGTGATTTAAAGGGAAAGTCGAAGGTCATGTATATTACTAAAAGCAAAGCTAAAAATAATGTAACATGGGACTGTATAGTATAGTAAAACTGCATGTGGAATATGAATATGGGTAAAACTACATATATAAGACCATTTTCTTTGAAACTGAACTAATATATGTTAAACTATAAAACGTTAATATCAGACAAAAAAACCATTATGCTACAAGAAAGAAACCAGACACAAAGTACTAAATATTGTATGATTCCATTTTTATAAAATGTAAATACAAATCAATTCATAAAGATGAAATTAGATTAGTGGTTATGTAAAGCTGGGGAAGGATAGAGGAATCGAGAGGTGACTGCTAAGGGGTGTGGAGTTTTGGAGTTTTCCTTTTTGGAGTAATGAAATTGTTCTAAAATCTTTTGTGGTGATGAATATAAAAAATTGTGATTGTTCTAAAAGTCATTGATTATACACTTTGGGTAGATTGTATGGTATGTGAATATGTCTCAGTAAAACTGCTTTTTTAAAAAAGTGTAAGAATTGCCAGAAATAGTAGTTTTGTATGGCAGGGGAAGCATAGAGAGATTGAGAAGTGAAGAATTTTCTTGTTTGTCTGGGCTTTTTTGTTTATTATTATTATTATTATTAAAATAATGAAAATGCTCTAATGATTGAAGTGATAAACACACAACTATAATGCCACTGATTGTACCCTTTGATGAATCGTATGCTTTATTAATGTGTATCAATAAAATTTATTTCTTTAAAAAAAAACAAATTAAATCACAAAAGTTTAAATTTTTTAAAAAAATTATCTTTTAAAAGGGAAACAGCTCCAACCTGGTAGTTTTCAAATTTGTAATACTCTTGATATAAAATATAGATTAAGAATGACAAAATTCTAAATGTCCCTATTCAGTCGACAGCTGACAGAACCCCTAAACAAATGCTCTGCTGGAAAGTCAAGGGCAACCTTTCTTTCTTATTAAAAGATCGTTCCAAAAAAAACCAATCCCAGCTCCGTTCACATAGGTATGGCCCGCTGCTGCCTTCAGTCTACCGAGGCTGAGTCCATCTGACCCACAGACCTAACATTTTTATGGTCTGGCAGTTCTGTGTCCCGTATGCAAGAGGGCAGGGCAGGGGGCGGCTCGTGAGTGTGTGTGTGTACGCGCGCAGAGGAGGTGGGAGGACTCCTGCCAGTTGCCTCGAGCCATGCATGGCACCTGCAATCGCAGCCCAGGGGAGCCCACTCACGGGCGGGGGGCGGGGGGGGGAGGCTTTCGCTTGCTTGTTTTCAGACAGGAAAACTGAGCCCTGTGAGGCTCTGTGGGCAGTGGGAACGGGTGGGCCTAGGGTCCGCTCGGCGATGGCCCATCGCTGTCTGAAGGCTCCGGAGTTCCCTCTTTCTTCTTCACAGGTGCAACCCCAATGACAGCGGAACCTGCCTTGGCATCTGCTTCTGCGAGGACCCCTTTAAGACCGCCCCTCCCCCCCCTTTCTAGTTCACGGGCTCTGGGCAGAGCTCGGACCTGCTCTCTGCTGGGGGCCTGGACATTTTGTCTTCCAAGTACTTGGCTGGCAGGAACTCAGGAGGGCCGAGCGCAAAGAAGCCCGGACTGGATCTCCAGCCTCTCTGGCCGCAGGCCCGCCCCCTCGACCCTAACCCCGCCCCCCTGGCTGCAGCATCCCAGGGGCTCAGCAGGTGGACGAGCTGAACCCGAGCGTAGTGGTATTGCGCGGCAGAGGTTGGGTGGCGCACACCCCAGGCCTGGGCTCTCCCCAGCCCCTTCCTGGCGGGGGCGGGGCACCCCAAGACTCCCACGAGGAAGCCCTTCTGCCCCCTACTACCCTGTGCTGCCAGGACTGCCCTCACCGGTTCGGATCCCTGCCCCAAGCATCCAACGTGATCATCCGGCAGCAGTTCAGGCACCCTCCCTGCGACACCCTCCCCCGAGGCCCAGACCCCCACCTGAAGTCAGACACCTGCCACCTCCAGTCCGGAGCCCCTCCCCGATTCATCCCCCCACCCTCCGGGTTCCTGCCACCTGAAGACGTATCGCCCTAACCCCCCCAGGTACGGAGCCGCCCCCCACCCCCAACCCTCCAGGTCAGGATCCCCCACCCCCATCCGAAAACGCATTCCCTTAACTCCCACGTTCGGAGATCACCGACACCCCGGCTTCAGGTCCCCGCACCCAGTCCAGATCTCCCCACCCTTTCGGTCCGGAGACCCCCACCCTCCGAGGGCCGGTGCCCCTCGTGTCCCGCCACACACACCCCACAAGCCGCGCGAATCCCGCGCACTCACCGCGCGGGTGGCTGGGCGCGCAACAGGGCGCGCGGACCAGGACAGCCCCGGGCGCGCTCTGGGGCGCGCGGACCAAGATAGCCCCGGGCGCGCTCTGGGGCGCGCGGACCAGGACAGCCCCGGGCGCGCTCTGGGGCGCGCGGACCAGGACAGCGCGGCCGGCGCAGGCAGAGCCGCGGGCAGCCCGGCCGCGAGAGGCCCCGTGCGGCGATGGCGGCGATGGCGACGGCGGTGGCGGCGCTGCGGCGCCGCGGGGGTCTGTTCCGGTGGCGCGCGCGGGCCCCCGCGGGCTGCGTGCGGAGCGCGGCGCAGGCCGCGGCAGGTAGGGCGGGGTGCTCGCGCGCGGCTTCCGGGCGCGGGGGGGTGTCTCTGCACCGGGTGTCCACGTGGCGGTGTGCCGACCGGGTGGCCGTGGGGGCGCCCCGCTGCCCGCTTCCTAGATGCGGTACCTGAGCCTGGGGGACCACGGCCCGCACCTGCCTTCTCCTGGAGCTGGCGCGACCCTCTCTTGCGCTTCTCAGGCTCTTGACGTCGTCGCTATCTCCTGCACCGCCCCATTGGCCAGCCCTCGTTCCAGCCCCTAGCGGCCACACGCGGCAGACACTGTCATGCGCACACACAGGGAATGGATGAAGGGCCAGAACCCGGAGCTCTGTGCCGCACCCCGTGCCTGCAGCCCCGGGGGTGGGGGGTGAGGGGGGGAGTGCACAGCTTGTCCACACGTTGCTGCCCTGGGGCGTGAGGCAAACATCGACAGTCATCGCGCCACCGTGAGCTCGCAGAGTTGTTGCCAGGGTCTGGGGTGGGGGCAGCAGAGGCTGGACACCTGGTCACGTTGCGGGCCAAGCTCCCCCAGAGATCAGGCTCCCGGCTTCTCCCGAAATGGGCAGAAGGTAGGACAGGACAGGTGAGGATGTGCCATGTAGCCTCCTGACTGCCGGGGAGGTGATATGACCCTGTGGTCAGAGCCCTGTGGTCCACCCCCCAATCCCCCTACCCCCTGGCAAGGTGGCAACTCTGGTTTGGGCACTCTGACAGTCTAATTGCCACCTGGGTCAGGTGAGAACAGCCATGAGGTAAGACTGATGGCTGCAGTGGAGCCCTGGCCTGCTGAGCACAAGTAAAACCACCATAAGTGGGAGCTGCTACTGTTAGTGTGACTGCTGCTGTCCCAGGCTGGGTCTCCAGTGGGCACCCTGGCCTGGGCAGAGCATGTTGTTCCCAGCAGGCCGTCAGAGTGGCTCTGTACAGTCCCACCCCTGGTAAGAGTGTGGCTGCAGTGGAGAGGGGCTGGCAAAGTAATTGCAACCCCAGTGAGAGTGCCTGGCCAATGGGAGCATCTCCTGCCTCGGGCACTCTGGAGCTGTCCTTGGTGAGAGTTGGATAACAGTGCTGCCAGTGCCACCTGTGCCCTGGGCACCTGTTGTCAGGAGGGAGCAAAGGAGGACAGTACACCTGGTGGGAGACACCTGGGGAACTCCTGCCCTGTTGCTGGCCCTGTACCAAATACCAGGTTCACAGATGAGTAGAAAATTAAAGGAAAATGTGGTCAGAACACAGAGATCAGAGAATAAGGCAGAGAGGCCTTTCTGAGCAGGGCTGGACAAGTGGCCTCGGTTGGGGAGAGGGTGTGCCTGGCTGCAGGAGGGACCTGAGCCAGAGCCCTGAGGTGGGCAAAGGCAAGCTGAGAAGCAGGCCTTCCAGGGCACAAGCACCAGAGTGGGCAGGTTTGCTCAGAGAAGGCCCAGGCATGCTCTCAGGGAAGGCCCAGGTGTGCTCCCAGGGAAGACTCAGGTGTCCTCAGCAAAGGTCCAGGAAAGGCCCAGGGAAGGCCGAGGTATGCTCCTAAGGGAGATTCGGGCGTTCCCAGGAAAGGTCCAGGAGAGGTCACAGGGAAGGCCCAGGTATGCTCCCAGGGGAGATCCAGGCGTTCCCAGAAGTCACAGGGAAGGCGCAGGTATGCTCCCAGGGGAGATCCAGGCGTTCCCAGGAAAGGGCCAGGACAGGTCACAGGGAAGGCCCAGGTATGCTCCCAGGGGAGATCCAGGCGTTCCCAGGAAAGGCCCAGGACAGGTCACAGGGAAGGCCCAGGTATGCTCCCAGGGGAGATCCAGGCGTTCCCAGGAAAGGCCCAGGAGAGGTCACAGGGAAGGTGCAGGTGTGCCTCCAGGAAAGAACCAGATGTCCCTAAGAAGTACCCAGATGTGCCTCCAGAGACTGACCAGGTGTCCCTAGGGAAGACCCAGGTGTTCTTCCAGGAAGGTCCAGGTGTCCTAAGAAAGGCCCAGGTGTGGCTTCAGGAAAGTCCCAGAGGTCCCCAAGGAAGGTCCAATGTGCCCCAGTAAGCCTGCTAGCTAGCCCCTCCTCCCTCCAAGCAGCCACCTGCCTGACATGGGGTGACCTCCATCCTTGTCCCTCCTCCCCAGCAGACTCCCGAAACCATCACATGTCTTTCGAGGCTGATTTCCTACCCTCAGAGAAAGGCTCCCAGCCTGGCCTCTTCCAAGAGTTTATCAGCCAGAGAGGACTACGGCGTGGGCACCGCGGGTGTGCCCACCCGCCCAGATAAGCCTTCAGTCTGCCACCAGCCACATTCTGCTTGTCCTGATAGCAGGCCAAAGGGGTCCTGGCTGAGGCATAGGACAACCACACAAGGACAGAGGGACAGGCATCTACCATGGAAGGTAGGGACCCCTTCCTCGCAAAGCCCGGACTGCCCGGCCCCACTGGATAAACGTGTGTAAACACACATCCACGTGTGCACCCGGGCACTTCTCACATGCCCTGCCACCTGTTGAATGTGACCTTAGGGTGGGCCCAGCCTCAGGGATGGGTGCAGTAGGTTCCCGGAGGCCCCAAGCTGTACGGGCTGGAGTTGAACGACCCATGACTTCCTCTGCAAAGCCAGGACCTTTTCTGGCCTCTAACTCTGTGTCCCTGCAGGAGCACAGACACTGGAACCAGCAGAGTGGGTTGGGGAACTTACTTGGAGAGCCCTCCACCTGCAAGGGGTGTGGGACCTGGACAGGGACCAAGGGCTGTTCTCTTTTTTGCAGCCTTGCCTTTCTAGAACAGTGGAGTAGGGCTGCAAACTGGCCTTCTGGCTAACAGACAGTGGGCTCTGGTGCTGGGGTGGGGGAGGGCACACCGGTTTTGAAACAGGTGGCCCCACTTGATCCCAGGATCCCTGGGCCTGTGGGACGCATATGAGCTGCGTAGAACCTGCACTCATTACTGCGTCCAGCTTCCAGTGCCCAGAGAGGGCAGCAGCCCTGCTTCATCCGATAATGGGGCTCTCACTTTATACTCCAGACTCTTGTCAGCAGTCCCTGCCTCCCTCCACCCTCATCGTGATCATTTTCTATTTGGTTTTGGTTTTTTAAAAAAATTTTTTTTCTTTATTATTCCCCTCCCTTCCCCTTGCGGCTTGCTTGCTGTCTCCTCTCTGTGTCCATTCGCTGTGCTTTCTTCTGTGTTTTATTATTATTTTAAAGTTTATTTCCTCCCTCCCCCGCTTGCAGCCTGCTTGTTGTTTTGCTCTCTGTGTCCATTCGCTGCATGTCCTTCTGTGTTTTTACTTGTCTCCCTTTCTTTGTTGCATCACCTTGCTGAGTCAGCTCTCTGCAGTGCTAGCTGGTGGGTGGCTCTCCGTGGCATGCGGGCTAGCCTGCCCTCACGAGGAGGCCCCGGGACATGAACCCAGGGCCTCCCGTATGGTAGATGGAGCCCACCTGATCCAGCCACCACCGCTTCCCCTCTGTTTTCTTTTTGGTTCACGTCTCGTTCATTCCTTCACCAGGCTGGTGCTGGGTGTCATTGACTTCCGACCCTCGCCTTTCACTCACCAGCCTTCTTCGCCTCTCTCCTCACCTCCCCCTTTTTTCTGTCCTCTGCCTGCTGTTCCTGTCTGTAGCTGTAGCATAGCAACGGATGGTGCCTCTGTGGGGGAGAAAAGATGCTAATGGTCCTTGGGGGAACAGGAGTGGGAGAAGCAGGCTTCCTCAGGCCGGCACCAGAGCCAGCCCCTAAAGAATGCCACGGGAGAAACCCATGTCCATTCAGGGGCCAAGCGCCTGCCCTGCTTGGGAGGCAGCAACGAGGCGCATGCTCGATGCAGTGCTGGGTTCTCTGAGATGCTCGTATCTGCCCCCTAAGAAACAGCAACTCCCAAAAATGTGTGTTTTAAATCTGCAATGGCTCGGTGCGTTAGCTGAAGTTGACATTCAGAAAAGTCCTGCCAGCTGACTTGTTTTCTTCTTCCCGTGGCGAGAAGAGGGCAAATGTGATCCCACACCCTCGTTCTCTGGATCTGCGTCATTGACGTAAAATGGTTGCCTCCTCTTCAGGCACATGGTTTGTCATCACCAGACTGTCACGGGCTGGGGGTCCCTGATTTGATAAAGACAACTCCCGCACAATGTTATAGCAAACAGGGTTTCTTGCCCTTTGGGAAGCACGTGGTTCCTTCTGGAATCTGAGTGCAGGCTCGCGCCATTTCCTTTCTTCTCACCTCTTCTTCCCTTTTTCCTCCCCTGCAGGGCTGCAGGACTACGACCTCCTGGTGATCGGCGGGGGGTCTGGCGGCCTGGCCTGTGCCAAGGAAGGTATGTGTGTGCTCTGTATCTCCCGAGTGTGGCCTCACAGCATTCAGGGTCATCAAAGAGGGAGACGCTGCTCTTGGGGATGGGGTAGCCCCGTGTGCACTCTGAAAGCAAACCACGGTGCCAACTTCATCCCAGCAGCCCCGTCCCTGCCTCTGGCCTCCACCCGACCGTCTGTGCCCCATGCAGCAGCTGGCCTGCTCCTTGCAGGTCTAAGTCCAAGCCTCCTTGGTTGGAGTCCTCCAGGGCTCCCCACCTTCCTTGGGGAAAGCTGTCAGGCCTCACAGGATCTGCCCCTTTGCCCGCCTTGTCTCCCTCATGCCTTCCACCTCCCTTGGCTGGGGGACTGCTCACCTCCTTCCCATCCTTTCTTTTTTTTTTTTTTTAAAGATTTATTTTTTATTTATCTCTCTCCCCTCCCGCCCCTCAGTTGTCTGTTCTCTGTGTCCATTCGCTGTGTGTTCTTCTGTGTCCGCTTGTGTTCTTGTCGACAGCACCAGCAATCTGTGTCTCTTTTTGTTGCATCATCTTGCCATGTCAGCTCTCCGTGTGTGTAGCGCCACTCCTGGACAAGCTGCTCTTTTTTCATGCAGGGCGGCTCTCCATACGGGGCACGCTCATTGTGCGTTGGTCTCCCATATGCGGGGAACACCCCTGTGTGACATGGCACTCCTTGGCACACATCAGGATTGCACGTGGGCCAGCTCACCAAATGGATCAGGAGGCCCTGGGTTTGAACCCTGGACCTCCTATGTGGTAGGCTGATGCTCTATCAGTTGAGCCAAATCCACTTTCCCCATCCTTTCTGAAATGCCTCTCTTTCAGTGAGCCGGGCTGCTGCTGACCTCAACCTCAGGCTGCTCCCCTATTCCTTGGTGCCCGCCACACTCCTGTGGAGACTCTATTGGCTCATTGGGCAAGACAGGACCCGCCTTTAGCCTGGCACCCAGACAGGCCCATGCATGAGTGGAAACTCACTAGAGCATGTCCAGGGAATGGGCTGGGCCCAGAGGCCTGGGTGGAGGCTGTGCTATTGCAGGCACCTGATGATCTGGGGGCGAAGGTTCTCAGCAGGCTGCTGTTATGCTGCTGAGCAGTGAGGAGGTGGTGTTGGGTGAATGGGGTGTGGGGAAGGAAGGCAGGAGAGCAGCAAGGTCCCCAAATCAGAGGGAGCTGACTAGGCACTCTGGCTAAGCAAAAGTGGCTCTCCCAGCTTCCGAGCTCACAGGCTGCAGAAAAGGAAATTCATTTTCTGCTGCTTTTGCTTGAGTAGCAGGTGGCAGGAACCTGGGGTCAGCAAAGGGACACACAAACCCTGCCAGCCCATTCCTAGTGTGGCCAGTGAGCCTGTGTCATGTTTCTAAAGAGAGACATGTCCAGCTTCTCGGTCCACACTCGTCTTTCCTCACACTGGCACATCCCCCCTGTACGTGGCTGCATTTCCTTTTTGTTTTTTGGTTTTTTTAGGAGGTACCAGCAATTGAACCCAGGACCTCATACATACAAAGCAGGCATGCAACCACTAAGTTACACCCACTCTCCTGCAATTTTTTTTTCCAGCTTTATCGAGGTATAATTGCATGCAATAAGCTATATGTATTGAAAGTAGACAATTAGATAATGTTCTCTAAAGCACCTACTTTTTTTCTGCCCCTATTTTTTTTTTTACAGACGTATACTGAACAAGTTTATTCAATAAGTTTGTATTGATTACATGCATCTAGCTTTACTTCACTCTCTGCCCAATACTGTTTCCTTTCCCTTCTTTTTTTTTTTAATCTTTTAATTTTTTTAATTCATTTTGTAAAAATATTACATTAAAAAAATATGAGGTCCCATTCAACCCCACCACCCCCACCCCACCACTTCCCCTCAGCAACACTCTCTCCCATCATCATGACATATCCATTGCATTTGGTAAGTATATCTTTGGGCATCGCTGCACCTCATGGTCAGTGGTCCACATCATAGCCCATACTCTCCCACGTTCCATCCAGTGGGCCCTGGGAGGATCTACAATGTCCGATAATTGTCCCTGAAGCACCACCCAGGACAACTCCAAGTCTCGAAAACGCCTCCACATCTCATCTCTTCCTCCCATTCCCCGCACCCATCAGCCACCATGGCCACTTTTCCCACACCAATGCCACATTTTCTCTGTGGACATTGGATTGGTTGTGTCCATTGCACATCTATGTCAAGAGGAGGCTTAGATTCCACATGGATACTGGATGCAATCCTCCTGCTTTCAGTTGTAGGCACTCTAAGCTCCATGGTGTGGTGGTTGACATTCTTCAACTCCATGTTAGCTGAGTGGGGTAAGTCCAATAAATCAGAGTGTAGGAGCTGAAGTCTGTTGAGGCTCAGGGCCTGGCTATCATATTGTCAGTCCAGAGATTCAAATCCCCTAGATATATCTTAAACCCCAGCACCAACTACAATTCCAGTAAAGTAGCATGAAAACCTTGTGAAAAGAGATCCCATCTGTGTCCAGCTCCATCACGCAGAAACACCAGCTCCAAAGAAGGGCCAACTGACATGGCAGTGAACCTCATCTGCCATGACCATAGAACCTGTGGGTCTCTTTAGCCCTCAAAAGAACCAATACCTGGGGTTGTATCTACTTTATCTGTCTCTGAGACTCTGCTCAGGTGTGCATAAGGGCAATCCTTCTGACATCCTCCAGACTCTTTTTTAGAGACTCATAGCCATATAAACTCATTTGTCCTTTCCATTTCCCCCTTAATTTAGGTCAAACAGCATTTTTAACTCCTGTTATTATATGTAGACAGGAATATTCTGCTGGTCTGCATTGAACCTTTAAGTCAAGGTCATTTTCTAGTTGCATCATCAGTTGGTACTTGGTAGTGATCCCTCGGTGCCAGGGAGGCCCATCCCCGGGTGTCATGTCCCACGCTGGGGGGAAGGCATTGCATTTACATGCTGAGTTTGGCTTTGAGACTGGCCACATTTGAGTAACATGACGGCTGTCAGGAGGAAACGCCTAGGCATAGTGCTGCTCTAGGCCTTGTTCTTATTTCAGGCATATAGGCTCACAAGTATAGTCATTAGTATCAGGGGCTCACTGTTGGACCCTCATTCCTTCCTGGTCCTTACCGTTGCACCTGGGGGACTGCCGCTGCTCCCCTAGGGACCACGACAGAGCACCCCCCGCCAGGAACCCAGTACTCCCCCAGCTGTTGTTTTTAATTGTTTCCACTATAAGTATATCCAAACATTACCATGCACCCTGGACATATGCCCTGTGTAACTCCCTGTCAACCATATATCACCTGTCAATAACATCCTATACCAGTATTCCTCTGCTGCCATTGTTGAACCACTCTATGATCCAAAACTTCCTGAAAAGTGAAGCCCAATATAATGTCAGGATCCCTTTCTAGTAAAATGGAATATAGCGATGGGTTTAAAGGTTAGATATAGAATACGAATTGATTTGGAAAAATTCTACAT
The DNA here is from genome assembly GCF_030445035.2 of Dasypus novemcinctus. NCBI lineage: Eukaryota > Metazoa > Chordata > Mammalia > Cingulata > Dasypodidae > Dasypus > Dasypus novemcinctus. The sequence continues at coordinate 52,513,317 of NC_080691.1, read as the reverse complement.
CCTATCTTTTTCTTTTCTTTTTTCCTAATTATTGAGCTTCTCTTCACAAGAGCCCTAGATCACAGTAATTCATAGATACAATATACAGTACTCCCACACATCCACCATAAAACCTTTTCCCTTCCACAGCGATATTCTTATAACTTATTCATATCATATTTACTTAAACTGATGTACAGACTCTGAGACAATAGCTTTCAAACAAGGTGACATCTGTGCTTACATTGTGGTCCATACTTTAGGATATACAGTTTTCTAAATTTTTAGTTATCCTATGTTTTACATTATGGTTTACATTATTAGTCTGTCGTCCCCTATATGTTTATGGTGTAATATTACATGTTTTATATCCATCCTTGTGTACTCTTGCGAAACTCCTCTCTTACCGCACATTAGAGAAGTTGTGAGCTTACAAAACAATCATGCATGATGTTCAGAATTCCCATACATCACCCCTCTACCAATACCTTAGACTGTTGAGGAACATTTGTTACAGATTATGAAAGAACACCTTCAGTCTATTGCCACTAACCATGGTCCATTGTGTACACTTGGTACATTTTTTCCATACACCTCTATTATTAATACTGTGTATTAGTATTGTTTATTTGTTGTAGTTCATAAGAGAACACTCTCATATTTGTACTCTTAACTACAGTCCAAGAATCTGATTCCTTTTTATGGTCTGAATGATATTCCGTTGTGGGGATGTCCCATAATCTGTTTTCTCCTTTAGCCTGTTGACAGACTTCTTTTAAAAAAAAAAAAGATTTTATTTCTTTTTTTCCCCTTCTCCCCAGTTGTCTGCTCTCTGTGTCCTTTCGCTGTGTGTTCTTCTGTGTCCGCTTGAATTACCAGGCGGCTCTGGGAAACCACGTCTCTTTTTGTTGCATCATCTTGCCATGCCAACTCTCTGTGTGAGCAGCCACTCCTGGACAGGCTGTGCTTTTTTTCACACAGGGGCAGCTCTCCTTGTAGGGCGCACTCCTTGCGTGTGGGGCACCTCTATGCGGAGGCGCCCCTGCGTGGCACAGCACTCCTTGCACATGGCAGCACTGCGCATGGGCCAGTTTATCACACAGGTCAGGAGGCCCTGGGTATCAAACCCTGGACCCTCCATATGGTAGGCAGGCATTCTATGAGTTGAGCCACATCTGCTTCCCTGCTGACAGACTTCTGAGCTGTCTCAGTTTTGGCTTTTATGAAAAATAGCTGCTATGAACATACATAGACCTGTCTTGGTGTGGACCTTGGTTGGAAATTCTCTAGGGTAGATGCCCAAAGGTAGGATGGCTGAATCGTTTGGGATCATTCTTCATTTATTTAGGGTTTGTTTTTTTCTTTTAATGATATTTTGTAAGTTTCATTTGCAATTGAATTACAATTTACCTGTTTGTCAGATCCCCCCTAAGTCTTTCATTTGGTTATAACAGCTTTTGTCAAGATGTCTCTTCAAAATGTGGCACTGGTGTGGAAAAAGTGGCCATGGCGGCTGCTGGGTGTGGGGAATGGGAGGAAGAGACAAGATGTGGAGGCGTTTTCGGGACTTGGAGTTGTCCTGGGTGGTGCTGCAGGGACAATTACTGGACATTGTAGGTCCTCCCATGCCCACTGCATGGAACGTGGGAGGGTGTGAGCTATGATGTGGACCACTGACCATGAGGTGCAATGATGCTCAGAGATGTATTCATCAAATGCAATGAATGTGTCATGATGATGGAGGAGAATGTTGCTGTGGGGGGAGTAGTGGGGTGAGGGGGATGGGGGGGTGCATAGGGACCTCATATTTTTTGAATGCAATATTAAAAACATGAATTAAAAAAAAAAGATGTCTCTTCACCATCCAATTCACCCATGTACAGCATGTAATTAAAGGTTTTGAGTATATTCATGGAGAACTACAACTATCACCATGGCAGACCATTTTAATCATCTCCCCAAATATACCATGCCCATCACTAGTCACTTCCCATTCCTCCCTCTCCCTCTCCCCTCAGCTCCTGCCACTAATCTACTTTCTGTCTTTATGGCTTTGCCAATCTTGGCCATTTCATATAAACTGGAATGTATGGCTGGCTGCTTTCACTTAGCACGATGTCTTCAAGGTTTATCCACATTGTATAGCATGTCTCAGAACATCATTCCTTTTCATGATTGAATAACATTCCCTTGGATGGTGTAGCAGTTTGATAGTATTTATGAATTCCAAAAAAAAAGATATTTGATTATGCTTATAAACTGGTCTCTTCCTTTAGGCATGCTACTGTTTGGTTGTATTAGCTTCAGCTGAGATGCCTTTGATTAAATTATGTTAAGATTTAGGGCTTTGGTGGTGGACTTGGCCCAGTGCTTAGGGCATCTGTCTACCACATGGGAGGTCCACGGTTCAAACCCTGGGCCTACTTGACCTGTGTGGAGCTGGCCCATGTGCAGTGCTGATGCGCGCAAGGAGTGCCCTGCCATGCAGGGGTCTGTCCCCGGCGTAAGGGAGCCCCATGCGCAAGGAGTGCTCCCCGTAAGGAGAGCCACCCAGTGCGAAAGAAAGTGCAGACTGCCCAGGAATGGCGCTGCACACACAGAGAGCTGACACAAGATGACGTAACAAAAAGAAACACAGATTCCCATGCCGCTGACAACAACAGAAGCGGACAAAGAAGATGCAGCAAATAGACACAGAGAACAGACAAGCGGGGTTGGGGAGGGGGAAGGGGAGAGAAATAAATAAATAAATCTTAAAAAAAAACCATTTAGGGCTTTAATTCAATCATGTCATTAGGGTGACTCAGTTTGAGTCCTGCCCCCTTTGTGGGCTATATAAATGGACACTCAGTCAAAGAGACACACAGAAGCAGATACATGGGAATAGAGAGAGCCCCATAGACAGGGCAGAGGAGAGAACTTTGATCCTTGGGCCCCGGAGAGAACCAAGCCATTCACCTGATAAATTTGCAGCTGAAGAGACCAGAGCCCTGAGCAGCTGAGAAGTCCAGGAAAGAAAAGAGCCCTCTAGTCTAGAGCTGAGATCAGAAGCTAGGACCATGGAGCCTTAAGAGGAAAGAGGAAGGCTGAACACTTGCAGACATTGTCTGCCATCTTGCTTTAACATGTGGCAAATGACTTTGGGTGAGAAATCAACCTTGAGTTGGACTCTTTAGGGCCTTGTAACTATAAGCTTTTACCCCAAATAAATACCCTTTATAAAAGCCAAGAGATTTCTGGTGCTTTGCATCAGCACCCCTTTGACTGACTAATACAGGTGGCTAGACCATACATTTTGTTTATGGGTTCATCAGTTAATGGACCTTGGGTTGTTTTCACTTTGGGGCCATAATGAATAATGCTATGATGAAGATTGGCATAACAAGGCTTTGTGTGACCTTGTGTTCTCATTCCTCGTGGGTAGATACCTAGGAGTAGATTTGCTGGGTCATGGGGCACCTTACCACAGTCCGCCATCAAGTGCTGTTGTACCACTTCACATAGAGTGTACAGATCTCTCATTGGTGTCCTGCCGTATTCCCCCTCTCAGCCTTTTTCTACGTTGCCATGCGTTTTACGTTATAAACCCCATGAGACATTGTTATTATTTTTATTGAAACAGTTACCATTTAAAGAGATTTCAATAATAAGAGAATATCTTACCTTTTTCTCATGTAGTTACTGTTCTGATGTTCTTCTTTCCTTTGGGTTGATCCAGGTTTCAATTGGAAATAGTTTTTCTCCCACCCAAAGGAGGTCCTTTAACAGTCCTTGGGGCACAAATCTGCTATAATGAATTCTTTCAGCTTTTTTATGTCTGAAAACATCTTGATTTTTGCTTTTTTTTTTTCTTTTGCAGCTTTTTTGGTTATGGCAAAATAGATATAAAATGAGCCATTTTTAACCATGTTTAAGTATGTAATTCACTTCCATTAATTACACTCACAATGTCCTGCAACCATTACCACTAAATATTTCCAAAACTTATCTAAGAAACTCAGCACCCATTTAAGTCTTAATTAACTCCCTTCCCTTCCCCTACCCCATAACCTGTACTCTACTTTCTGTCTCTATTAATCTGCATATTCTAGTTATTTCACATAAGTGAGACTGTACAATATGTGTCCTTTTGTGCCCAGTTTATTTCACTTAACATGATGTCTTCAGGATTCATCTACACTGTGTCATGTATCAAAATCCCATTCCTTTTCACAGCTGAATAAAATTCCATTGTGTGTCTATACAACATTTTGCTCATCCTTTCATCGGTTGCTGAATACTTGAGTTGCTTGCACATTTGGGCAATTTATTTTAAAAAATTTATTTTTAGTTTTAAAGTTTATGTAATGGGGGAGTGGGTATAGCTCAGTGATTGAGTGCCTGCTTTCCGTGTATGAGTCCTGGGTTCAATCTCCAGTACCTTCTAAAATGTACATAGATATATAGTCAGCCAAAGGGATGCTGATACAAAGTACCAGAAATCTGTTGGCTTTTATAAAGAGTATTTATTTGGGTAGAAGTTTACAGTTACAAGACTCTAAATTAGAGTCCAACTCAAGGTACCATAATAGGTATTTCCTCACCCAAAGTCTGTGGCCATGTATTGATGCAAGATGATGACGGGCAGTGTCTGCCAGGGTTCAGCCTCCCTCTTCTCTCTCAGGGCTCTGTGGGTCCAGCTTCTACTGAGCTCAACTGTAGACTGGCATAAAGCTTGTATCTCTCGCTGGGGCTGTTTTTTTCCAGGATCAGCTGCTCTGGTCTCTTCACAAAGTCAGCTGTAAACTATCAGGCTCATCACTCTTCCTGGGGCTGCAGGATCCTCTGTGTATCTTCTCTGTGTATCTATTTCCTTGTAAGAGTCTGTTTTATGGGCTTCCCAAGGGGGCAGGGACTCAACCCTGCATGCCTTAATGACATGATTGAATCAAAGCCCTAATCTTGACATTAATTTAATCAGAGGCATCTCAGCTGAATCTAATACAGCCAAAGGGTATCCTGCTTAGAGGAACAGACCAGTTTACAAACATAGTCTAAATATCTTTTTGGAATTCATAAATAATATCAAACTGCCACATTCTACCCTCTGAATTCCAAAAAGACATTACAATATTTAAAAAACCTTATATCAGTAGCAATGTTAAGTACAAAATCACATCACTATCCTTTTATAGAAATGAGACTTTGTCTTGGGGCAAAGTCCCATCTGGCTGTTGACCTCTGAAACATATGAAAGTTTTTCTGCTTCCAGGATACAAAGGGACAGACAGAGGATAAACATTTGCATTACCATAAGGAGAAATTGGGAGGGAAACATGAGTCTCTGGTCCCCTACAGTTCCATAAACCTGCAGGGCGCACTCCATTAGATTTCAAAGTCTGAGAGTCATTCTTAAGATGATGGTATCTTCTCTCTGGGGCCTCACGGGGACCCACCCTTGCCACAGTCTTGCCCAATGGCCATTTTCTTAGTTCTACTTTCATCAAGCATCTGGGTAGCTACTGAGCCCCAGACCTCACCCTCCAACAACACTGGGGTGTGGGCCACACTTTACCCAGTCTCTGGGTAGAGTCTCAACCCCTTAATACTGTGAGGGGGAGGCAACATCCTCCCTCATCTCTGGCTTAGGCCCAACCCTCTGAGCAATAAGTTGGTGACCTGGCCTTCCCTAATCCATGGGAGACAGGCCCACCCCTCTCAGACCTGTGGGGTGCCTATCTTCACCCAGAGGAACAGGCCAGTTTACAAACGTACTCTACATCTCTTTTTGGAATTCATAAATAACAAATTGCCACATATATATGTAACATAATATAATAATTGTAATCATTTTAACTGGACAATTCTTTGATATTAAGTACATTGATAAGATTGTGTAACTTTTACCACTATCTATTTGCATCATCCCAAACCAAAACTCATATTCATTTAGCATTAGCTCCCCATTGGCCCCTCCGCCTAGCCCCTGGGAACCATTTTTCTACTGTGTCTTTGAATTTTTTTAAGTATTTCTTATAGCAGAAATCGTACAATATTTGCCTTTTGTGTGTGGCTTATTCCACTCAATATGATGTCTTCAAGGTTTGTCTATGTTGTAGCATGTAACAGCACTTTTATTTGTTTTTACCGCTGAATAATATTCCTTTGTATGGATACACAACATTTCGTTCATCTGTTCATTTGTTGGTGGACACTTGGGTTGCTTCCACCTTTTGGCTATTATGAATAATGTGGCAGTGAGTGAACAGTGGTGTACAAATATCTGCCCACATCCCTGCTTTCAGTTATTTTGGGTATACCTAGGAATGGAATTGTTGGGTCATACAGAAATTCTATGTTTAGCTTCCTGAGGAACTGCCAAACTCTTTTCCACAGCAGCTGCACTGTTTTACATTCCCACCAATAATTAATGAGGATTCCTATTTCTCCATATCCTTGCCAACACTTATTTTCAGCTTTTTAAATATAGCATCCTAGTGAGTGGGAAGTGTTATCTCATTTGTATTTATTTGTATTTCTCTAGTGGCTAATGATGTTGAGAATCTTCATAGGCCGATTGGCCATTTGAATATCTTCTTTGGAGAAATGTCTGTTCAAATCCTTTGCTCACATTTTCATTGGGTTGTCTTTTTGTTGTTGTGTTCTTTATGTATTCTGGATATTAAATCTTTTATTAGTAGTTTAGTTTGCCAAAGGGCTGCTGATGCAAAGTGTAACCAGATTTTGTCTAGGTTCTTGACTATGCTGCAGAAATGAATTTCAAGAGCATGTTGGGTTACTTAGGCCAGTAATTTATTAAGGTAGGGAGGGAAGAGAAATGGGAGAAGGTAACAGATCATGGGTCTCAGGTAGAGAGAAAGGGGCTGAAAAGTGCTAAAGAGGGCTGATTTACAGACTACAGTTTCCTATTATAGGTTATAAATGCCCAGGGTTTACTTGTATGGCCATGATGGCAGGAGAGAAACAGCGAGAGCAGGGTGCAGAGGGCAAGAACAGGCACACGGGCTGACCCCAGGACAGGCACCGGGACCGGGTGAAGGCAAGAGGGCAAAAAGCCTTCTGCTTGCTTCTTAGACCATTAATTATTCTGTCCCTTTGCTAATGACATGGGAGGAGTCACAGCTGTTTGCTGTTTAGATCCCCTGGGAGAGCCCAATGATAAAGTCCTTGGGGAATATCCGGGGCTTTTCCTGGCTTCCTGAGGAAATCCCATCCTGAATGGCAGAATCTCATGAGGGTCTTCCAGCAGCCATCTTGGGGGTCCCGAATGACACGTGGACTTCTTGCCATGTTCCAGATCCATGCATTGATTCTCCACACTACTAGCCTGCTTAAAAGGTACCAGAAATCTATTGATGTTTGTAATGGGAATTTATTTGGGGTAAAGCGCACAGTTCCAAGGTCATGAAATATCCAAATTGAGACTTTAGCAGAAGTGCTTTCTCACCAAAGTCAGCTACTGTTGATCCTGGCGTTATTGCCACGTGGTGAAGCAAGATGGCGGCCGATGTCTTTGGAGGTCTCTGCCTTCCCCTCCAAAATCTACCATATCTTAGAGCTCAGCTGTGAGCAACCAGGTATAGGGCTTGTCTCTTACAGGGCCTCAGCTCTTTGAGCCTTTCTGGGGCTTCTGTTTTCCTGCAGTCCTCTCTTTCTCACATGGCAAAATCAAACATGTCAGCTCCCTTTTCCTGTGTCTTTTTGTCTGTCTCTTTCCCTTTATATCAGACCTAGCAAGGGAGTGGAGACTCAACATGAATCACTCACCACTGACATAATCCAGTCAAATAGGGTCTCATACCCACAGGAATGGATTAATTTAAAACAATCTTTTGCTTTGGGGGATTCACAAAATTCAAACCATCATAATCAGATATATGGTTTCCAAATATTTTTTCCCATTCTATAGATTGTCTTTTGACTTTCTTGACAATGTCTTTTGATGCAAAAAAGTTTTTAATTTTAGGGGAAAAAAAGAAACAAAAAAGGAAATGAAAAAAGAAAAATTTTTTGATAAAGGTCTATTTTGTCTAGTTTTTTCTTTTGTAGCTCATGTTTTTGGTGTAAAGTCTAAGAAATCATTGCCTAACCTAAGGTCCTGAAGATCCTTCCCTGTGTTTTCTTGTAAGAAATTTTTAGTATTTTGATTATTCGGGGCCCCTTGCAATTCCATGTGAATTTGAGGATCAGCTTTTCCATCACTGCACAAAGGACTGTTGGAATTTTGATAGGGGTTGCATTGAATTTGTAGATCACTTGAAGCAGTATTGCCATCTTTTTGTTTTCTCACCAAAATCTAGTCATTGCCTTTATTTTTTTTATAATTAATTTTTTAAAAGAAGCTTTAGATTACATAAATGTTACATAAAAAATATAAGGGATTCCCATATGCCTCACTCTCCCCCCCCACACTTTCCCATATTAAGAATATCTTTCATTAGTGTGATATATTTGTTAAAATTGGTGAACGCATATTGAAGCATTGCTAACAGTGGTCTACAGTTTATGTTATATTTTATACTCTGTCCCACACAGTTTTGTAAGTTATGACAAAACATACAGTGGCCTGTATCCATCACTGCATTGTCAAAAAAAAAAAGCAGGACAAACCCAATGTCATGAAAATGCCCCCATATTACACCTATTCTTCCCTCCCCCATCCCTCAGAACTTCTGGTGGCCACTGCCTTTACATCAACAATAAGAGTTCTATTGCTAGAATAATAATAAGTGTAGTAGAATAATAATAAGGCTACTTTAGTCCATTTTTCATTCCCCAACCTTGAGGATTTGGGGATGGTGATGCCTACTCTTCTTCTAATTGAGAGGGGGCTTAGAGCCCATGGGGCAGATGGATGGGACTATCTTGCTTGCAGTTGCAGACAGTCTCTGTGTTTTGGGATGGGACTTGTCCATCATAATCTCCTTTTTAGTTAACCTGGGTGAGTTCAGTGAACTGGAGAGTAGGTGTTTCAGTGCTGCTGAGATTCAGGGCTCAAGTGGCACATGGACAGACCAAAGATTTAAGTATCTGGGACATATATTTATCAAGTATAGTGCTAATTATGGGTTCAAATAAAAGGGGTAGAAGAGCCATGTGTAGAGAACCTGTAAATGAGTCTAACTCTGTTAAACTGGGGAGGATAAATTCCAAAGTAATGCCCACTGACAGGGTAGTACTGCTGTGTTAACAATATTAAGTCTTCCAATCCATGAACACAGAATGACTTTCCATTTAGGTCTTCTTTCATTACTTTTTGCAATGTTGAGTAGTTTTCAGAGTTCAAGTCTTTCATGTCTTTAGTTAAATTTATTGCTAGCTATTACATTCTTTTAGAGGCTATTGTAAAGGGAATTATTTTCTTGATTTCCTTTTGAGAGTTCATTACTAGTATATAGAAACCCAACAGACTTCTGCATGTTTATATTGTATCCTGCAACTTTGCTGAGTTTGCTTATTAATTCTAGTAGCTTTCTTATAGATTCTTTGGAATTTTCTCTATTTAGGATCATGCTTCTGTGAATAGGGGTACATTGTTGAATAACAGAGGTGACAGTAGGCATCCTTGTCTTGTTCCTGATCTATAGGGAAAGTTTTCAGTCTTTTACCATTGAGTGTGATTTTTACCGTGGGTTTTCATAAATGCCCTTTATCATGTTAAGAAAGTTCCCTTCTAATCCAAGTTTTCTGAGTGCTTTTTTTCCATGAAAGAATGTTGTATTTTGTCTAATGCCTTTTCTGCATTAATTGAGGCAGTCATGTGTTTTTCCCCCTTCATTCTATTAATATGCTACATTGATTAATTTTCTTATGTTGAGCAATCCTTGGATTCCTGGAATAAATCCCACTTGATCATGGTGTATAATCACTTCAATATACTCTTGGTACAGATTCTAAGAGTATATTGAAATACTTGCCAGTATTTTGTTTTTTGTGTATCTGTATTTATAAGGGATATTGGTCTTTAATTTTATTTTTTTGTGCTGTCTTTATCTGGCTTTGTATCAAGGTAATGCTGGTCTCATAGAATGAGTTAGGAAGTAACCCTTGCTCTTCTATTTTTTGGGGAGAGTTTGAGAAGGATTGGTGTTAAATCTTTAAATGTTTGGTAGAATTTAGCAATGAAGCCAACCAGACCTGGGCTTTTTTTGTTGGGAGGTGTATCAGTCAGCCAAAGGGGTGCTGATGCGAAATACCAGAAATTCGTTGGTTTTTATAAAGGGTATTTATTTGGGTTAGGAGTTTACAGTTACCAGGCCATAAAGCATAAGTTATTTCCCTCACCAAAGTCTATTTTCACGTGTTGGAGCAAGATGGTTGCCCACGTTTGTGAGGGTTCTGGGGTTCCTCTCTTCCAGGGTCTTGCTTCTCTCTGGGCTCAGGTCCTCTGTTTTCTCCACAAGGTCAGCTGTAGATATGAGGTTCTCTAGGCTTTTCCTCTCTCCACAAGTTCAGCTATAGGCTATCAGGCAAATGGATCTTTCTCTCTGCCTGGGGTTTCTGCCCTGTCTAAGGAGCCACCTCTGTTCCTCTGTGTTCTCCTGGCTCCAGTTGAAGGCTTCAGCATCAAAGTCCAGCATTAAAACTCCAACATCAAGGGAAGTGGACTTGGCCCGGTGGTTAGGGCGTCCGTCTACCACATGGGAGGTCTGCGGTTCAAACCCCGGGCCTCCTTGACCCGTGTGGAGCTGGCCCATGCACAGCACTGATGCGTGCAAGGAGTGCCGTGCCATGCAGGGGTGTCCCTGCGTAGTGGAGCCCCACACGCATGGAGTGCGCCCCGTAAGGAGAGCGGCCCAGCATGAAAGAAAGTGCAGCGTGCCCAGGAATGACGCCGCACACATGGAGAGCTGACACAGCAAGATGACGCAACAAAAAGAGACACGGATTCCCGTGCCGCTGACGACAACAGAAGCGGACAAAGACGACGCAGCAAATAGACACAGAGAACAGACAACTGGGGTGTGGGGCGGGGGGGAAGGGAGAGAAATTAAAAAAAAAAAAAAAAGAAACACAGATTCCCATGCCGCTGACAACAACAGAAGTGGACAAATAAGAACACGCAGCAAATGGACACAGAGAACAGACAACTGGGGGAGCGGGAGGGGAGAGATGAAAAAAAAACAAAAACAAAACTCCAACATCAAAAACCCTCAACTCTGTCCTTTGCCATGCCCTAATGACATGGCCCGATCAAAGCCCTAATCGTAACTCAATCACGGCCAGGTACAGACCAGATTACAAACATAATCCAGTATCTATTTTTGGAATTCATAACTATATCAAACTGATATAGGAGGTTTTTAGTTTCTTGTTCTTTTTACCTGTTATAAGTCTGTTGAGAGTTTATATTTCTTCTTGTGTCAGATTAGGTAATTTGTATGTTTCTAGGAATTTGACCATTTCCTCTAGGTCTTCTAATTTGTTGGTATATCATTGTTCCTGATACCCTCTTATAACCCTTTTTGTTTCTATAAGTTTTGTCGTAATGTCCCCATTTTTGTTCCTGATTTTAGTTGTTTGTGCATTCTCTTTCTTTGTCAGTCTGGCTAAAGTTTTGTTCATTTATTTTTTCAAAAAACTAACTTTTGGTTTTGTTGATTCTGTCGTTTTTCTATTCTCTATTTCATTTCTCTCTGCTCTGATCTTAATTCTTTTTCTTCTAACTTTGGGTTTAGTTTGCTCTTCTTGTTCTGGTTTCTTTAGGTAGGAAGTTAGGTGATTGATCTTTCTTCTCTTTTTAAATTTTTTTTTTAGAAAACTTCATTTCAAAATATAAAGTAACAGGCAAAAGGCAGCTAACAAATAATGAAAGTATTATTTTTTTAAAAATCCTGTCAAGGCACATTTATCTTATTCAATACTAGTAACAAACTCAGTTGTTTCTCCAGTGTTCCAAAAGATGAATAAATGAGCACAAATTGGTCAAATGATGACATGAGCAAGGTCTCCCTGTTAATGAAGAAAATGAAAAAAAAAATTGCTTGAGCATATTCATATCTCATAAAACTACATTACATTTCAAGGTGGGAGGAAGCAGTTACAATGCAAAGTGTAATAATACATAATTTTATGTTTACCTTTCCAATATTCTTTATTCTTTATCTGGCTTTGAGTTACTGTCCAAAGTTCTTTTTTGTTTGTTTGTTTCCAGCCTGAGGACTCCCTTTAGCTTTTCTCCTGATGATGAGTTTTTTCAGCTTTTATCTAAAAAGGTCTTAATTTCCCCCTTTTTTTCCTCTTTCCTTTTTAATTAGACAAGTGGTAGGTAACAGAGCAATCATGCATAACGTACAGGATTCTCATATACCACCCTATTGGTAACACCTTGCATTGGTGTGGTGGTGCATTTGTTACAGTTGATGAAAGCTTGTATTTATAATTGTACTATTAACTATAGGCCAAAGTTTAACTTAGTGTTCACTGTATATGTTGTGCAATTCCATGGAGGTTTTTCTTGTATTCTAGTACCATAGACACAGTTTAAAATTTCCCCTTTTAACTACATTCAAATATATATATCATTTAGCACTGTTAATTATGTTCACAATGTTGTGCTACCATCACTACCTCCATACCAAAACTTTCCCATTGTCCCAAATAGAAACTCTGTACATTTTAAGCCTTTGCTCCCATTCCCTACCCCCAACCTGTCCCCTGGTAACCTGTATTCTAGATTCTGACTGTGAGTTTGTTTATTCTAATTATTTTGTATCAGAGAGATCATACAATATTTGTCCTTTTGTATCCAGCTTATTTCACTCAACATGATGTCTTCAAGATTCATCCATGTTGTCACATGTGTCAGAACTTCATTCCTTTTTATGGCTAGATAATATTCCATTTTGTGTATGTATCACAATTGTTTATCCATTTATTGGTTGATGGAAGTTTGGGTTGCTTCCATCTTTTGGTAATGAATAATGCTGCTATGAACATTGGTGTGCAGACACCCATTTGAGGCCTTGGTTTCATTTCTTTTGGGTCTGTACCTAGAAGCTGGAATGCCAGGTCATATGGTTATTTTATACTTAACTTTCTGAGGAGTTGCCAAACTGTCTTCCACAACAGCACCATTTTACTTTCATACTAGCAATGAATGAGTGTTCGTCTTTTTCCATATCCTCTTTAGTCACTTGTAATTTTCAGTTTTTAAAAAATAATAGCCAATCTAGTGGGTGTGAAATGATATCTCATTGTGCTTTTGTTTGCATTTCCCTAATGGCTAATGATATTGAGCATCCTTTCATGCACTTTTTAGTCAGTTGTTTGCCCTTTTGGAGAAATGTCTATTGAAGTTTTGGGCCTTTTTTTTTTTAGGAGGTACCAGGGATGGAACCCAGGACCTCGTACATGGGAAGCAGGTGCTCAACCACTGAACTTCACGTGCTCCCCAGGCCCATTTTTAAATTGGGTTGTTTGTCTTTTGTTGTTGAATTGAAGAATTTCTTTTTAAATTCTGGATATTAAACCCTTATTGGACACGTGGTTTCCAAATATTTTCTCTCACTGTGTAGAATAAAGTCCTTTGATACACAAAAGTTTTTTTTTATTTTGATTAGGTCTATCTTTGTGTTTTCTTCTATTGTTGCTTGTGCTTTGGGAATAAAGTCTAAGAAAGCATTGCTTAAAACAAGGTCCTGGAAATACTGCCCTGTTTTTTTCTAGGACTTTCATAGTTCTAGCACTTATTTTTAGGTCTTTGATCCATTTTGAGTTGATTTTTGTACGTGGCATGTGGTAGGGGCCCACCCTCATTCTTTTGCAATTGGACAGCCAGTTGTTCCCACAGCAATTGTGTTTTTTGTTTTTTTTTTTAATGATTTATTTTTATTTATTTAATTCCCTCCCCTCCCCCGGTTGTCTGTTCTCTGTGTCCATTTGCTGCGTCTTGTTTCTTTGTCCGCTTCTGTTGTCGTCAGCAGCACAGGAAGTGTGGGCGGCGCCATTCCTGGGCAGGCTGCACCCTCTTTCGCACTGGGCGGCTCTCCTTACAGGCGCACTCCTTGCGCGTGGGGCTCCCCTACGCGGGGGACACCCCTGCGTGGCATGGCACTCCTTGCACGCATCAGCACTGCACATGGGCCAGCTCCACGCGGGTTAAGGAGGCCCGGGGTTTGAACCGCGAACCTCCCATGTGGTAGACGGACGCCCTAACCACTGGGCCAAGTCCGTTTCCCTCCCACAGCAATTGTTGAAGAGACTGTTCTTTCCTAACCTTGTGGGTCTTTGTTCCCTTGTAAAAAAAAATCAGTCAGCCATAAATGTAAGGGTTGATTTCTGAGCTCTCAGTTTGATTCCATTGGTTTATATGTCTATCTCTGTGCTAGTACCATGCTGTTTTGGTTACTGTTACCTTGATATAAGTTTTGAGATGGAAAGTGTGAGTCCTCCAACTTTCATTTTTCTTTTTCAAGATGGCTTTAGCTATTCAGGGCTCCTTTCCCTTCCATTATAAATTTTTTTTATCCTTTTCTTTTTTCTTTCTTTCTTTTTTTAATGTTACACTCAAAAAACACGAGGTCTCCACCCCCCCCCACCGCCCTCATCCCATCCCCCCGCCCACAACAACAACCTCCTCCATCATCATGAGACATTCATTGCATTTGGTGAATGCATCTCTGAGCACTGCTGCAACTCATGGTCAATGATCCACATCATAGCCCACACTCTTCCACAGTCCACCCAGTGGGCCATGGGAAGACATACAATGTTTGGTAACTGTCCCTGCAGCACCACCCAGGACAACTCCAACCCCCGAAAATGCCCCCACATCACATCTCTTCCTCCCACTCCCTACCCCCAGCAGCCACCATGGTCACTTTCTCCACACCAATTCCACATTTTCTTTGATTACTAATCACAATAGTTCATGAATAGATTATCAGTAAGTCCACTCTAATCCATACTCTATTTCTCCATCCTGTGGACCTTAGAATGGTTGTGTCCACTCCACATCTATATCAAGAGGGGGCTTAGATTCCACATGGATGCTGGATGCCATTCTCCTGCTTTCAGTTGTAGGCACTCTTGGCTCCCTGGTGTGGTGGTTGACCTTTTTCACCTCCATTACCTAACTCATTCTATGATGCCAACATTACCCTAGTACCAAAGCCAAACAAAGACACCACAAGAAAGGAAAATTACAGACCAATTTCTCTAATGAACCTAGATGCAAAAATCTTCAACAAAATACTTGCTAACTGTATTCAATAACACATTAAACAAATTATACACCATGACCAAGTGGGATTCATTCCGGGTATCCATTATAAATTTCATGACTGACTTTCCCATTTCTGCAAAGTATATTGTTGGAATTTTAATTAGGGTTGTGTTGAATCTATAAATTGCTTTGGGCATCTCCATTTTTGAAAGATAATTTTGCTGGATATAGAATTGTTCATTGACTATTTTGTTCTTTATTTTTATTTTATTTTATTTTTTTCAGTATTTAAAAATATTTTTATTAGCTATTTTGCCAGTATTAATAAGGATTTGGGAATTAACTCACTGCTGATGTTAAAGAAACACAAGCTTCTCTGGGGGTCAATCTTTAGCTGAGGGTCTAGCAATTACAAGTCTAGAAGAGCAGACCAAGAAAATACTGCAATCATGCTTAGCTTAAATATTAATACAGACATTGTGGGCCGTGATGATAAGACTTTCAAACAAATGCTAAAAATTTAGAAATAACTCAAATGTTCTCCACAAATAATAGTACATCCATACACTGAGATAATGTATTGCAGAAGAATTTTTAACTCTAAAGTCTTCATGACACGAAAGAAAGAACACAGAATCTTTTGTACAATATGATTCCATTTACTGTTAAAAAGTTTGCATGTACTTTATCTTAGCTATACCTCTGTGAAAAACTACTGTAAGGAAATACATGGGTATGTTTTTGAGTTTATCTGGATGATGAGATTGCAGGGGCTATTAATTTCTACTTTTTATCTGTCCAGTTTCAATTTTCCTCTCCCAAACAGATGTTGAATTAGTAAATCGATTGCTATAATAGCGATATGCACAGTCTTTTAACGCAGAAAAGTGATGTAATTAGCAGAGGCCATGGTTTTGCGGAGATGGGGTTTGGGCTGAACATCAGCAACATCTGAAATGACGTGAAAATGATATTCAGAAGCAAGAGAGTGGGGAGGGAATGGAAGCTGACTGGTGAGATTTCAGCCTTGCTCTGCCCAGCCCATAGCGCTCCCCAGGTACTGGAAATTGTCTTGCTCAGATCTTCTTGAAGGCCTCTCAAAACACAGATTCATAGGCTCCATTCCTAGAGTCTGTAATTAAGTAAGCCTGGAATTGGGCCTGGGAATTTGCATTTCAAACAGATTCCCAGGTGAGGCTGAAGCTGGTCTAGGAACACAATTCAAACACCCCTACCTTCCAGAATTCCACTCCCAGCCCCTTGCAGGTCTCTCGGGCTCCATAGGTGTCAGCACCAGAGTAAGGCCGGCGCAGGCTGGCGCTGGGTCACCCGCCACCAGCAGCACTTTTAGAGAAAACTTAATCTGCACCAGGATGACTTGCCTCTGGCTGCTTCATCCATGCATCCCTTTTGTACCTGCAGAGGGGCCAAGGCGCCAGCTGGACTTGCTGGTTCCCAGGGTCTTCAGGTCTCCCCCTCTTCTGGTCACCCACCTGATTTTGTTCTTTAAAGACTTTAAATGTACCATTCCACTGTCTTCTGGCCTCCATGGTTTCTGATCAGAAATCTGTTTATCTTACTGAGGATTCCTGGTAATTGACAAGTTGCTTTTTTCCCCCTTCTTTCAAAATCTTCTGTTTATCTTTAGATTTTCAAATTTTCACTCTAATATGTCTTGGTTTAGGTCTCTTAGAGTCTATCCTGCTTGCAGTTTATTGAGCTTCCTGAATGTATATATGCATGCCTTTCATCAGATTTGGGAAGTTTTCAGCTATTATTTCTTCAAATAATTTTTTTGCTCTTTTACTTTTCTCTTGTCCTTCAGGGACTCCAGGGATGTGTATGCTGGTGTGCTTGTTGGTGTCCCCTATGTTCCTTAGGCTCTGTTCAAATTTCTTCATTATTTTTTTCTTTCTGCTCCTCACACTGGATAATTTCATTCATGTTTTATTCATGTTCTCTGATCCTTGCTTCTGTATGCTCAAATCTCTTGTTGAATATCTCAAGTGAATTTTATTTTGATTATTGTATTTTTCAGCTCCAGAGTTTCTGTTTGGTTCCTTTATGTTGTAATTTTTGTCTCTTTCTTTTGTTCAGGCAGTGTTTTCTTAATTTTCTTAGTCATCTATGGATTCCTTTAATTCATTGAACATATTTTAAGACAGTTGACTTTAAATCATTTGCTAATAGTTCCAATATATTGTCTTCCTCTGATACTGGTTTCTGTGAAATTCTCTTTTTCCTTGAATGGTCCATACTTTTCTGTTTCTTCGTGTGTTTTGTTTTGTTTTTTCCAAATTCTACTCAATTTATTCATTTTAAAAAAAAATATTACATTAAAAAAATATGAGGTCCCCATTCGCCCCCACCCCCCCCACCACTCCCCCCCCCACCCCCCAGTAACACTCTCTCCCATCATCATGTCACATCCATTGCATCTGGTGAGTACATCTCCGGGCATCGCTGCAACCCATGTCCTGTGTTCCACACCATAGCCCACACTTTCCTACATTCCATCCAGTGGGCCATGGGAGGACATACAACAGGCAATTGTCCCTGGGGCACCACCCAGGACAACTCCAAGTCCCGAGAATGCCTCCACATCTCTTCTCTTCCTCCCATTCTCCGCACCCAGCAGCCACCATGGCCACTTTTTCCACATCAATGCCACATTTTTTCAATTATTAACCACAATAGTTCATGAATAGAATATCATTAAGTCCACTCTAATCCTTACTGTATTCCTCCTTCCTGTGGACCTTGGCTTGGTTGTGTCCATTCCACATCTATGTCAAGAGGGGGTTTAGATTCCACATGGATATTGGATGCAATCCTCCTGCTTTCAGTTGTAGGCACTCTAGGCTCCATGGTGTGGTGGTTGACATTCTTCAACTCCACGTTAGCTGAATGGAGTAAGTCCAGTAAATCAGAGTGTAGGAGCTGAAGTCTGTTGAGGTCAGGGCCTGGCTATCATATTGTCAGTCCAGAGATTCAAATCCCCTACATATATCTTAAACCCCAGCACCAACTACAATTCCAGTAAAGTAGCATGAAAGGCTTGTGAAAAGAGATCCCATCTGAGTCCAGCTCCATCACGCAGAAACACCAGCTCCAAAGAAGGGCCAACTGACATGGCAGTGAATCCCATCTGCCATGACCATAGAACCTGTGGGTCTCTTTAGCCCTCAAAAGAACCAATACCTGGGGTTGTATCTACTCTATCTTTCTCTGAGACTCTGCTCAGGTGTGCATAAGGGCAATCCTTCTGACAATCTCCAGACTCTTTTTTAGAGACTCATAGCCATATAAACTCATTTGTCCTTTCCATTTCCCCCTTAATTTAGGTCAAACAGCATTTTTAACTCCTGTTATTATATGTAGACAGGGATATTCTGCTGGTCTGCGTTGAAACTTTAATTCAAGGTCATTTTCTAGTTGCATCATCAGTTGGTACTTGGTAGTGATCCCTCGGTGCCAGGGAGGCTCATCCCCAGGTGTCATGTCCCACGCTGGGGGGAAGGCAGTGCATTTACATGCTGAGTTTGGCTTCGAGACTGGCCACATTTGAGTAACACGGAGGCTGTCAGGAGGGAACTCCTAGGCACAGTGCTGCTCTAGGCCTTGTTCTTAATTTCAGGCATATAGGCTCACAAGCATAGTCATTAGTATCAGGGGCTCACTGTTGGACCCTCATTCCTTCCTGGTCCTTACTGTTGCACTTGGGGGACTGCCGCTGCTCCCCTAGGGACCACGACAGAGCACCCCCGGCCAGTAACCCAGTACCCCCCCCAGCTGTTGTTTTTAATTGTTTCCACTATGAGTATATCCAAACATTTCCATGCACCCTGGACATATGCCCTGTATAACTCCCTGTCAACCATATTCTTCGTGTGTTTTTAAATTGAGAACTGTACCTTTTGAGTATTATACGATTGTAACTCTGGAACACTAGCTCTCCCATTCTTCTGGGACTGATAGTATTTTGTTGTTGTTGAGCATTGGAGCTGACAATTTGTGACTTTTTCCAAACTAGATTTGCTTCCAAACAGGGAATGAAAGGAGAAAAGAGCAAGGAATTAAATAGGTACTGCCTTTAGTTTTTTTGTTTTTGTTTTTTAAAAGATTTATTGATTTATATCTCCCCCCCTTCCCCCATTGTCTGCTCTCTCTGTCCATTTGCTGTGTGTTCTTCTGTGTTCGCTTGTATTCTTATCAGGCAGCACTGGGGATCTATGTCTCTTTTTGTTGCGTCATCTTGCTGCATCACCTCTCCATGTGTGTGGCACCACTCTTGGGTGGGCTGCGGTTTTGTGCGGGGCAGCTCTCCTTACTCAGGGGCCACTCCTTGCACGGGGAGCACCCTTATGCCCGGGCATCCTTTGCATGCAGCAGCACTGCGTGTGGGCCAGCTCACCACACGGGCCAAGAGGCACTGGGTATTGAACCCTTGGACCTCCTATATGGTGCGCAGATGCTCTATCTGTTGAGGCACATCCTCTTCCCAGGTACTGCCTTTTGAAGACTCCTCTGAAATTTTTGTCTGAAGGGGTTTGGAACAATGGCCACTCTCAGAGCTACCTGACCTCCTGTGATATGAAATACTTGATCAAAAGCAGTGACCGGTGATCAGACTACATATCCTGGATTTTGAAAGACTAGGTCCTTATAACACCCCCCTGGCACCAGCAATCTGCACCAGGAGCCTGGGCTGTTGTCCCATTGCTCCCCATGGTTGAAGGATAGGGATGGTAGCTGCGGCACAGAGGATGAAATTCACCGACATTTGCTGTAGTTTACCAGCTTATCCCTCCAGTTCTTCCCTGGATGCTCACAGTGTTTCCCTGGACTCCAGAGGTTAAAATAGTTGATTCAGACAGTTCCTGCCAGTTCAATAGTTATTCTGATGGAGGGACTCTTTTCTGGAGCTTCCTACTCCGCCATCTTTCCACCCATTGCCTTCTGTTGAATGATATTTTTCTGGGAAGTGGGTGTAGCTCAGTGGTTGAATGCCTGCTTCATGTGTACAAGATACTGGGTTCAATCCGTAGTACTTACTAAAAAATATATATAAAATATAAAATATATAAATATATATATATTCTTAGTTATAGAATTCAAGGTGGGTGGTTCTTTAAAGATTTTGCTTCACTGCCTTCTTAGTTGCATTGTTTCTGCTGGGACCCTGCTACCCTTTTTATCTATGTTACTCTATGTCTTTTTTGTCTTATTGCTTTTAATGTTTTCTCCTTATTACTGTTGTTTTGAGCAATATGATTAGAGTATGTCTTGTGTAGTTTTCTTAAATATTCTTCCACTAGGGTTTGCTGAGCTTCTGGGTCTGTGTATTTATAATTCTCATCAATTTATAAAATTTATTTCTTTATATATTTTTTTGGTCCCTCCCTCTTTCCCTCATACTTGGCAACTCTAATTACATGTATATTAGTCCAATGATAACAGCTCAGCTACACATCAGATTAACGAATGTTTAAAGCTTTGTCAGATAGGAAGTAGAAATCCACCTTGTAGCTTAGAACTTTAAGTAAGCTTAATGTCCAAAGTGGGACATGTGTAAGTTAGAGAGGACTATAACCTACAAATGTACTCAGACCAGATCAACTGGTACATAAAATCCAACCCAGATGTTGGGATTGAGATTAGGAAATGAGAATATGGCAGTATCACCACGACAGGCTAGGGGAAATTCCAGGCCATACCTTTTCCAAGCCCATTCCATCTAATAGCGATGTTAGTCTCCAATTCTGGAGGACCTCAGTCTCTTCAGCCTTCCATCCAAGGGAAGGGATTCCCCATTCACACCACTGAGCTTTGTCCATCCTGGTTATGGGTAGACTGCAGAGTTAAGTCCCAGGTCTGAGGCTCAGGTGCCCCACCCATTTCACTTCTGCACATCCCTACTCTATAGTTCTCATGCCAGGAGATTGTGTATGGGGGTTGAACATTGCATGCCAGGGCCCTCCCAGATGAAATGCAAAGATAAATGGCTTAAGAGGTGATAAAACGAATGTGTAATTCAGCACATGGGGTGGTACACGTTAAGTCAACTTGCGTTGCCCTAAATCGAAAGAGGAAGAATCCATCCACAAACTAAGACCTGTTTGCCATGTCACCATTTAGGCAAATTGGTAGTACTTTGCATTCACTTTTGTTGCATGGGCCTGTTAGAGCCCCAGCCCCAGCTGTGCATCAACACACTGGATTGAGCCTTTTACAAATGGCCATTCAAATTCATATTCAGGAAGTTGGCAGTTCCTGGGAAAATAGAACATGTTTACATAAAACTTTCATGAGCATTCATAGTGTTATTCACAAAGGGCAAAAAAGTACCAACAACCCACTGTGATATGTCTATTTGATAGATTGTTAAGCTGTAGAAATAAAGTAACACAGGTATGGGGTGGGGGTGGTGAGGTTAACACTTATTGGTCCAGAGTTTCTGTTTGGGATGATGAAAAGTTTAGGTAGTGGATGGTGTCGATGGCAGCACAATGTGGTGAATACAGTTAACACCACTGAATTGTATACTTGAAAATTACTTCAAAGGGATTAAAATGGGAACTTTTAGGTTGTATCTATGTTACCAGAATAAAAGTAAACTAATAATAAAATAACCCATAGGTTCAAATGTTTACTGCACAACTCTGATAAAAGTGAGAGCCACTGAGTGTACACGTGGGATAAATGTACAAGGCACGGGACTGTGTAATAAAGTCAACCATGTGGTGGAAGATGGACTGTGGTTAACACTACAAATATGAGAGTGTTCTCTCATGAACTGTAACAAATGTACAATACTAATACGTAGCATTAATTATAGGGGGGGTGTGGAAAAAATATACCAAGTGTACATTATGGCCCATAGTTAGTGGTAATAGTCTGATCATGTTCTTTCATAATCTGTAACAAATGTTCCACAACAATGTAAGGTGTTGGTGGAGGGGTGATACATGGGAATTCTGCATTTTATACATGATTGTTTTGTAAGCTCATAAATTCTCTATTAAAAAATACATTAAAAAAAATAACCCATACAACTTACAATAAGAAGTGTGAACCCTAATATAAACTATGGACTACGGTTAACAATATAATTATATCAGTTCATCAGTTGTAACAAAGATCCCACACTTATGCAAAGTGTTAATAGAAAAAAAACTGTATGTGTAGGGGGAGTGTTTGGAAGCTCTGTACTTTTTGCATGATTTTCCTGTAAACCTACAACTACTCTAATAAAATAAATAAATAAAATTAAAAAGGCCAGTCATAAAAGGCCACGCATGTGATTACATTTATATGAATTATGCAGGGTAGGTAAATCCAGAGAGACAAAAAATGGCTACCAGGGACTGAGGGAAGAGGGCAGTAGGGAGTAACTGCTTAATGGGTATGAGGTTTCCTTTTGGGGTAATGGGAAAGTTCTAGAACTAGGTAGTGGTTATGGCTGTACAATACTTTTAACATACTTAATGCCACTGAATTGCATTCAAAATGAATTCCTATCAAAAATTTAAATTAACCCAAATTAAAAGCACAAGAGATCCCTTAGAGGTTTTCTTTCAACGGTGGCTCAACTTTTTGAAAACATGGACTCTAGTAATATCTGTTTTACTGTTCTTTTCTGCTAATTCTGACACCTGTGTCAGTTCCTGGTTAGTTTCCATTCGCTGTTTATTTTTCTCTTCATGTGTTGTATCTTCTTGTTTCTTTGCATGCCTGGTCTTTTCTTTAGGTACTGGGGCCGGCGATTGGACCCAGGACCTCATATGTGGAAAGCCGGTGCTCAGCCACTGATCCACATCTGCTTTCCTGAGTTGGTTTTTTTGTTTGTTTTGCTTGTTATTTTGTTTGTTTGCTTTAGGAGGCACTGGGAGCCAAACCCGGGACCTCCAAATTGGGAAGCAGGTGTTCAACCGCTTGAGCCACATCTGCTCCCTGCCTTTTCTTTTTTGTCTTTTTTTTTAATGTTACATTAAAAAAATATGAGGTCCCCATATACCCCCCACCTCCCTCCCCCCACTCCTCCCCCCATAACAACAACCTCCTCCATCATCATGAGACATTCATTGCACTTGGTGAATACATCTCTGAGCACTACTGCACCTCATGGTCAATGGTCCATACCATAGCCCACACTCTCCCACAGTCCACTCCGTGGGCCATGGGAAGACATACAGTGTCTGGTAACTGTCCCTGCAGCACCACCCAGGACAACTCCAACCCCTAAAAATGCCCCCACATCACATCTCTTCCTCCCACTCCCTACCCCCAGCAGCCACCATGGCCACTTTCTCCACACCAATGCCACATTTTCTTTGATTACTAATCACAATAGTTCTATGAATAGAATATCAGTAAGTCCACTCTAATCCATACTCTGTTCCTCCATCCTGTGGACCTTAAAATGGTCGTGTCCACTCCACATCTATATCAAGAGGGGGCTTAGATTCTACATGGATGCTGGATGCAATTCTTCTGCTTTCAGTTGTAGGCACTCTTGGCTCCCTAGTGTTGTGGTTGACCTTCTTCACCTCCATGTTAGCTGAGTGGGTTAAGTCCAATAAACCAGAGTGTAGGGGTTGCAAGTCTGTTGAGGCTCAGGGCCTGGCTATCACATGGTCAGTCCAGAGATTCAGGTCACTTGGGTATACATTAAACTCCAGCACCAATTACAGTTCTGGTAAAAGTAACAGGAAAGGCTTGTGGGCAAAGATCACATCTGAGTCCAGCTCCATCACACAAAAACACAAACTCCAAAGAAGGGCCAACTGAAATGGCACTGAACTCTCTCTGCCATGACCATAGAACCTGTGGGTCTCTGTAGCCCTCAGAAGAACCAATACCTGGGTTTGTATCTACTTTATCTGTCTTTGGGACTCTGCTCAGGTGTGCATAAGGGCAATCGCTCTGATAACCTCCCGACTCTTTTTGGAGACTCATAGCCATATAAACTCATTTGTCCTTTCCCTTTCCCCCTTTGATTCAGGTCAAAAAGCATTTTTAACTCCTGGTATTCTATGTAGACTGAGATATTCTGCTGGTCCGAGTTGACCCTTTTATTCAAGGTCATTTTCTAGTTACATCATCAGCTGGTACTTGGTAGTAATCCCTCGGCACCAGGGAGGCTCATCCCTGGGAGTCATGTCCCACACTGGGGGGAAGGCAACACATTTACATGCTGAGTTTGGCTTTGAGACTGACCACATTTGAGCAACACAGAGGCTCTTAGGAGGTAACTCTTAAGCACTCTGCAGCTCTAGGCCTTGTTCTTTTTTCAGGTGCACAGGCTTACAAGCATAGTCATTAGTATCAAGGGCTCATTGTTGAACCTTCCTTCTTTTTTGGTCTTTGCCGTTGGACTTGGGGAATTGTTGCTTTTCCTTTAGGAACTGTGATAGAGCTCCCCTGGCTAGGAACTCAGCACTCCCTCAGTTGTTGTTTTTAATTGTATCCACTATGAAAATATCCAAACATTTTTATGTACCCTGGATATATGCCCTGTACAACCATGTGTCCCCTGTCAATAACATCCCACACCAGTATTCCTCCCCTACCATTGTTGAACCTCTCTAAGATCCAAAACTTCCTGAAAAATGAAGCCCAATATATTGCCAGGTTCCATTAATAGTAAAATGGAATATAGTGATGAGTTTAAAGGATAGATATAGAATACGTATTAATTTAGAAAAATTAAGGTAAAAATAAATTGGGGTATTGTAGCTGAGCGTGAGGGTTTCGTCCTCGCTCAGGCCCAAGAGTTGGGGGGGCTTGCTCCTGCCGATCAGCCGGCGGGGGGTGCCCCAAGAGGGAGCACCGGTTCTCCAGGCGTGGGGGACGTGCGGTTGGGGAAAAACCACGGAGACCGCTTGAGCGCAAGAACAGGTCTGCTTTATTGCGGAAGTACACTTGGTTATATAGGCAGGGAAGGGGGTGGAGTATGAAGGGGAGAGCAGGGCGGAGGGGTGGCTGTGGATTGGCTAAAACTGGGGGGGCAGACCTCTGGTAATACGCCCTAAGCAGTTACTGGGGAAGAGGGCAGATTGTAGGTTGGTAATATGGGCGGGACTGGCGGGAAGGGTGGCGGGGGCTGGAAGGGGAGGAGGGGCGGAGAAAGGCGGCAACAGGGTATCAAAAAGTTTTTTTAAAAAAGCTTTGTTTTTGATGTTTTGCCTTTCATCACTACAATAAGTATTGCCCTGTATGCACATTGGCAAGGCAACTTCTTCCATCTCTTTCTCAGTGTCTATGTCCTTTCTTTTTCTTTTTTTTTTCTTCTAATTATTAAGCTTGTCTTCACAAAAGTTTTAGACCACAGTAATTCATATATTGTATATACTGTATATTGTATATACAGTACTCCCACATATTCAACATCAGACACTTTGTCCCTTCCCCAGCAATAATCTTTTTACATATTCATACTATATTTACTGCAACTGATGTACAGATATTGAGACATTAGCTTTCAAACAAGGTTACACTTGGGTTTACATTGTGGTTTATATTTTAGACTATATAATTTTCTAAATTTTTAGTTATGTTTTACATTATGATTTACATTTTAACCTATAGGCCCCTATACATTTTTGGTATAATTTAACATGTCCTATATCCATCCTTGCATAATCTTGTGGAACACTTCTATTGCCCATACAGTTACATTGTTTTCTGTTTGTTTGTTTGTTTTAAAAGATTTATTTATTTATTTATTTCTCTCCCCTTCCCTCCCATCCTGGTTGTCTGTTCTCTGTGTCTTTTTGCTGCGTCTTGTTTCTTTGCCTGCTTCTGTTGTTGTCAGCGGCACAGGAATCTGTGTCTCATTTTGTTGCATCATCTTGGTGAGTCAGCTCTCTGTGTGGGTGGCGCCATTCTTAGGCAGGCTGCACTTTCTTTCGCGCTGGGTGGCTCTCCTTACGGGGCGCACTCCTCGCGCGTGGCATGGGGCTCCCCTACACGGGGGACACCCCTGCGTGTCATGTCACTCCTTGCACGCATCAGCACTGCGCATGGGCCAGCTCCACACGGGTCAAGGAGACCTGAAGTTTGAACCGCGGTAGATGGACACCCTAACCACTGGGCCAAGTCCATTTCCTGACACACAGTTACATTGGTTTCATCTATTCAATACCTCTTTACCCCTCGCCTTAGGGCCCACAGTGACAGTCAATCTTTATTGTTTGAAGGGCCATGTTCAGAGATACTTGCAAGTGTTGAGGGCTTGACTTGCTCAACTGCCCTAATGCATTGGAAGCCACCATTTCTCTCGAGATATACAATTCCCTCTGTTTGAGAACATCGGTCCTCCCCAGGATGTGGGTATATCTTCACTCTCATTATATGGGTTTCTATCCAATGATGTAACCCATTATGGCAAAATGAGCACTCACACACTCCCTAGGAGCCTGTCCTGTGTCGGATTATCCAGTTTAAGCATCTTAAACAGGTAACCTTCCTTATTATATTTTTGAAAAAGTTTTCTCAGCATTGTATTCTCAACCAAATACTTGACAATCTCTTATGTTCATATGTTCCCCCACCGTCCCCCCAATTTCTTGGGTAATATTACCCTTCCTCCCATCCCTAGCCCCCCTCAAGCCCGCAAAGCCCCACCCAAAGGTAACTCTATGCCCCCATTTTATCCCTTCCTTGTACAAATACTTACCTTATCATACTTACCTTATCATAGATTTCTCCCATGTAGGTGTCAGCTTATATCTTTCCTCAACCCCCCAATTTCCTGTAAGCCTATCATCCAGTTTGTAGCTCTCTGAGGCAGCTTGGTTTACTTATTTCATATCATTGAGTTCATGTAGTATTTGTCCTTCAGTGCCTGAGTTGCTTCACTCAACATAAGGTTCTCAAGATTCATCTATGTTATCACATGTGTTTGTAATGTATTCGTTCTTAAAGCTGAGTAGTATTCCATTGTATGTATATACCACATTTTATTTATCCATTCATCTGTTGATAGGCATTTGGGTTGATTCCAACTTTTGGCAATAATGAACAATCCTGCTATGAATATTGGTGTGCGTGTATCAGTTTGTGTCCTTGTTTTCAGTTCTACTGGGTATATACCCAGCAGTGGAATTGCTATAGCTAGTTTTTTGAGAAACCGCCAACTGTCCTCCAAAATGGCTGGATCTTTCTGCATTCCCACCAGCAGTGGATGAGTGTTCCCATTCCTCCACATCCTCTCCAGCACTTGTAGTCTTCTGTTTTTTCCATAGCTGCCAATCTTATGGGAGTAAGATGGTATCTCATTGTAGTTTTGATTTGCATTTCCCTGATAGCTAGAGATTTGGAGCATTTTTTCATGTGCTTTTAGGTCATTTGTATTTCTTCTTTGGAGAAGTTTCTGTGTTAAATGGGTTGTTTGTCTTTTTATTTTCGAGATATAGGAGTTCTTTATATATGCAGGTTATAAGTTTCCTATCAGATATATGGTTACCAAATATTTTCTTCCATTGTGTAGGCTCTCTTTTCACTTTCTTGACAAACTCCTTTGAGGTGCAGAAGGCTTTAATTTTGAGGAAGTCCCATTTATCTATTTGTTCTTTTGCTGCTCGTGCTTTGGGTGTGAAGTTCATGAAGCCATTACCTATTACAAACAAGGTCCTGTAGATGCTTCCCTATAATGCTTTCCAAGATCTTTATGGTCTTGGCTCTTATAATTAAGTCTTTGATCCATCTTGAGTTGATCTTTGTATAAGGTGTGAGATGGTAATCCTCTTTCATTCTTTTACATATGGATATCCAGTTCTCCAGGCACCATTTGTTGAATAGGCCATTCTCTCCCAGTTGAGAGGGTTTGGTGGCTTTATTGAATATTATATGACTACATATGAGGATCTATATCAGAACTCTCAATTCGGTTCCATTGGTCTGTGTGTCTCTCCTTGTGCCAGTACCATGCAGTTTTCACTACTGTAGCTTTGTAGTATGTTTTGAAGTCAGGTAGTATGATTCCTCCAATTTCATTTTTCTTTTTCAATATGTCTTTGGCTATTCAAAGCCTCTTTCCTTTCCAAATAAATTTCATAGCTAGTTTTTCTAGTTCCTTAAAGAAGGCTGTGTTGATTTTTATTGTGATTGCATTGAATGTGTAGATCCATTTTGGTAGAATAGACATCTTAATAATATTTAGTCTTCCTACCCATGAACAGGGAATATTCTTCCATTTATTTAGGTCTTCTTTGATTTCTTTGAACAGTCTTGTGTAGTTCTCTGTGTATAAGTTTTTTACATCTTTAGTTAAATTTATTCCTAGGTATTTGATTTTTTTATTTACTATTGTAAATGGTATTTGTTTCTTGATTTCCTCCTGAGCTTGCTCATTATTGGTGTACAGAAATGCTACTGATTTTTGCGCATTGATCTTATAACCTGCAACTTTACTAAACTCATTTATGAGTTCTAGAAGCTTTGTTGTAGACCTCTCAGGGTTTTCTATGTATAGGATCATGTCATCTGCAAATAATGAAATTTTGACTTCTTTCCAATTTGAATCCCTTTTATATCTGGTACTTGCCTCAGTGCTCGAGCAAGTACTTCTAAGACAATGTTAAATAGAAGAGGTGATAGTGGGGATCCTTGTCTTGTTCCTGATCTTAGAGGGAAAGATTTTAGGATTTCACCATTGTAAACGATGTGGCTGTGGGTTTTTCATATATACTCTTTATCATGTTCAAAAAATTTCCTTGTATTCCAGTCTTTTGCAGTGTTTTTATCAAGAAAGGGGGCTGTAGTTTGTCAAATGTTTTTTCTGCATCTATAGATATAATCATGTGATTTTTTTCCTTCAATCTGTTTATATGGTGTATTACATTGATTGATTTTCTTATGTTGAACTATCCTTGCATACCCGGAATGAATCCCACTTGCTCATGGTGTATAATTCGTTTAATATGTTGTTGAATATAGTCAGCAGATATTTTGTTGAGGATTTTTGCGTCTAGGTTCATTAGAGAAATTGGTCTGTAATTTTCCTTTCTTTTTTTTTTTTAAAGATTTATTTATTTTTATTTAATTCCCCCCTTCCCCGGTTGTCTGTTCTCTGCGTCTTTTTGCTGCGTCTTGTTTCTTTGTCCGCTTCTGTTGTCGTCAGCGGCACGGGAAGTGTGGGCAGTGCCATTCCTGGGCAGGCTGCACTTTCTTTCGCGCTGTGCGGCTCTCCTTACAGGGCGCACTCCTTGCGCGTGGGGCTCCCCTATGTGGGGGACACCCCTGCGTGGCAGGGCACTCCTTGCATGCATCAGCACTGCGCATGGGCCAGCTCCACACGGGTCAAGGAGGCCCGGGATTTGAACCACGGACCTCCCATGTGGTAGACGGACGCCCTAACCACTGGGCCAAGTCCGTTTCCCAATTTTCCTTTCTTGTAGTGTCTTTGTTTGGCTTTGGTACTAGGATAATGTTGGCATCATAGAATGAGTTAGGTAATGTTCCTTCTGTTTCGATTTTTTGGAAGAGTTTCAGCAAGACTGGCGTTAGTTCTTTCCAGAATGTTTTGTAGAATTCACCTGTGAAGCCGTCTGGCCCTGGGCTCTTCTTAGTCAGGAGGTTTTTAATGACTGCTTCTATCTTTTTACTTGTGATTGGTTTGTTGAGATCGTCAATTTCTTCTTTCGTCAATATAGGCTGCTTATGTGTTTCTAGGAATTTGTCCGTTTCCTCTGAATTGTCATTTTTGTTGGAATATAGTTTTTCAAAGTATCCTCTTATGGTAATCTTTATTTCTGTGGGGTCAGTGGTGATATCTCCTTTCTCATTTCTTATTTTGTGTATTTGCATTTTCTCCCTTTTTTTCTTTGTTAGTCTAGCTAAGGGTTTGTCAATTTTATTGATTTTTTTCAAAGAACCAGCTCTTGGTTTTGTTTATCTTTTCAAGTGCTTTCATATTTTCTATTTCATTTAGTTCTGCTTTTATCTTTGTTCTTTCTTTCTTTCGTCTTCCTGTGGGCTTACCTTGTTGTTTTTTTACTAATTCCTCCAAATATGCAGTTAGTTCTTCAATTTTTGCTCTTTCTTTTTTGATGCATTAATTTATGGCTATAAATTTCCCTCTCAGTATTGCTTTTGCTGTGTCCCATAAGTTTTGGTACACTGTGTTATCGTTTTATTAGTTTCAAGGTAGTTATTAATTTCCTTTGAGATGTCTTCTTTGACCCACCTTTTTTCTAAGAGTAGGCTATTTAATCTCCATATATTGGTGTGAAATCTGGGCCTGTATCTCTTGCAGATTTCCAGCTTCACTCCACTGTGGTCAGAGATATTATTTTGTATGAGTTTGATATGAATTCATTAAGCCTTTCTTTGTGGCCTAGCATATGGTCTATCTTGGAGAATGATCCATGTGCACTTGAGAAAAATGTATATCCTGCTGTGTTTGGGTGTAATGATCTGTATATGTTTCTTAGGTCCAGCTCCTCTAATATACTGTTCAAAGTTTTTGTTTCTTTATTTATTCTCTTTTGAGATGTTCTGTCCAAAGTTGATAGTGGTGTATTAAATTCTCCCACTATAATTGTAGAGGCATCTGTTCTTTCACTCAGTTTTTCCAGTGTTTGCCTCACGTATTTGGAGGCGCCCTTGTTAGGAGCATAAATATTTATGATTGTTCATTCTTCTTGAAAGATTATCCCTTTCACTAATATGTAAGATCCATCTTTGTCTCTCACAATTGTTTCGCATTTAAAGTCTATTTCGCATTTAATATAGCTACTCCTGCCTTTTTTTGGTTATTGTTTGCCTGTAAGATTGTTTTCCATCCAATCACTTTCAACCTCCTTGAATCCAGGGGTCTAAGATGTGTTTCTTGTAGACAGCATATAGATGGGTCATATTTCCTTATCCAATCTTCCAGTCTGCATCTTTTGACAGGTGAGTTTAATCCATTGACATTCAGTGTTATTACTTTCAAGGAATTATTTATGTTAGCCATATTTTGTTTGGACTTGTGTTTGTCATATTTTGTTTGTTTTTTTCCTTCTCTTTTTGTCTTTTTTTTGTTGCTCTTACACTCTCCTCCAACTCTGCTTCTCCTGTTTTTTCTTTCTTCCTGCAGAACTCCCTTTAGTATTTCTTGAAGGGCAGGGTTCTTGTTGGCATACTCTTTTAATTTCTGTTTATCTGTGAATATTTTGAACTCTCCATCATTTTTGGATGCTAGCTTAGCTGGGTAGAGTATTCTTGGTTGGAAAATTTTTTCTTTTAGTACCTTGACTATATCATACCACTGCCTTCTTGCCTCCATGGTTTCAGATGAGAAATCATCACTTAATCTTATGGAGCCTCCCTTGTATGTGATGGTTCTTTTTCCTCTTACTGCTTTTAGAATTTTCTCTTTGTCTTGAGCATTGGATAATTTGACAAGTATATGTCTTGGGGTGGGCCTGTTGGGATTTATGGTGTTTGGGGTGCATTGTGCTTCCTGGACATGTATATCCATCTCCCTCAGTAGATTTGGGACATTTTCAGCCATTATTTCCTCCAACACTCTTTCTGTCCCCTTTCCCTTCTCTTCTCCTTCTCGGATGCCTATAATACATATGTTTGTGCATTTTGCATTGTCATTCAGGTCCCTAAGTCCTAGCTGGATTTTTTCTATCTTTTTATCGATCAGTTCTACTATCTGTTTGATTTCAGATGTATTGTCTTCCACATCACTAATTCTCTCCTCTGCCTCTTCGAGTCTGCTGTTATTTGCTGAGAGTGTATTTATGATTTCTTGAATGTGGTGTTCATCACCATCATATCTGTTATCTCTTTGTGTATGACTGCAATTTATTCTGTATTCTCTCCAAGTGTTTTCTTCGTATTATTAATCTCTTCCTTTACTTCATTAAGTTGGTCTCTAATATATGTTTTGAGATCTTTAATTACTTGTCCGATGTTCTGCTCCTCTTCCTGGTTTTCACTTTGTTCATTGGATTCGGCCATATTTTCCTGATTATTGTTTTGGTTTGTAGTTTTTTGTTGCTGTCTGGTCATCATTTTATCTTGATGGATTTAATCAGTTCCTTAGCTTCTTTGTCTAGTCTTGGGGATTAATTAGTTGTTGTGTGTGTGTGTTATGTCTTCTCTTTGTCACTTTGTTCTTCTTACTCTATTTTCCTGTTGCTGGCTAAGTTCACTTTGAAGGAAAATATTAGGACCAGGGAAAGCAAAATGAGTAAGAAAAGAAAATGTATAAAGTAGTATTGGTAATAAATGTTAACAGAGCAACAGTGTGAGGTCTAGGAGAATGGATATTAGACTCATGTAAGTTGTGTAGAATTATAGCAGTAAGTAGAGTACCTATAATGAGACAGTCAACTGAATATGGGGAGGTTATGTAGTATGAATTAAAAGGCCAGTGTTTTCATGAGAGAGGGAAAGGGAAAAGAAAGGCAATAATATCAAGAATGAATAAAAGACAGAAAAGAGAACAAAGGTATTAGAAATAAAAAGTCAGACAATTTGGGGGCCAAAGAAAGGGAGGTGAAATGTAAGAGAAACAGTGGATGATGGAGGATAGAAAGATGTAGGGGAAAAGGGATAGTGTAGGTGGCCAGAATCAATACACACAGAAAAGAGGAAATGAAGGAGAGGAAACACAGCAAATGTGAAGTGCTCCCTGCAGCACCTATTATATAAAGAAAACAAAATAAAAAAGGAGAAAAAGAGAGAAAAGAAGAGAAGAGAAAAACGGGGGGGGGGGGCAAGGAGAAAGGGGGGGGAACAAACAAGAAAAAGAAAAAGAGAAAAAAAACTAAATAAATGAAAAAGGACCTTGGGGGATAAAACGGGAGAAAAGACCACGAGACAATGCAATATTAGCAACCACGACCAAAAAAAAAAAAAAAAAAAGAACCAATGTTTCAAACTAGGAATCCTCTTTGCAGTTAAATAATACACTTAGGGATCTGACCTTCCCCCTTTCTCCCTTCCTCACTTGTCTCTCTCCCAGGGCAGCAGGAAAACTGCCTGAGAGGTCCGGTAGGAGATTCAAGTAGGTCCTTGTTGAACCAACTCAACACAGAAGACTATGACTCTTTATTTCCAGTGTGAGAGCACCTACACCTCACCAGAAACCCCAAATATGCTATTGGAAGCTTGGATAGCACCTCCTACAATCCCTCCCCCTTAGGTGTGCTAGGGGAGGTCTAATTGATTTTCTGACTCCACCTTCTCCCAGACCAAGTTTCCTATCCCAGGACATGTTTAGGTAAATTGGGCTTTCTCAGCAGATTCGCCTCTCCTTTCTTCCCAGACTCTCCCCAAGTCAGCTGGTACACTCCTCCAAGCTCAAGGAGAGAGAGAAAAAAAAACAACATAAAACACGGAGGGCTAGGGTAATCAAGGACCTCAGAAGGATCTCAGGGCGTGGTGGATTCAGGGATGGGAAGTCTGTGATATTGCAGACTCAAGGTGTGTGTCTCTGGAGCATGGACCACCAGGGTTTAGGGGACACAGACCTGGGAACCATGCATCCAGTTAACACGGGACCTGGGAACACTGCAGCACAACAAAGCCTTTGGGTATCCCTGCGGCCGGGCGCCAGCCCTAGGGGAAGGGGTCCCACCCACAACTTCTGTCCTCCATGTCAGAAATGCAAAATTCTCCACCTCTCTCAAGAATCTCCTCTGTCACTGTCTCACCAAATCGACATCCAGACACCTCCTGCCCTGCAAGCCCCTGAAACAGCCCGCTCAGGGCTTGGGAACACCCCAGCACAACAAAGCCTTCAGGAATCACTGTGGCCGGGTTGCCAGCCCTAGGGGGAGGGGTCCTGCCCACAACCTCCGACCTCCATGCAAGAGACCCAAAATTCTACCTCTTGCAAAAATCTCCTCTGTCACCGTCCCACCAAATCGACGTCCAGACACCTCCTCCCCTGCAAACACCCAAAACAGCCCGGTCCAGCAGGACTCCGACCCTACTCTGCCCCTTCTTCGCAGGAGAGATTATGAGGTGCACTCACTCAGATGCCATCTTGCCCCGGACCCTCTGCCTTTTCATTTTTGATTGAACGCCAGACAGTGTGAACTTTACTTTGTTGGGTTTTGAATACTTTCGTATTCCTATAAATATTGTTGACCCTTTTTATGGGGTACAGGTAAATTATTAAGAGGCAGTTCGATCCTTTTGGGTTATCAGCTTAAGAGTTGTTGGGCGGGTCTGGAGTTCTGCCCAGTCAAGGGCTAATTATTCTTACTTTCTGAGGCATGACCTTTCTAAAGACTTATCCAATGCCTTGGGAATAGTGTTTTCTTTTCTTTTCTGTTATTATTTTATTTTATTCTGGCTTCTGGGAACAGGCACTATGCCCAGTGCTGTGCACCCACCATCCCCTCTAATCCTTTCGGCTGGTTCTTTCCCCAGCCTTGGGTTTCCTCACACATCACTGATCTATCCTTAGCTGAATACTCAGTGGGTCCCTCTGCAGTTCTTCCAGGTTCTCCAAGCACCGCTTTCCTCTTTGGTTCTCTGTCCTGTGAACTCTAGCTGCCTTGGTCTCCCCAGACTCTCAGCTCTGTCTCCTCAACTCAGGGTGTCTGCTGGTCTCTTCCCCGGTTCCCCCTCCCCGTGTCGTGTCCTGGAGATTTTCCTGAGAGGAAGATGATGGGGCAGTTGTAGGGCTCACCTTCATTTGTTTCCTGTCTCTTGGGGATCGCTGCCCTTTGCGGCCTGATGCCCAGTGTCTTGAAACCCACCGTTTCATGTATTTCACCTGGGGTTTTGATTGTCTCAGGTGGGAGGGCAGATCTGGTACCTGTGACCCCATCTTGGTCAGGCATGGAAGTTGGCGTTGGCATTTTTGAGAAGTCCACTCCGCCTGGGCTTTTCTTCCCCCCTTTAAAAAAATTTTTTTATTGTGGCAATGTATTATATACAATGTAAAATTTCCCATTTCAACTACTTGCAAGTCCATACTCAGTGCTGTTAATTGCATTCACCATCATCACCATCCATGACCAAAACCTTTCCATCACCCAGAAACTGCACCAATTAAGCAGTGACTCCCTATCACTGTCAACCCAAGATTTTATTTATTTATTTATTTATTTTATTGTTTCTCTGCCCACCCACCCCCACCCCCCGCCATTGTCTGCTCTCTGTGTCCATTTGCTATGTGTTCTTCTGTATCTACTTGCATTCTCAGGGGGGAATCTGTGTCTCTTTTTGTTGCATCATCTTGCTGCGTCAGCTCTATGTGTGTGGCGCCGCTCCTGGGTGGGCTGCGCTTTTTTCTCGTGCAGGGTGGCTCATTGTGGGGCGCACTCCTTGTGCGTGGGGCTCCCCTATGTGGGGAGTGCCCCTGGGTGGCACGGCATTCCTTGCATGCATCAGTACTGCATGTGGGCCAGCTCATCACATGGGCCAGGGGACCCTGGGTTTGAACCCTGGACCTCCCGTATGGTAGGCGGACGCTCTATCAGTTGAGCCACATCCGCTTCCCGCGAGATTTTAAATTGAGTCCTGGAATCTATTGTTAGTCAGTTTGGGTAGAAGAGGTTTTTGAGATGAGTGCTTCTAAAATCTGGTTCTCATCTCAGTGTCTAATCGCCAAGAATCAGGCATGTTCTGTAGCATTCTGTCCGTTCCTGGGTTCGTGACCTTGAGGTCCAGGCTGGCCCCGGAGGTGTGGAGCTGGGGGGCAGCCTTGCGAACTTCGGGCTCTTGTTGTCAGGCTCCGCCCTGGAACCTGGAATTTCAAGGCCCCGGTAGCCCTGCTGATGGAGGGGCCGGAGGCTATGAGGTGCTGTGGCTAGGTGTAAACTTTGGAGCCACGAGTTTTGGGCTCACTTCTGGGGACTGGGTGGCCTGGACCAGCTGCACCACTTCTGAGCATCAATTTCCTCACCTGGAGAGAGGGGGACAGCAGGGCCCACCTGGGAGGACTCTGATGAGGGGAGACACGGACCTCCTGCTGCAACGGGGCCAGTGTGGGAGGGGGCGGCTGGGAACCAAGAGGACTCCTGGGAGTCAGATACCCTTCCGTGAGTGGGCCTGCTCCTGGGGTGCTCAGGGCGGGGACCAAGTCCCTGCCAAATGCCTGCCTGTGAGCAGGCACAGCTGGGCGGGCAGCGGGCAGGCCGAGGCTGAGCAGAGGTCACCAGTATCACTCAGCTTGGCCACCACGGGGTCAGCCGCTGGCCCTGGCCTTCCCCCACCCCCTCCTGGGCCTTGGGCTCTCAGGAGCCCCTGTTCCCCCAAACCCAGACAGCTTCCCCATGGTGCTCACCTGCCGGTCCTCTTCTCCCTCCAGCCGCGCAGCTGGGACGGAACGTGGCCGTGGTTGATTACGTGGACCCTTCCCCCCGAGGTAGGTGGCCCCCCCTGGCAGGAGCTGTGTGTGCTGGGAAAGGGGTGGGAGCTGTAGATGGGACTCAGTTCACATCCAGAGGGTGCGTGGGTCCCCCGACGAGTACAAGCTATCATTAGTTCAATGTTTTTTTCCTTTATTGGAAAAACCGCTCTGAATGCAGCCACGGACAGATCCACGGGGGCCATGTTTGAGTTTCCAACAGCCCCAAACACCCTCAAGGCCCCGGAACTGGCTGCAGGGGACAGGAAAAGCCCTCAGGCGTTCCCTCGCATGTCTGGTTTTGAAACACGCCCTTCCCTCATCCCAGGCACCAGGTGGGGCCTCGGTGGCACCTGTGTGAACGTCGGCTGCATCCCCAAGAAGCTGATGCACCAGGCGGCACTGCTGGGGAGCATGATCCGCGACGCCTGCCACTACGGCTGGGAGGTGGCAGAGCCCGTGCCGCATGACTGGTGAGCCGCGGGCCTCCGGCCTGCTGCTTGGAGGCCCAGTGGGAGGCCGGTCCGCACCATCGGACCTCTCGGGAGCTGGAGGAGGACTGGGCTCTCCAGTCCCATCCCATCCCCAGGTCGCTCAGTGCTTCAGTGCACTGGACGCCCCTGCAGAGAACTGCCAGCCCCCACGCTCTGGGGAGCAGACGGGCGGCCCCTGGGATTTTGCCCAGAGCCTACCCCACCACCGCCAAGAGCTCCCCACCCCACACAGGGCCCCTCCTCCCCTGCCCCTCCTCTCCCACACAGCCCCCTCCACCCCCATGCAGCAGCCCATTCTTGCACAGACCCCTCCCCAGTCCTCCCCCTCCACATGCAGCCCACGCCCCTCCCCCACACACAGCACGGTCCCCCAAAGCATGCCCCCCGCACAGTCATCTCCCCACGCTCCGGGTCCCAGCCCTGGAAACTGCCTCCACTCCCCGCCCAGGCGCTGGCTCCTGGGCCCCCCCCGTCCCCCCTGGCCTCAGGAGCTGCCTGTGGGGCTGTGTGGACACACAAAGCCCCCCCATCAGGCCCCCAGCCTACACCTGGGCCCAGTTAGGGACACAGGCAGGAGCCCCTGAGGACAGGCATCAAGTCTTACTACCTCCGAAAACACCTTCTTTGTTTTTTGTTTTTTTTTTTAATTGATTTTGTAATAATATTACATTAAAAATATATATATATGAGGTCCCTTTGAACCCTACCACCCCCGCCCCACCTCTCCCACCCCCCCAGCAACACTCCTTCCCATCATCATGACATATCCATTGCATTTGGCAAGTACATCTTTGGGCACCTCTGCACCTCATGGTCAATGGTCCACATCATGGCCCATACTCTCCCCCATTCCATCCAGTGGGCCCTGTGAGGATTTACAATGTCCGGTGATTGCCCCTGAAGCACCATCCAGAGCAGCTCCATGTCCCAAAGATGCCTCCACCTCTCATCTCTTCCTGCCTTTCCCCATACCCATCAGCCATCATGTCCACTTTTATCAATCCAATGCCACCTTTTCTATGTGGACATTGGATTGGTTGTGTCCATTGCACCTCTATGTCAGAGGAGGCTCAGATTCCACATGGATGCTGGATGCAATCCTCCCACTTTCAGTTGTAATCACTCTAGGCTCCATGATGTGGTGGTTGTCCTTCTTCAACTCCATCTTAGCTGAGTGTGGTGAGCCCAATAAGTCAGATTGTAGGTGCTGGAGTCTCTTGAGGCTCAGGACCTGGCTATCACATTGTCAGTCCAGAGATTCAAATCCCCTAAATATATCTTAAACCCCGACACTAACTGCACCTCCA
Organism: Dasypus novemcinctus; assembly: GCF_030445035.2. Taxonomy (NCBI): domain Eukaryota; kingdom Metazoa; phylum Chordata; class Mammalia; order Cingulata; family Dasypodidae; genus Dasypus; species Dasypus novemcinctus. Next base: position 52,475,061 of record NC_080691.1, on the reverse strand, counting down.
GCACATTAGCATGAAAGTCTTATGAAGAGAGATCCCATCTGAGTCCAGATTCATCACACATAAACACCAGTTCCAAAGAGGGGCCATCTGACCTGGTAGTTAACCCCATCGGCCATGACCATAACTCCCATGGGTCTCTTTAGCCCTCGAAGGAACCGATATCTGGGGGGTGTATCTGCTTTATCTGTCTCTCAGACTCTGCTCAGTTGTGCATAAGGGCAATCCTTCTGACAGCCTCCAGACTCTTTTTTAGAGACTCATAGCCATATAAACTCATTTCTCCTTTCCATTTCCCCCTTACATTAGGTCAAACAGCATTTTAAAGTCATGTTATTTTATGTAGACAGGGATATTCCGCTGATCCGCGTTGAACCTTCTGTATGAGGTCATTTTCCAGTTGCATCATCAATTGGTAGTTGATAGTGGTCCCTCGGTGCCAGGGAGGCTCATCCCCGGGTGTCATGTCCCACGCACCATCTCGTCTTAAATTCCACCCCTGCAGACATCGGCTCACATCCTTCCTCCACCCTCCGATTTCCTGTAAGCCTATCGTTCAGTCTCTTGCTATCTAGGGCAGCTTGGTTATTTCAAATCATTGAGGTCATGTAGTATTTGTTCTTTAATGTCTGGGTTGCTTCACTCAACATAAGGTTCTCAAGATTCATCCATGTTATCACATGTGTTTGTAGTGTGTTTGTTCTTACAGCCGAGTAGTATTCCATTGTGTGTATATACCACATTTTATTGATCCACTCATCTGTTGATGGGCATTTGGGGAAAACACCTTCTTTGTTTCTCCATATTTCTGCAAACGGGTGATTTGCCTCAGCCGGTTCATTCCGGGTTCCTACAGCAGTATTCGTGAGCGTTCTTTAGGAAAACAGAACCGACAGGAGATATGTGTAAATACTTTATAAAATTGGCTCCCGCAACTGTGGGGATGCACAAGTCCAGATTCCGTGGGGCAGCCCGTAAGCCAGGAGCTCCAGCGAAGGTTTTGGATGAATTCCCCGGGAGAAGCCCACTGAACGGAGGAGAGCTGGAGATTCTCCATCCTGACTGCTAAAATCATCACTTCTTTTAAGGCCTTCAACTGATTGGCTGAGGTGTCTCTCCTTGCTGAAGGCAATCTCCTCAGTTGGTTGTAGATGTCATCAGCCGTCTCTGCAGTCAACTCATGAGCAGGGCTCCGAGATGTGTTCATCGATTGCAATGAATGTACCACACTAATGAAAGAAGTTGTTAATGTGGGAGAAGTGAGAGATATGGGGAATGAGGCATATGGCAATCCCCTGTATTTTTTTTTTTAGAGATTTATTTATTTATTTATTTCTCTCCCCTCCCCCCCCAACCCCAGTTGTCTGTTCTCTGTGTCTATTTGCTGCTGCTTCTTTGTCTGCTTCTGTTGTTGTCAGCGGCTCGGGAATCTGTGTTTCTTTTTCTTGCGTCATCTTGTTGTGTCAGCTCTCCGTGTGGGCGGCGCCATTCCTGGGCAGGCTGCACTCCTTGCGTGTGGGGCTCCCCTACACAGGGGCACCCCTGTGTGGCACGGCACTCCTTGTGCGCATCAGCACTGCGCATGGGCCAGCTCCACATGGGTCAAGGAGGCCTGGAGTTTGAACCACAGACCTCCCATGTCGTAGACGGACGCCCTAACCACTGGGCCAAGTCCGCCGCCCCCCCTGTATTTTTTAATATAACATTTTATGTAATCTATGGGTTTTTAAAAAATAAAATAAAAATATATTTTTAAAAAAAACTCTCTGAGGACTTAAGTCCATAAAATGTTCTCACATTAACAATCAAGCCAGTGCTGGCTTGACCAGACAACTGGGTACCATGACCTGGCCATGTTGACACGTGGACCTCACCATTAGGACAGCTAACTCTTCCATCGTGATTTTTATTTACTTGGTGTTATATGTTAACAGGAAGAAAATGGCAGAAGCTGTTCAAAACTATGTCAAGTCCTTGAACTGGGGTCATCTGATGCAGCTACGGGACAAGTACTTACTTTTTGTGCATATCCTCCTGCCTGGCAGGGTGGGCCTGGGGTGGTGAATCCGGGGCTGGGGGCAGTGTCATTCTGTGGGCAGGACTTCCTGGGGGTCTGCAGTGGGAAGCCGTTTTGTATCCACTAAATCCAAGAAAGCTGAGCCAGACAGCCAGCCCGCCTGCCCACACCCCTCCCTGGTCCCCTATCTGTATCGGGGACCTGAGCTCATTTGTGCTGGAGAGGTTTGCCTAACTGTCGCCTGGTACCCAGTAGACCTCATGCAGTTTGCTGGGGACCTTGGGCTCGGGCAGGTCAAGGGGAGTCACCCATCCTCCCAGCCTTCGGCCAGCTCTGGGACCAGTGGGAGAACTCGGGGGCCACATCACCCAGCTTTTGCTGTGCGGTCCCAGTGAGTGAAGGTGGGCTCGGTGGCAGGGCCTGATCTGGCTTGGATCACATGTAAGGACGTGGCTTGGCGGTGGTGGGGAACGCAAGCTGGAGGAGGAGCGGTGGCCCCACCCAAGCCCCCTGTCCTTGACATGAGAATGCGGGTGCCAGACCATGGCATGTCCCACCCAGCTGTGCACTCACAGTGTCCCAAAAGCAGGGGGTGAATCCCCCTTCCGGGCACCCTCCCTTGCCAGTGGGATGTCGGTCGTGTGGTGGGGGCCCCTGACCCCTGGTAGAAAGTGCTTGGATGTCAAGGACAGACACACACTGCACCATCGGCTTAGGTCCCTGCCTCTGTATCTGAGCTCGTTTGGTCCCAGGGAGCCCTGGGGGATGGGGCAAGATCGCCCCTTCCCGGGTGGTGGGCAGTGGGCCATCAGCCCGCCTCCTGCAACCTGAATGGTCATGCCTGTTCCTTCTGATCAGCCAAGTTTAATCTGCAGAGGAAAAATTCGAAAATCTTCTCTTTATTTTGCAGAAAAGTCAAGTACTTTAACATCAAAGCCAGCTTTGTCAACGAGCACACGATCCGTGGCGTCACCAATGGTGGGAAAGAGGTAGGAGCGGTGCTAGCTTCGTGCACCCTCTGGGTTTTTCTCTATCATGAGCATGGCTAGAATTTAAAAGAAGGATTTCTCTGAGATAGATCATAACTTCTTTAAAAGCTCATGGGTGATGCACATAGGCTGGGCGATAGGGCAGGGGCCTCGTCTCCTTTTCTAGTTTGCTAAAGCCACCCATAATAGGGCTTGGCTTTTAAGGGTGGGAATGTATTCACTTACAAGCTCACAGTTTCAAAGCTGAGAAAAATGTCCAAATCAAAGCACCCTTAGGTGATGCTTTCTCCCTGCAGACTAGCTGCCAGGATCCTGGACTCCTCTGTCACGTGGCAAGGCACGTGGTGGCATCTGCTACTCTCCCTTCTCTTCGGGTTTTGTTGTTTCAGCTTCTTGCTTCCGTGGCTTTGTCTCTCTCTCTCTGAATTTCGTTCCCTCATAATAGAGGATTCCAGTAAGAGGATTAAAACCCACCCTGAAGGAGGTGGGTCACATCTTAAGTTCTTACCAAAAAATCCTACTTTAATGGGTCCACACCCACAGAAATGGATTCACTTTAAGAACATGCTTTTTGCGGCACATACACCAAACCACCACACTACCCAAAACAATGTATAGATTAAATGCAATCTCAGCATTCTTTGCAGAAGTGGAAATGCCAATCATCAAATTTATATGGAAGGGGCGGGGCGCGTGTTGCTCAGTAGTTGAGTGCCTGCTTCCTATGTACGAGGTCCCAGGTTCAATCTCTAGTACCTCCTAAAAAAAATTATGGGGAAAAGGACTTGGCCCAGTGGTTAGGGCGTCCGTCTACCACATGGGAGGTCCACGGTACAAACCTCGGGCCTCCTTGACCCGTGTGGAGCTGGCCCATGGGCAGTGCTGATGTGCGCAAGGAGTGCCGTGCCATGCAGGGGTGTCCCCCGCATAGGGGAGCCCCACGCGCAAGGAGTGCGCCCCGTAAGGAGAGCTGCCCAGTGGGAAAGAAAGTACAGCCTGCCCAGGAATGGCACCGCCCACACTTCCCGTGCCACTGATGACAACAGAAGCAGACAAAGAAACAAGATGCAGCAAATAGACTCAGAGAACAGACAACTGGGGGAGAGGGGGGAATTAAATAAATAAATAAATCTTTAAAAATAAATAAATAAATAAATAAAAGAAAGAAAAAAATAAAAAAATTATGTGGAAGGGTAAAGAGTCCCGAATAGCAAAAGCCATCTTGGGGAAGAAGAATGAAGTTGGAAGACTCATACTTCCCCGTCTTAAAAGATGATAAAACCATAATAATCAAACACAGTATGGTATTGGCACAAGGACAGGCATATAGGCCAATGAAATTGAGTTGGGAGTTCAGAAATCAACCTCACAGTTATGGCCAATGGACTTTTTTTTTTGGTTCTACAATCTCTTTATTTATTTTTTTAATGTTACATTAAAAAAGTATGAGGTTCCTGTATATCCGCCACCTGCCCTTACGCCACTCCTCCCACATCAACAACCTCTTTCATCATTGTGGCACATTCATTGCATTTAGTGAATACATTTTGGAGCACTGCTGCACTGCATGGATTATAGTTTATATTGTAGTTTGCCAGCTGACTTTTTTTTTTTTTAAGATTTATTTTTTATTTATTTATTGTCTGCTCTCTGTGTCCGTTTATATTCTTGTCAGTGGCACTGGGAATCTGTGTCTCTTTTCATTGCGTCATCTTGCTGCATCAGTTCTCCGTGTGTGCAGCGCCATTCCTGGGCAGGCTGCACTTTCTTTCACACTGGGCTGCTCTCCTTACAGGACGCACTCCTTGCTTGTGGGGCTCCCCTACATGGGCGACACCCTGTGTGGCACAGCACTCCTTGTGCACATCAGCACTGTGCATGGGCCAGCTCATCATGCAGGTCAGGAGGCCCTGGGTTTGAACTGCAGACCTCCCATGTGGTAGGTGGGCGCTCTATCCATTGAGCCAAGTCTGCTTCCCTGCCAACTGACTTTTGATAAGGGTGCCAAGTACATTCAATTGGGAAAGAGGATCTCTATTTGCAAGGTGTTTCTGGGATTGGAGGAGATGGATGTTGCTGGGTATTTTGTAAACTGTGAAGTGCTGAGATTTACAATACCCTACCTGCCCTCTCCTGCCTGTCCCCCTTCTGTTCAGCCAATCCCACATGGATGGCAGCACCGTGGAACTACCTTGCTGTTGGCATCTGCGGCACAGGGGCATCTCTGGGTATCCAAGCCTCCTAGGTGGGTGATGCTGGGTACGTGTTTGACCCATAGCTTTCTTTGTTTATTTGTAGACTCTAATTTCAGCTGACCAAATCGTCATTGCTACTGGAGGACGACCAAAGTACCCCATGCACGTGAGTGTGCCCACAAAACAGCCTTTCTCTGTGCCCTCTGCTCGTTTGGGCCTTGGGGCTCTCCTGGCAGCTGTTTGTGCCTCTGCTTCCCACCAGCAGCCTGCTTGCTCTTTTTCTTTTTTTTCAATGAACTTTATTTTTTAGGTTTACAGAAAAATTTTGCAGGAAGTACAGAGCTCCCATATACCACATACATGCATCATTTGGCCAATTATTAACACCTGACATAAATGTACATTTGTTACAGTCAGTGAACAAATATAGATACATTATTACTAACTAATGTCCACTCTGTCTTCTACAGTCTGTGGATTGTGATAAATGCAGAATGTCAGGGATGCACCTTTATGAGATCATCCAGAATAGTTTCACTGCCCTAAAATGCCCTGGGTTCCACTTGTTTATGCCTCCCTCCTTCCCTGAACTCCTGGCAACCACTGATTATTTTACTCTCTGTAGTCTGTTCTTTTCCAGAATGTCATATAGTTGAAATCATACAATACGTAGCCTTTTCAGACTGGCTTCTTTCACTTAGCAATATGTACTTAAGGTCATGTCTTTTTGTGACCTGAGAGCTTATTACCTTTTTTTACTGAATACTATTCCATTGTATGGCTGTACCACCAATTGTGGATCCAATCTCCTTTTCTTTTCTGCTCTGTTTTTTAAGCAATTATGTTCCAGATTCTATCTGGGTTCTTGGCTATGCTGCAGAAATGAATTTCAAAAGCACACTGGGTGAGTTAGGCCAGTAATTTATTCAGGTAGGGAGGGAAGAGAAATGGGAGAAAATAATAGAAAATAACAGAGCAGGGGTCCCAGGTAATGAGGAAGGGGATGAAAAGGGATAAAGAGGACTGATTTACAAGCTATAACTTCCCATTATAGATTATAAATCCCCAGGGTTACTTGTGTGGCCACATGGCAGAGGAAAAATGGTGAAAGTGGCACAAAGAGGGCAGGAAACAGGTCCAGAGGCAGGAGAGCAGGGCGAAAAAAAGTGATCCTCGCAGCTTGCTTTTAAATTGCTAATTATTTCACCCCTTTGCTAAAGGCAGGGGAGGAGGTTTCAGCAGTTTGCTGTTTTGATTGATTATCCCACCCATCAATTCCTTAGTGAGAACCCAATGATAAAGTTTCTAGAGAACACCCGGGACTTTTCTTTGTTCCCAGGAAGAACAAAGAATCCCAGGAGTGGGAGTCCTCCAGTAGCCCATCTTGAGGGTTTCTGATGTCCAGATGGACTCCCTGTCAGGTTCCAGATCCATCTATTAATTCCCTGTCTTATTCGCCTGCTTAATTATACTAATAAAACATCAACTCTCCAAATGACAACGGGTTTACAGCATTTTAGTAAGTATATAAGTGTTCAATATTAGCAAACCTTATCTGTTTATCTTGACTTAGTTACTTTCCAAGGTAGCCTTTTAAAGAGAACTCTAGGCTTCCGACTAATTTCTGGCATAAAATGGAAAATCTACTTGCTTTAAAAAAAATAATTCAGGAGAGAATAAATTCCTTTCTAGTTTCGTGTGACTTTACTCATCCACCAAGGGTACAATCACCTTTTGAAGGGCATCTTGGTGACTTCCAGTGTTTGGCAATAATGAACAAAGCTACCATAAGTGTTCAAGTGCAGGTTTCTGTGTGGACATAAATTGTTAACTTATTTGGGCAAATACCCAGGAATACAATGGCTGGATCCAATGGTAAGCCTATGTTTAACTTTGTAAGAAATTGCCAAAGTGTCTTCCAAAGCGGCTGTACCATTTTGCAATCCTGCCAGCAAAGAATGGGAGTTCCTGTGGCTCCACGTACTTGCCAACGTTTGGTGGTGTCCGTATTTCAGATATTGCCATTCAAATAGATGTGAATAATTAAAAATTGTTTTAATTTGCAGTTCCCTAATGATATATAAAGTCGAGTATCTTTTCATATGCTTCTTTACCATTTGTGTGTCTCTTTGGTGAGGGATCTGTTTAGATCTTTTGCCCATTTTGTAATTGGGTTGTTTGCTTTCTTATAGATGAGTTTCAAGTTTGTTTTTCTTTATTTGCATACAATTCCTTTACTAAATATGTGTTTTGCAAATATTTTTTCCCGTCTGTGGCTTGTCTTTTCATTCTCTTAACAGTACTTTATGCAGAGCAGAAGTTTTCAATTTTAATGAAGTCCAACATCAATTTTTTTGGCTCACGGATTGTGCTTTTGGTGTTGCATCTAAAAATTCACTGGCAAACCCAAGGTCATGTAGACTTTCTCCTCTGTTGTCTTCCAGAAGGTTTATAATTTTGCATTTGACACTTAGGTCTATCATATATTTTGAGTTATGATAAAAGAAAATCTTTTCAGGCAATTTAAGATCTCACAGCTTTATTGAACAATTCATGAAATCTGGCAGCATCCCATTCAGAAAGTAAAAGGGAGCTCCCTGAGGGGAGTGGAAGGGGGTGTTTGTAGAGTTAAGTGAGGAAATGTTCTGATTGGCTGATGTTGAGTTTCTCTTTTACATAGGGCAGGTCTTACAAAGTAGAGGGCAGATACACATTGATTAGTAGGATATGTGTATCCATTCTGATAAGCCATCTCTATGGGATGGAAACTAGATTTACCACAGGTATGCTCCTTCATTCTGATAAGCTGTCTCTACTGGATGGAAACTAGTTTGACCACCAGGCATTGCTTCTCAGCAACCCTGTGGGTGTGTTCTGTTTTCTGGGGAAACCCCCATAAGTTAATTGTTTTTGTCCTCTGGTCAAGCCCTTCTCCCCTGGCATCACCCGATACAGGTGGCCATTTTATTTTACTTAACAGTTACTTTTTGTGAGAGGTTTAGGGCCTGTGTCTAGATATATGTATTTTTTGCAGATGGATGTATAGTTGTTCCAGCACAATTTGTTGAAAAGACTGTCCTTTCTCCATTGAATTGCCTTTGCTCCTTCGTCAAAGATCAGTTGACTGTAATAGTGTGGATCTGTTTCTAGGCTCTCTATTCTCTTCCTTTGATCTATTTTTCCATCAATTCCACACTGTCTCGAGCACTGTAGCTTTATCATATGTCTTTAAGTTGGGTAATGTCAGTGCTCGACTCTGCTCTTTTTCAGTATTGTGTCAATATTCACAAAATAACTCAGGATATTGAGTGGCAGTGAGCTGGTGAATCTATAGATCGAGTTTGGAAGAATCAACATCTTAGTGATATTGGATCTTCATGTCCATGAACTTGAAAAATCTTTTGATTTACTTAGAATTTCTTTGATTTCTTTCATCAGAATTTTATAGTTTTCCCCATATAGATTTTGTACATTTAAAAAAATCTATACTTAAGCGTTTCATTTTTGGGGGTGTTGAAGCAAATTGTGTTATGCTCTTAATTTCAAATCATCCCAATTTTTCATTGGTGGTTAAGTGGAAAAGCTATTGACTTTTTGTATATTGATCTTGTATTCTGCAACCTTGCTATAGTCACTTATTAGGTCCAGGAGTTCATTGTTGTTGTTTTTTTGTCAATTCTTTAGAATTTTTTTACATACGCTCTTATATCATCTGTGACTAAGGGTAGTTTTAGTTTTTCCTTCCCATTATGCATAGCTTTTATTTCCTTGTTTTTTGCAATATCTCTTTTTTTCATTGAGATATATAATTCACATACCATAAAACTTGATATATTAAAGGGTACAGGTCAATGGTTTTTTAATATATTCATGGAGTTGTGAAACCATCAATCGCCACTGTCTGACTCCAGAATTAGTTTTATTACTTCAAAAAGAAACTCTAGGGAAGTGGATGTGGCTTAAGTGATAAGGCCTCCACCTACCATATGGGAGGACCTGGGTTCTATCCCTGGGGTCTCCTGATGAAAAAGAAGAGAAAGTGTGCCTGCGTGGCAAGCCAGTGCCTGCATGGTGAGCCACATGTCTGTGCAGCAAGCTGAGTGCCCACGCAGTGAGCTGAGTGCCCGCACAAGTGAGTCATGCCAAACGGGAGAGTCAAGGTGAAGCACAGCAGAAACCAGGAACTGAGGTGGCGCAACTGACAGGGAACCTCTCTCTGCATCAGAGGTCCCTAGGATCGAATCCTGGTAAATCCTGGAGGAGAAAGACTAGAAGAGAAGACAAAAAGAGAAATAGATACAGAAGATCACACAGAGAATGGACACAGCAAAAACAGCAGGGGAGGAGGGGGCAGAAAAGAAAGTGTACCCATTTGCAGTCACTCCCCATTATCCTCTTGCAACCATTAATCTTTCTCTTTTTTCTCCATTATTTATTATTATTTTTTTAATGTTACATTAAAAAAAATGAGGTCCCCATATACCCCTCCACCCCCCTCACCCCACTCCTGCCATAACAACAACCTCCTCCGTCATCATAGGACATTCATTGCAGTTGGTGAATACATCTCTGAGCACTGCTGCCCCACATGGTCAGTGGTCCACATTGTACTTTACACTCTCCCCAGTCCACCCAGTGGGCCATGGGAGGACATACAATGTCCAGTAACTGTCCCTGCAGTACCACCCAGGACAACTCCAAGTCCTGAAAATGCCCCACATCACATCTCTTCTTTCCACTCCCCACCCACAGGAGCCACCATGGCCACTTTCTCCATGTCAATGCTACATTTACTTCCATTACTAATCACATTAGCTCCAGAATAGAGTATCACTAAGTCCACTCTAATCCATACTCTATTCCTCCATCCTGTGGACCCTGGGATGGTTATGTCTGCTCCACCTCTGTATTGAGAGGGTGCTTAGATTCCACTTGGATGATGGATGCAATTCTCCTGTTTGCAGTTGTAGGCACTCTTGACTCCCTGGTGTGGTGGTTGACCTTCTTCACCTCCCTGTTAGCAGGCTGGGGTACGTCCAGTAAACCAGAGGGTAGGAGTTGCAAGGCTGTTGAGGCTCAGGGCCTGGCTATCACATGGACAGTCCAGAGATTCAGGTCCCCTGAGTATACACTAAACCCCAGTGCCAACCACAGGTCTGGTAAAAGTGACAGGAAAGGCTTGTGAACAAAGATCACACCTGAGTCCAACTCCATCACACTCAGGAACACAAACTCCAAAGTAGGGGCAACTGACATGGCACTGAACTCCATCTGCCATGACCATAGAACCTGTGGGTTTCTGAAGCCCTCAGAAGAACCAATACCTGGAATTGTATCTACTTTAGCTGTCTCTGGGACTATGCTGAGGTGTGCATAAGGGCGACCTCTCTAATGACCTCCCGGCTCTTTTTTGGAAACTCATAGCCGTATAGATTTGTTTTCCTTTCCATTTCCCCCTTTTATTCAAGGTCAAAAAGCATTTTTAACTTCTGATATTACATGTAGGCTGAGATATTCTGCTGGTCTGAGTTGACCCTTTTATTCAAGGTCATTCTCCACTCACATCATCAGCTGGTACTTGGTAGTAATCCCTTGGTGCCAGGGAGGCTCATCCCCGGGAGTCATGTCCCACACTGGGGGGAAGACAGTGCATTTACATGCTGAGTTTGGCTTCAAGACTGACCACATGGAGGCTCTCAGGAGGTAACTCGTAGGCACCCTGCAGCTCTAGGCCTAGTTCTTATTTCAGGCACACAGGCCTACAAGCATAGTCATTAGCATCAAGGGCTCATTGTTGGACCATCTTTCCTTATTGGTCTTAGCCATTACACTCAGAGGATTGTTGCTGTTTAGTTAGGGAATGCAACGGAGCTCCCCTGGCCAGGAACTCAGCACTTGCTCAGCCATCGTTCCCTACAGTAACCACTATGAAAATATCCAAACATTTTTATGCACCCCACACATATGCTCTGGAGAACTCCCTCCCAACCATGTGCCCCCCCACCAATAACCCCACACTAGTATTCCTCACCTGCCACCATCGAACCCTTCTGTGGTCCAAAACCTCCCTGAAAATGAAGCCCAATATATTGCCAGGTTCCATTAATAGTAAAATGGAATATAGTGATGAGTTTAGAGGTTAGATATAGAATACCTACTAATTTAGAAAAAGTAAAAATAAATTGGGGTATCAAAAAAATTTTTTAAAAAGCTTTGTTTTTGATGTTTTGCCTTCCATCACTGCAGTAAGTGTTGCCCTGTATGCACATTAGCAAGGCAACTTCTTCCATCTCTTCCTCAGTGTCTACATCCTTTCTTTTTCTTTTCTTCTAATTATTAAGCTTGTCTTCATAAAAGTTTTAGACCACAGTAATTCATATATACAATATATAGTACTCCCACATATTCAACATCAGACACTTTGTCCCTTCCCCAGCAATAATCTTTTTACATGTTCATACTGTATTTACTGCAACTGATGTACAGATACTGAGACAATAGCTTTCAAACAAGGTTATACTTGGGTTTACATTGTGGTTTATATTTTAGACTATACAATTTTTAAAATTTTCAATTATCTTATGTTTTACATTATGATTCACATTTTAGCCTATAGGCCCCTATACATTTTTGGTGTAATTTAACATGTCCTATATCCATCCTTGCATAATCTTGTGGAACACTTCCATTCCCACACAGTTACACTGATTCCATCTAATCAATACCTCTTTCCCCCTCCCCTCAGGGCCCACAGTGACATTCACTCTTCATTGCTTGAAGGGCCTTGTTAATCTACTTTCTGTCTCTATGGATTTGTCTATTTTGGGCATTTCATCTAAGTGGAATCATACACTGTGGTATTTTGAGATTGCTTTTTTCACTTAGCATTGTTTTCAATGTTTCATCCATGTCATAGCATTTATCAGTACTTCATCCTTTTATGACTGAATGATATGCCATTGTATGGATAGACCCCATTTTGCTTATCCATTTATCAGTTGGTGGAATCTGAGTTGTTTCCATATTTTGGCTATTTTGAATAATGCTGCGAACATTTGCGTACAAGTGTTTTTTGTTTGTTTTCTGTGGACATTTGTGTCCATTTCTCTTGGGTGTATTCCTAGGAGTGGAATGACTGGATCATATGGTAATTCTGTATTTAATTCTTTGAGGCTCTGCCAGGCTGTTTCCCAACGTTACCGAACCATTTTCCTTTCCCTCCACCCATGTACGAGGGTTCCAATTTCTCCACATCCTCACCAACCCTTGTTATTTTCCTTTTGCTTAAACTTTATTGTAACCATCCTAGTGATTGTGAAGTGGCATGTAATTGTGGATTTCTCTAATGTTTTTCCCTGATGACTAATGATGTTGAGCATCCTTTCATGTGCTTATTGGTCATTTATATCTTCTCTGGAGAAATGTCTCCTCAGATCCTTTGCCTGTTTTTAAATTAGATGATTAAATAACCATCTTTTCATTGTTGAGGTATAAGAGTTCTTTATATATCCTGGATACTAGATCCTTCTCAGATATGTGATTTGCAAATACTTCCTTCCATTCTTTGGGTTGTCTTTTCACTGTTAGTTTTTTTAAGTTTTAAATTGTTCCAATAGTGTTTCTTTAATTTTAAAAAAAATTTTAAACAATTTATTGAAATATATCATTCATACATGAACATACATTAACGATAAGTATATAGTAAAGATTGAGAACTTACAAAACAAGTGCATGTAACATCATACAGGGCTCTCATATCTTTTCACTTTCTTGATAATCTTTGATTCACCAAAGTTTCTAAAAATGTCTTTGTAATTTTTATTATGGTAAAATATACATAACAAAAATCATTTTAAGTAGACAATTATTTTGACATTCAATACTGTGACAGTGCTATGTAACTCTTACTACTATCTATTTCCAAACTGTTTTCATCTCAAAGCAAAACACATGCTCATGTAGCAGTTAACTCCCCATTCTCTACTTCTCCCACCCCTGTAACCACTGTTCTCCCAAGTATTTCATATAAGAGAAATCATAAAATATTTGACATTTTGGATGCACAAATTTTATGTCTTTGTTAATTCCAATTTTTCTGTTTTCTCTTTGGGTCCTTATACTTTTGGTGTCATATCCAAGAAATTATTGCCTAAACAAAATCGCTGAGATTTATACTTATGTTTTCTTCCAAGACTTTTATAGTTTGGATCTCCTATATAGGTTATTTTTCTTCCTTTCCCTCCCTCTTCCCCACCCTGCTGTTTTTGCTGTCTGTGTCCATTCACTCTGTGATCTGTATCTATTTCTCTTTTTCTTTTTGTCTTCTCTTCTCTTTCTCCTCTAGGATTCACCGGGGTTTGATCCTGGGGACCTCTCATGTGGAGAGAGGTTCCCTGTCAGTTGCGCCACCTCAGCTCCTGGTCTCTGCTGCACTTCACCTTGACTCTCCTCTTTGTCTCTCTTTTATTGCATCATCATCTTGCTGTGTGACTCACGTGCGCAGGCACTGGCTCACTGCACGGGCACTCAGCTCGCCATGCAAGTGCTATTTTGCCATGCAGGCGCTGTTTCACTATGCAAGCACTGGTTCTCCACACAGGCACTGGCTCACCATACCAGCACTCCCGTGGGCACTCGGCCCACCGTGCTGGCACTTGGCTAACCATGCAGGCACATTTTCTCTTCTTTTTCACTAGGAGGCCCCAGGGATTGAACCCAGATCCTCCATGTGGTAGGTGAAGACCCTATCACCTGAGCCCCATCCGCTTCCTTCCTATATAGGTCTGATCCATTTTGAGTTCGTTTTTGTATGGTGTGAAGTACATGTGGAAGTCCAGTTTTCCCAGCTCTGTCCCTCACTCACCCAGAGGTAGGATGCAGTGTGAGCTCTGGGTCCTGAGCAGTGCGACCCAGTGACCACTGCACTTTCCCACAGCCCTGCCTGGGAAGACGCTGAGGCCCACCCTTTGCCCCACCTGCCCTTCGCTACGCCCTCCCTGGGGTGGCTGCTAAGGCTTGCTTGCATTTCTTTTTTTTTTTTTAAGATTTATTTATTTATTTCTCTCCCCTTCCCCCCCCGCCAAGTTGTCTGTTCTCTGTGTCTATTTTGCTGCATGTTCTTCTTTGTCCGCTTCTGTTGTTGTCAGCGGCACGGGAATCTGTGTTTCTTTTTGTTGCGTCATCTTGTTGTGTCAGCTCTCTGTGTGTGTGGCGCCATTCCTGGGCAGGCTGCACTTTGTTTCGCACTGGGCGGCTCTCCTTACAGGGCGCACTCCTTGCGCGTGGGGCTCCCCTACACGGGGGACACCCCTGCGTGGCGTGGCACTCCTTGTGCGCATCATCACTGCACATGGGCCAGCTCCACACGGGTCAAGGAGGCCCGGGGTTTGAACCGCGGACCTCCCATGTGGTAGACGGACGCCCGAACCACTGGGCCAAGTCCGCCGCCTTGCTTGCATTTCAATCCCTTTGATTTTACCAAACGTTCGGTTTTCTTTGAGCAAACCCAAGAAATTTCTGACTTTATTTTTTTTGCCAACTGGAATTGTAAACTGTGAAATCCACTTCCTTTCTACCAACACATCTCACTCTCCCTGGCCACTCAGAGGGCCCCAGCGCCTTGTGTCCCTCACACTTCTTCAGCTTCCTTCCCTCTGGCTGGCTGGTGGAAGGCTCCGGCCAGGCAGTTGGGGAGCTCTGTATGATTCCTCGAGCACAGGGCTCACCTGGACTGCCACCTCGAGGTGCTCGGCTGGCTCCAGCCTTCAGCTGTGCCCTTTGGAGACGAGCCCTGGGCCCACCCTGCCTCTTCCGGCCGTCCCCTGCCTTCCACGCCCTGCCATGCAGGAGCAGCCCCCGACACCTGGCTTACCCTGCTGCTCACCCCCTAGCAAGCCCCCATCTCTGTAGATGGACTCCCCCCTGGCTGGCCGTTCCTTCTTGCCCATTCGGCCTGAGCCGCCCTGTTTCCCCACTTCTTGGGCGCTCCAGACTTTTCCCTCATCACTGTCACCAGAGCTCCGAGAACCCCTCGCCCACCATTAGCTTGCTGACTGGCCCTTATCTTGCTCCCCAGAGCTCCAAGTTGCTGCTGTCTGGTCTGCTTGTCCCTGTCCACCCTTCCAGGTGCCCGGACACGCTTGTGGGGTCCACCTCTGGGTGCGGATAATCCCTGAGCAATGCACACCCACCTGAGGCTGGGTGCCCTGAAGAACAGAGAGAGGGGAGAGGGTTGGCCCCACCTGACTCCCCTCCCTGCCTGCTGCACCCACCCGGGAGGGCCCTCGCCAGCCAGCCTTGCCGTCATGGCAAAGGAGGACACGGGTTCTAGGCGCCAGGCAGATGGCGCCCCATGTTAGGGAGAGAGAGGCCCCTTCCTGTCCCCAGAGAAGCCAAACCCAAAGGAAAGAATGTGGAGCCGGTGACGAGGGGAGGACCAGGTAGAGCCGGCCCGTGCAGCGCCTGGGGCGGCTCCGTGCCGCCGCGTCTGCGCAGTGGGCCCGGCGTCCTCTTTTCTCATCCCTCCTTTCCTCCCCGTAGATCGAAGGGGCCTTGGAATACGGGATCACGAGTGACGACATCTTCTGGCTGAAGGAATCCCCTGGAAAAACGTAAGGCCCGGGACGTGCGTGTGCGTCTCCTCGTGCGCTGGAGTCAACGTCAGGGCCCTGTTTGGGTCCTGTCTTTCTAGCACCTTCTTTTCCGTTTATTAAAAAAAAAGAAAAGAGAAGAAGAGCCTTTACCTGGGTCCCTCTGCAGGGCTGTTGATTCACCGTGACTGTCTTGGCAGCCACGAAACAAATGGCACGTGGAGTGATTTGGCTGTTGGTTGTCCAGGGCGGTGGTCTTCCAACAGGGTTCCCAGAAACCCGAGGTGTGCTGGCAGGTCCCCCAGGGAGGACAAATTGAGGGGAAAGCAGGGCTGGGTCGTCATGGAAACCCCGAGCCTCCACCTCAACCCCTCTTTCATCTGGTTTACACGTTGAGCTGCCTAGTGATCTAAAGACCCCACGGGGCTCGCCGCAAGACCAGTGGTTTTTCACCCTTGAGCAGGAGGAACGGCCTTGAGGGCATTTCTGCATCCACAGAGTGAGGCTGCGGTGGGGTTCCGGGGCCCTGGTCCCCCCTGCCTGTGGGATGCAGAAGGGACGTCATGTGCGCAGGGACCAGAGCGGCCACCAGAGGGCGGCAGAGGCTTGATCGTCAGAGGTTCAGCCCTAAGGACTGACTGACGGGGAAGCTTGCCCGGGACTTTGTGTGCACGCAGGTGGGCGTGCATGTGCGGGCAGGAGTGTGGATGCAAGTGCATTGGGGGGAGGCGGGGGGGGGGGGCGCGAACGTGTGTGTCATTTGTGCGTGGCTCGGAATGTGTGTGTGTATGAGCTGCACACTCAGCCCGCCACGGGCGTCGTGGTTTTTGCACTTCCCGAGGCATCTTTGCTTGGCGTCAAGGCTGTGGAGTGGTTTATTTTACCTTCCACCGTCAGGAAACCTCTGCATCGCTCCTACTTCCGCCGCGAACAGCTCCAGCCTGCGTCTTGGACCCCCGGCCCAGGTGTTTCTTCGGCATTTTCTAAAACCTGTCCCAGGTGCTTCCTCGCAGGAAAGCCGGGTCTGAGGGCAGGTGCCCTTCGCATCTTCACATGATTTGCTGACGGGCCTTCCCTCCAGCGGGCTGCGCCTCTCCACCTGCTTGTCCCTCCTCCTGCACGCTTTGCAAAGCAGAAAGACGGCAGGTAGCGCCCCCTCCTGCCGCCACCTCCACTGAGGGCGTGGGAGCTACGCGGCCACTCCTTTTGGCTCTGTGTCTCCCCCTGCCCACTATTAAGGGGATGTTCCCTGTCGCTTCTATTCATCTGCCAGCTCCTCCCACCCTTTCCCCCATGCTGTGTTTTGTCTTTTTTCTTCTTTGAGGTTCAGGGGCCAGGGATTGGACCTCGGACCTGGTATGTGGGAAGCCGGCACTCAACCACTGAGCCGCATTGACTCCCCTGAGTTGGCTTCTTCGTTTGTTTGTCATTTGTTTCCTTGTTTTTAGGAGGCAATGGGGATAGAACCCGGTCAACCACTTGAGCCAAATCCACTCCCGGTGTCTTGTCTTTTGACTGGGTGACATTTTTCTTCATGCAGAAGGTGTCAATTTTTGCTTGCATTAGCCTAGCTATTTTTTGTGGGTTTACTGAAGTGTGCCATAAGGGAGTGTGTGTGTGGGTCTGTGTGTGTTTTGGTGATAGCATGGGCCAATGTGTCTGGATAAGAATCTGTGAGTGGGCGAGTGTGTGTGTGAGTTCCTCTGTGTATCTGTGTGAGAATTTGTTGTCTTTGTGTGCAAGTGTGTGTCTTGTTGTGTGTGGATGTGAGTCAGCTTGGTCCTTGGCCGGCGTTTCTAGCACTTTCTTTCCACACCCCTCTCTTATCTTTCACATGATTTGTATGTCAAGGATGTAATCCCACAGCATATGGTGCAGGCTTTGTCGGCTTGTCGTTTGTCTTTTAACTGGTTTTATGATATTCTGCAATGTACAAATGGTTTTTTTCTCTTTTTTTTTTAAACTTAAATCTCCTTTTACACTTAATGGCTTGTAGATTTATTGAATATTCAGAAAGCATTCCCCACTCCCTAAGCTGTGAAGGGGGAAAAAACCTCCTATATGTTCTTTTATGGCTTTAACAGATCAAATTTTCCTGTAAGTTTTTTAAGTTCGTCTGTGGTGGGGGTGTGGTAGAGAGCAGCCTGCAGTTGTCCCAGCTGTCCACTGACCACCCAGCCCCTCGGTGCTGACCACACACAAGGCCCCGTCCACCACTGTGGCCTGGTGGGTGCCGGCCGCTGGCACTTGGCTCTGCCAGGGCCGCCCTCTGAAGCCCGGTGGCTGCACAGCCGCACTGGTCTTCAGATCCTCTCGGTTTTCTTTCCTGTTACTTCTTCTTGTTGGAACTTAGAAACAAAGCGTAAGCCTCTCCATGACTATCAGGTGGAACCATGCCTGGCTGTGTGGCTGCTTGGTGCCTGGCTGAGGTCACCTTCTCTTGCCCATCGCAGAATACCAGCGGGTGCTATATCCTGGTCTTGCACAGTTCTTGTGGCTGGAGGCTGGGACTGAGGGAGGCCGGGTATGATTGGAGGCCAGATCTGGGAAAGGCAAGATGGGAGGGGAGGCCACGACTGAGGTGGAGGCTGAGTCCGAGAAGAGGCCATTGTAAGGGGGGCCGGCTGTAAGGAGAGGCCAGGTCTGAGGGAGGCCGGATCTGAGGGGTGGCTGGATGTAATTGGAGGCCAGGTCTGAGGAGAGGCTGGGTCTGAGGGGAGGCTGGATGTGAGGACAACTGGGTGTGAGGGGAGGCTGGGCATGATTGGAGGCCAGGTCTGGGGGAGGCCGGGACTGAGGGGAGGCTGGGTCTGAAGAAGCCTGTATCTGAGGGTGGCTGAGTCTGGGGGAGGTCAGGTCTGAGGGGAGACTGGCTGTGATTGGAGGCCAGGTCTGAGGGGAGCCAGGTCTGAGGGGAGGCTGGGTGCACAGCCGTGCATGTGACAGCCCTGGCCAGAGGAAGCGTCCGGTGCCGCTCAGCGGGGCAGCCACGGGCTCAGGGCCGTCTCGTCTGTGAGTGCGTGCGGGGGGCTGCTGGTGTGCCCGGGAAGACCCAGGCCCAGATATTTCAGTCAGGAAAGAAATTGCAGTGTTTATTTTCTCCAGGGGGCCAAAAAAAACACATTTAGGAGATTTCTTTTTTAAAGCTCTTTCGTTTAGAAGGAATCTAGGTATGTTATTGTTCAAGGGGAAAAAAAAGTGTTTGCAACGTATCAGTCACCCATTGCGTTCTGAGGATGATTTATGTGAGGAAATGGTTTTTTTCTAAAAATTAAGCTGGAGATATACCCCCGAATGATGCTTCTGTGAAAATGCCGCTTTTGTCCGGTGCTGTTAATGCAAGTTGTAACAGTGTAATAGCGGAGTCAGTGTTTACATGTTACATTCCTCAGCTGTAGTCAAAATAAGCCTGGAGGGCCTACAGTAGCATTTCTGTATTTTATCAGCTTGGGCTGGGGCTGAGGGGGAGGTTGCCACTCACACTTGGAGGGGCTGTTTCTGCCAGATTTATTTGCCTTATAAATATTCCCCATGTTTATTTTACCTCGCCTTTAAAATGGAGCTGAAATTAATACGGACCCCAGGGCTGCTCTCTGGGCTCCCAGTGCCTCCCGGAGCTGTGTGGGGACGTTGTGACCTTGGCCTCAGCCAGGAGGCCTGGGGGCCGGCTCTGGGCAGGCTCTGCCGGGGACGGCTGCCCACCCGTGCGCGCTGCGTGTGTGCCTCAGCAGACGCCCGTGCCTGCGCCTCCCGGAGGCAGCGGGCACCGCGAGGCCTGTGGGAACTCGTGGACGGGCCCGTCCACCCCAGACCCCTCGCATGTTCTACAGCCGCGCACGGGGACCCCTCCGCGCCGCGTCCCTGATGCCGGAAACTTCTTTGAAGGCGCGTCTGTGTAGGGCACAGTGGCTGGTCGCTCCAAGTTCTTGCGCATCAGTCCCAGCAGTGGCGCCTGCGGCTCGGCAGTTTCCTGCCTCACCCTTGTTCCCGTAAGGCCACCCAGGCATCCCAGCCGCAGGGACACACCCCTGCCCAGGCCTGATTCACCCCTTCCTCCACCCGTGGGCTCAGAGGACATGAGCCGCCTAACCTGGCTGTGGGCTGGGGGGGGACACGGGGCAGGGTGGCTGAGGGCTCGGGGAGGTGGGCTGCAGCTGGCACGGCTGAGGGTTTGGAGTGTAGGGCTGGCATGCTTGAGGGCTTGGGGGTGACCAGCCACTGTGGCCGAGGACTTGGGGGGGGGCAAGTGGCTGGCATGGTTGTGGGCTCGGGGGGGTGTGGGCTTGGTGTGACCAAGTGCCTGTTCAGCAGATGAGCCCCTGGCCAGGGGAGGGAATAAGGAATGTGGAAGGCTGAAAGGCAGCTCCTGCCTCAAAGTTCCTTGTGGGAGAACCCTGCAGGTTCTGGGGGGCCTGGATCCACGTGCAGCGAGGGGCTTCAGCAGCCCCCCCAGGTCAGAGGGTGGTTGTGCTTTTGGGGACATGGGAGCAGAGGTGCTGAGCTGGCCTGTGCCACCGACCCCACGTCTCATGCTATTTCCTGCTCACCCTGCTCCCTGGGGCAGCCTCTCTGCAAAGCCCTTGCAGATCCACCGGGGTCCCCTGGCCTTGACCTCCTGGCCTCCACGACCCTGAGCTCTGCCCTCTCCATTACTACCAGGTTTTGGGGTTCAGGTACCCCTGGTGAGGCATTTTGGTCACATTACCCCAGCCCTCTCCGGGGGCTGTGTCTGTAGGTCAGTGCTCTGCACACCCCGATTCTGAGCTGACGGTCTGGGCTGGCCTCCACCTCGTCACCTTTGTCTCTGGCTGCGCTGTGGATGTCTAGGGGTGGCTCTTCCCGCACACCGAGCCGACAAGGTGATCGAGCCCCCGGGACCCTGCACATCCTGCTGCCCCACACCTGGGCCCCACGTGGCTCACGGAGTGTGGGGGTCCCCGCCATCCCCCCTCCCACCAGACTGATGCTTTCTGCCCCCGTCGAATCCCCAGGGACTGTGCAGACTTCGTCAGCGAACGGAGCAACGAGAGTGTTTTCATAAATCAGGCTGAGCTAACACTGCCCATCAGAGTCTGTCATGGAAATAACCTTTTTTAACCGTTTTTATTCGAACTCCCTGAGGCCAGCCAGGTATACAGTAACCATTTCTCTCTCTTCCTAAGCCTAAGAACCTGGAAGGGGTCAATTGTTTTCCTCAGAGCAACCCCAGGGGTTTATTTAGTCAGCCCGCTGCCACTTTATTGCCACGTTTTCTGCGTGGCCGCCACTTCCATGTGGCGCGGCGTCCTCGCAGCCAGCGGAAGTGAGGGGAGCGGCCTGCCTGGGACTCAGCCCCCCACGCTTTGGGGCCCCCGCTGCCCGTTCCACCAGGCATGTCCATGTGGCAGAGTCACACGGGCCCAGGGACTGACCGGGCAGAGGCTGGACTTGGCCTGAGGAGGCACCTCCACAGGGACACGTTAGGTCTGGGATCAGCCCCTGGTCTGATGGGAAGGAAGCCTTGGGGACGCTGCTTCACCGGGGGTGCCAGGGGCTCGTGGCGTTTCCTGCGTCTCAGGGCCGCCAGGCGCGTGCGGCTGTCGCCCCTCGGAAAGCAGGTCAGCGGCCTTCAAACTTGAGAGGCAGATGAAGAGCTCTTTAAGCCTGGGCCTTCAGGGGCCCGATTTAGGTCTTTTGTTTCCACTTCCTCCCCTGTTCAGACTCGAACTAGAAAGCCTGCCCATGGGAATGGATGTGGCTCAATCTATTGAGCCCCTGCTTCCCACATGGAGGTCTCGAGCTCGGTTCCTGATGCCTCCTAAAAACAAACAAAAAAACAACAAGGGAAGCGGACATGGCTCGACTGATAGAGTGTCCGCCTACCATGTGGAAGGTCCAGGGTTCAAACCCAGGGCCTCCTGACCTGTGTGGTGAGCTGGCCTGCGCGCAAGGAGTGCTGTGCCATGCAGGGGTGTCCCCCGCTTAGGGGAGCCCCATACGCAAGGAGTGCGCTCCTCAAGGAAAGCCACCCAGTGTGAAAAAAGGGCAGCCTGCCCAGGAGTGATGCTGCACACACGGAAAGCTGATGCAGCAAGATGACACAACAAAAAGAGACACAGATTCCTCGTGCCGCCTGACAAGAATACAAGCGGACACAGAAGAACACACAGCGAATGGACACAGAGAGCAGACAACGGGGGGAAGAGGAGAGAAATAAATAAAATAAATCTTAAAAAAAAAAAGTGGTTGGAGGGAAGAAGGTATAAAATGATCATTTAAAAAAACAAAAAAACGCAACAAGCAGACCAATGGAAGGACTAGTTCAGGGGAGCCAATATGGCTCAGTGTTTGAGCACCAGCTTCCCACACACGAGGTCCCAGGTTCAATCCTGGCCCCAGTAGCTCAAAAGAAACAAAAAGCCTGCCCTCTGAGAAGGCAAGTCCACAGTGGAGGCCTCTGCACAATATGTTTACGTGTGTACAGAAAGGGGGCAGCACGTGAGCGCCTGCCAGCAACCAAATGCTGGATTCGGGGTCTCCAGAGCTGGGGGTGGCACTGTCGATGCCACCGCCCCCTGGTTCTTATTTGGGTGGTGGGCCAAGGCAAGAGCAGGTGCCTCTGCAAGGCCGAGGGGCTCGGCTGCGTTCAGCAGAAGCCCGGTCTTCCATTCGGAAGTGACCGTGAGAAAAACTAAACGGGGTCCCGGCCCCCTGGGACCTCCCCTGCTTGGGCCCTGGAGTCTTGGGCATCCATTTCCTTACCAGCCGTTTCCTCCTTCAGCCCCGTCAGCTCAGCAAGGAAATCCCTGCCTAACCTTCCAGGAAGGAGCATCACGTAATTGGATGCGTTGGTGGGGAAGGAGCAGGTGAAGCCAGATCGTTGACCGTGACCCGTGACCGCTCTCGACGCCCCAGAGTGGCTCCCCCACTACCCGCTGCACCAGGGGCCAAGAGGGACCCGGGGCGGAACGGGCGGCTCGGCCCCTGCCAGTCCCTGCTGCCCCCCGGGGAGGTGCCCCTGGTCTGTGGAAATGGAGAATTGTTTTGCCCAAATCAGGAGAGCCCCCCGGCCGTGGGGTGGGAGGGCCCTGGAGACAGTTTCGCAGGTGGTGTCGCGGCCGTGCATCCCTGGGGCGGCCGTGCCAGGGCCCGGGGCCGTCCGGGTGGGCCTGGGCACACGTGCCACGTCACAGGGGCTCGGAGGCTGCGGGGCGGGTGGAGACGGGCCGGGTGCCGTGGAGGGGGGTCAGCACCCTCCTTGGCACCGACATGTGCAGCCCATCAAGGTCGGAGGCACCCTGTGCTCGGGGACGGTGCCTTTGACCAACTCAATTTGTGCATTCAGGGCAGGCTGGTCAAAGGAGTATCTGTCAAGTCCACAAGAGCTGGGGCTTCGTCAGTTTGAAAATGTGTCCGCATATAGAGATGTGCACATCACACGTTTTTGCGTGCGCACACGGCATAGGCGCGTATGTGTGGTGTAGCACGTGTGTCTGCACACACGGGTACGCACGCGTGTATCTGTGTGCCTGTTTCTTTGGAGCAGCCAAACCTGGTGTGGGGCCTGGAAGCTTCTCCGCCCCCGGGCCCCCCCCCCGCGCCCTCTCTGACCCGCCGTGCAGGTGGCCCAGGGCCAGCCAGGGCTGCCCGGACAGGGGCTCCGTGTAGTTTTCCGCCGCCAGCCCCCCGGGAGGAAGCTGTGCGCTGGTTGCTTCCCGCAGGGCACCTACAGAAGTCTTCCCAGGGATGTGTGCCTTTTGAAATGGAATTATATCATTAGTACCTGCCGGGATTAACGCTGACACCGGGCTGATCCGGTCCTGACATCACCTCCCCCTGTTCAAACGCCGAGGGGTGATGTGACGCGCCCACCCACGCAGCCACCGCCCGGTGGGGAGCTCTCCGCTGGGTTCAGTACTTGTGCAAGTGTGCAAGTGTGCGCCTGTGCATACGTGTGCATTTGGGGGTGGTGTGTGTGTCCATGCGAAGTGTGGCATTGAGGATTTAAACGACCAGGGAAATATTTAAGAGGACTCTGCCAGGTTCCCAAGTCCTGGGGTTGCCTCCAGGGGGCCCCGGCCCCACCTTTTAACCGAATGAGCTCCGAGGGGGCCGGTTCTGGTCCCAGACCCCCGTGTGGCAGGCTGGGTGGGTGCATGCCGCCTTCCGGGGTCCAAGAGCATTCTGTCCAGAGGGAGCTTCCCCGAGAGCCCCCCACGCCGTCCTGTCCCTCTGCCCCTCCCCCATTGCCCCCAGCCCTGGGAGTTCCCGTGTGACCCCACGACGGCACTCACCTCAGGGCCAAAGAAAACCCTGCCGCCTCCCGTAAACAGGCTCCCCTCGGCCCCCTCGGCACCCCCGTGGGCCTCGCACCACCTTCCGGGCCCTTCGCGTGCCCTCTCTGTCGCCGGCATCCTTCACCATCCGGCAGTTTCCTTCCTGAGCGGCACGTCTGTCAGATGGTCTCCCTCAGCTGCGGCCTCAGGAAAACGCGTCTCGTACCTGCTCGCAGTCCCTGTTTGAAGGGTTAGCTTGGTGCTGACAGCCCAGCACAAAGCGCCTCACACAAAGGCCGCGTCCGGCCCGCCCCCGACACGGCCGCTGCGGGGCGCCGCGCGGCTGGACTCACGCTGTTCTCCCTCTGCTTGTTTCTGTCACAGGTTGGTGGTGGGGGCCAGCTGTATCCTTCCCTGCCAGGGCGGTCGCCGCCATCCTGAGAAGACATGGAAACTCCAGCCCCCGAGGTTTCCTCTCACCGCCCCTGTCAGGGACGAGCTCTGCTGCCCTCAGCCAAGCATTTGGGGACCCGCGGATCACAACCAGAGGCTGACCCTGCGTGACTCTTGCCTTCTCTTGAGACTCGCCCCGAGGTGGCCAAACCGGCCGGACCGCTGGACACGGGGCGTGAGGCAGGCAGGCCTCCCCTGAGAGCAGGCCCCACTCATTCAGAGGCAGTGAGAAAATGAGGGGGGGGTCTGTGGAGGAGGCACGGGCTCAGCTCGGGGAGCAGCTGGGAGGTGGCCTTGTGTCCTTCACGGATACGTTGTCGCTCCCCGGGAGCTCCAGCTGGTAACTCTTCAGCCCCACACAGACCCCACGGAATGCAGGTCCAGCCCCAAGGATGAAATGGGGGTCCTGAAATGGCCTGGTCTCTCCTGTGGGTGCCAAAAGACTCCCATCCCCAAAGCGTACAGGGGGCTGGTCTTGCAGCTCAAGTGGGGAGCTTCCTCCTGGCGGGGTACACGTGTCTGGCCCTCTGCCCGCTGCGGGGCTCGGCTCCCGTTCCCTGACCCCATCTACGTTCCTTAACCCGGCCTCGGCAGACGTCGCCCTGGAGTGCGCCGGGTTCCTCGCCGGCCTCGGCCTGGACTCCACCGTGATGATGCGCAGCATTCCCCTCCGCGGCTTCGACCAGGTACCTGCATCCCCCGCCCCCAGGCCCTGCCCCCTCCACCCCAAGCTCGTGTAGTACGAGCTGGGGAACGATTTGTGTCTTTAGGAACTGGCCTAAACTTGAGCCGGATGGGTTGACTACCAACTAAATATAAAAGCACGTGTGCCAGAAAGTTGAAGGCAGGCGAACGTGTGCAACATGGGTAGAGGGGCATCCCCGGGGCCCCCAAACTGGGCCTCCTGACATCGGCTTGGCTCCTGTATTCCAGCTGCAACGCGATGCAGGAGTTGGTGGAGGCAGCAGCTCAGAAATCCCATGTCCCCGCTCCCTCCTTTGCAAGCCTCATTGAGGGCCCCGTGGTGGGGCGCGTTGTCTCACATCATCTGGGAGGAGCGGGTGGGAAGCTGGCAGGCACTGGATGGACCTAACGCCGAGAGGCAGTAAACAGCTGGTAGCAGTGGCACCCCATCCCAGATTGAAGTCAGCACGTGAGCCAGGTCCATCCCAAACCAAAGTAAAATAAGGTGACAACCAGCCCGTCCCAGGCAGAAGTCAGATAGCATGTGAGTTGGATCCATTCCAGACCGAAGTGAGATAACCCATGAGCCAGGCCCGTCCCAGACCGAAGTGAGCCAGCATGCGAGCTAGGAGCCCACCGTTCTCCCAGGCCTGAAGGTGCGGCCTGGGGTACGGCCTGTTGCTGGGCAGGAACAGTGCTGTCAGAGTGGGTATATTAGTCAGCCAAAGGAGTGCTGATGCAAAATACCAGAAATTGGTTGGTTCTTATAAAGGTTATTTAATTGAGGTAGGAGCTTACAGATATCAGGCCATAAAGCATAAGTTACTTCCCTCACCAAAGTCTGTTGCCACATGTTGGAGCGAGATGGCTGCCGATGTCTGTGAGGGGTCAGGTTTCCTGGGTTCCTCCCTTCCAGGGCCTTGCTTTTCTCTGGGTTCAGGGTTCTTCTCTTTCCAGGGCTTGCTTTTTCCTGGGCTCAGGGTTCCTTTCTTCCTGGGGCTTGCTTCTCTTTCCTCTGTGTGCTTACTTCCTGGGGCTCCAGCTTAAGGCTTCAGCATCAAACTCCAACCTCAAAACCCTCCAACTCTGTCCTTTGCCATGCCTTTTATCTGTGAGTCCCCACCCACCAAGGGTACCCTACTGGCACAAGAGGTTTACATAATTACTTAATCAAGTCAACCTCTGAACCCCGTATAATCTAATATGCCCAGAGGAAAAGATCAGTTTACAAACATAGTCCAATATTTCTTTTTGGGATTCATCGATAATATCAAACTGCTACAGTGGGCCTGTCGGGGGGTCGTGTCAGTTCTGAGTGTGCTGTATTTGGAGCTCAAGGATACTACCCCTTGGCATCCATGGATGGTCTAGAGTACATGGAACGTTGTGACCCATGATTGTGATGGGTGGGTAGAGGTGTTTTGTTTTCTGATTTTTGTAGTTAAATAGTCATCAAGGTAAAGCCACCTGCTGAAATCCAAGTCTGGGGTCATCATGTCAATATGGCAGATGTCCCCAGGCCCCTGCAAAGAGGGTCCATCGCCTTGCAGAGCTGGGGTCATGGGGTATGCTCACTGAGTTTTCCAGCTACTCAAGCAAATGCAGCGCAGTGGGATTGGCATAAACAACAGGAATTTATCAGCTCCCAGATCGGGAGCCAGGAGAAGCCCAAAATCCAGGTATCAGCAAGGCGGGGCTTTCTCCCCAAAGACTGTGGCATCTGGGGCCAGCCACCGGCCCCCCTCGGTGCTTGGCTTTTCCATCTCATGGCAATGCACAAACATGGCGGCTTCTTCTCTCTCTCCTGGGTTCTGTTGACTTCCAGCTTGTGGCTGCTCCCTGAGGCTTCTCTCCCTCTGTTTTCACTCATTTCCAAGGACCCCAGGTATCTGGAGTCCATCCACACTTTAACTGAAGTCACATCTTAAGATCCTTTTCCTGGAAGCGGATGTTTCTCAAGTGATTGGGCTTCTGCCTACCATATGGGAGGACCTGGGTTCGATCTCTGGGGCCTCCTGGTAAAGGTGTGCCCATGTGGCGAGCTAGGCCCGTGCGCTGAGCGACACAGCAAGATGATGATGCCACAAAAGAGAGACGCGGGGCAGAGTCCAGGCAAGAAGCAACAGAAACTAGGAACCGAGGTGGCACAAGTGACAGGGAACCTCACTCCCACATCAGAGATCCCTGGGATCGAATCCTGGTGAAGCTTAGAGGGGAAAACGAGGAGATGATAAAAAAGAAACAGACACAGAAGATCACATAGTAAATGGACACAGCAAAAGCAGCAGGGGGGGAGGAAAAAAAGATCCTATTCCCAATGGGTCCCCCCCTCACCAGCATGTGAACCAATACCAAGAACTGGGGGTCCACTGCGGTCACCCCTCGGGCTGAAGTGTGGTTTGCTGGCCTGGCGGGGGAGCAGCCGTGGCAGGCCAAGCCGCTGCCCCCATAATAGGGTGGCTGGTCGGACTCACCGCCACCCCTGAAGGGAGCTCGGCATGGGCGCAGAGTGCCCTCGGGTCTCCCCTTCTCGGCAGCCATGCTTCCGCGGCCGCCCCTCCTCCCGGATGGCGCCACACGATGCCTTTGAGGCAACACCCTTCTTCCTTCTCCCTGCGCAGGCGCAGGGCAGAAAATTCCAGTCTGCCCTTTTCCCCTCCCCCGACAGCAGCAACAGCCAGGCGTGGGCGGAGAAATCCAGTCTGCCCTTTTCCCTCCCCCCGACAGCAGCAACAGCCAGGCGTGGGCGGGAAACTCAAGTCTGCCCTCCACCCCAGCAACAGCAGCCACCAATCCCTAAACCCTGCCCCTTCCCCCAGCAACAGCAACAGCCAATCCCTAACCACCACCCCTCTCCCGTCCAGCACCGCCCACTGACCTTTCTCCGGCAACCAATCAGAGCAGGGTGTGGCTTCGACCAATCAGCCTTCCCCAGCCCCTATAAAACTGTTGCCTCTCCCTCAATGAAGGGGACTTGCGTGTTTACCTTGTCTCCGTGGTAGTTCTTCTGCCGTGCGCCCTCCAGTCCTGAGAGCCCCCGACAAGGGCCTGGCCTCCCTTGTCCCCAGTTCATCGCCTGCTTCTCCGGGCGACCCCTTCGTCGCCGGCTTCTCCGGGCGACCCCTTCGTCGCCGGCTTCGCCGGGCGACCCCGTCAGCCGAACCGCGCAACCCCTTGTGAGACCGATCCCTCGTCTGCTGCCGGACCGACCCCTCGTCCCAAGTGGGACCGACCCCTCGTCCCAAGCGGGACCGACCCCTCGTCCGCAGCCAGACCCCACCTCTACCGACCGAGCAAGCCGCCGCAGTCCACATTTCAGCTCTCCCATATTCACCCCCTGCTCACAAGAGGCCTGATCGGGCTGCAGAGCCCCTGCCTGGACCACCTACCCCAGGAAAGGGGGAGGGTCTTTTGCTGTTGTCGTTTTTAGCGAAGCCTAATGAATTAGTATCGAGTAAGAGCAAAAAGGCCGTGTGGGTCCAGAACACAGGTCAGCTGGGAGTCCAAGACGCCTGCCACCCTCCTGCCCAGCCCCCAGCCTCCCAGAGAGTATGGGGGGTGGGGGAAGCAGTCCATGCGCACTCGACCTCCAGCAGGGCCCGTGGCCACTGTCCCCTCAAGACGTTCTCTCAGCCCCCAGCTCTCCTCTCCCTGCTCGACGGGGCATCCCCGGTGGCGCCAGGCTCGGTGCCTCTTCAGTGTCCGTCACAACACGGGTCATACCAAGACATGGCCAGGGCTGTCTGAGTGGAGCCGCCCTGAGCAGGGAAGGCAGAGCCTCTCCCCTCCAGGCCACGGTCCACCCGCCCCCACGGCCGGGAGGACTCACCGCGTTCTCTGTGCCTTGCAGCAAATGGCTTCCCTGGTGACAGAGCACATGGCAGCTCACGGCACCCGCTTCCTGCGGGGCTGCACCCCCTTGTGTGTGCGGAAGCTTCCGGACAGCCGCCTGCAGGTCACCTGGAAGGACCACGCCTCTGGCAGGGAGGACACGGGCACCTTCGACACCGTCCTGTGGGCCATCGGTAAGGGCGGCGCCGAGCCACGCATTCCCCACCTTGGTCCCCTCCCGGCAGCGGCTGGGGCGCTGCAGTGCCACAGAGCGGGGCTGCTCCTCCCTCCCGCCTCTGCCGTGGGGCTCCCCGCTCTCCTTCCCATCACCATGGGGGGTTGTCGCCTCTTTCTGCCAAGCCTCAGATGGGCCGGCCACCAAGCAACATGCCTTGTGGTCCCTCCGATTGGGGTGGCACCGACACCTGACCGTGCTCAGCCCGCCACCCCCCAGCATGCCAACCCCACTTCTCCCCCGTGGCTCTTGAGCACCATTCTGGAAACATAAATCCAAGCTGAGCTGTGAGCTGAAGCCGGCAGCAAGTTGCTCGCCGCTCGGAGAGGCCAAGCAGGTCTCCCAACTTTCGGATCCTTTAAGAGATGGATGAGAGGGTTTTGTCACACACATCCCAGATGTTTCCTTCGGGGGCTAAGTTAGGTGTTCTTCTTTTAGCCACGAGGCCCACGTCCTGCGGTTGCTCCAAGCTGGCTGCTCTCGCATGTAGGGGTGGCCCAGGCATTTGAGTCCACCCGGCATTTCCGTGGGCCCCAGTCCTGCCCGGTGGGTTGCTTTGGGCACTGAGGGCCACCACTGCGAGGAGAGGGTATCACCTCGCAGCTCCCAAAGCCTTTGTCCGGGGACAGTGCCAAGGGCTCCTCCCGGCCAGCGTCCTGGCTGGCGTTCCCTTCCTGCACTGTGGGGTTCACCCTTGCATCCTAATTTCCTTTCTGAGTGGCGCATCCCACTTGGTGGAGGCCGAACAGGTGTGGCTGTGCAGGAGGGACCTGTTGTCCCCGCCTTAGGCAATAGCAGCCAGGCCACGGACCCGAGCCCACATCAGAGAAGGGTGGAGAGTGCAGACGCAGCCAGAGGAGACCCCTATCCGGGGCCTGGGCCTCAGTGGCCTGTGGAAGGGTGGGAGGGACAGCCTGGAGGCGAGCTGGGCTTTGAGGAAGGGTGCCATGGCTGGGTAGTCGGGGTAGAGTGAGGGCCAAACGTCGTGGCTGTCCAGGTGGCGTCAGGACCCGATGCTGTGACCATCTGGACGCAGTGTGGCCTGATACCATGGCCCCTCAGTGTGGACCTGGGGCCCGATGCTGTGGCCATTTAGGTGGAACGAGAGCCTGAAGCTGTGGCCACCCGGTAGAGTGAGCACCTGCTGCCCTGGCTGTGGCCGACTGGTGAAGTGAAGGCCCTATGCTGTGGCCAGGGCTCTCTGGGTGGAGTGGGGACCCAATGCTGTGGCCTGTCCATGTGGACTGAGGCCCAGGGCTGTGGCTGTGATTGTCCAGGTGAAGCGAGGGCCCGATGCCGTGGCCACCCGATTGGAGCGAGAGCTCGATGGTGTGGCCATGGCCCATCAGGTGGAATACAGGCCACATAGCTTGGTGTGGCCATTTGGGGGGAGTGAGGGTCTGATGCTGTGGCCATCTGGATGAGTGAGCACCTGATGCCGTGGCTGTGGCCAACTGGGGGGGAGGGCCCAATGCCGTGGCCAGGTACCCACCATCTGTCGGGTCCTGTTTGGCAGGGGCATGGACGAGTGGGCATAGCAGAGCTCCTTGGAACTGCCCCCACTGCTGATTGATACCAGAGGCTTTTATTTGGGGATTCTAAGTCCCTTGATTGTCCTGTCAGTGTACGTGTCAGTGTACACGTTTAAAGTCAAAACAATCGGCTTCTGGTTCTCTCCCAGTGTTGCTAAGTCCCCGGGGCCTTTTGCATTAAGTGTTGGGCCGACCTTCCTGGGTGAGCCTGGACACAGGACCAGCGGCTCAGATCAGGGCAGCGTGTTGTGCCAAGGCCCCAGAAGTACTGTCCAGGGCAGGCCGGGGGTGGACACAGCTCCTCGCAGAGCTGGACATTTCCCAAAAAGCCTCCCTGAGTCGCTCAGAACAAATGGAAGTGAGAAACGATAGCAGAGGTACCGGAACCCCTTCCTTCTGTCCAGTAGACACAAGCACAGATCTGATGAGCTTGGAAAGGCCCCATTGAATTCAGCACATCTTGACCCAAGGGCTGCTAACTTACCCAAAGATGTTTTCCTGACCAAGTTGTAAAAGTGCAAACCATTTTCTGAGGATGAACGTTCTGGAGATAAGGTCACCTTTCCGACCCAGCAGTGAAACTGATCTTTATTATCTTGAATTCCGTCCTAAATGGTGCAGTAGCTGGTTTCTCCCCTCCCTTCTGAACCGCACCCCCATTTGTCTCACTGACATTCTTCGTATCCCCTGCTCCACCCCAGGGGCTCAGAGGGCCCAGGGCTGTGCCTTTGGGAAGCCTCGGGGGCCCCCCCAGCTCCCTGTTGGGGTCTAGTGGTGACAGGCAGCACCTGGCAAAGCTCCTGCGGCACAGATACTCCCACCCTATTCCTGGGGAGTCCATTGCATATTTCCCAAAAGAGCATCCCCCAGACTGTCTGCCCAGGGCAGTTTATGCTGCGGGTGGAAACTCGGCGGAGCCCTGAGCCTCTGACCCCCACCTCCGGGCCGTGCGGGCAGCCCTGGCGTGCCTTCTGCGCGGGCCTGTGTCGACTCCACTGCTCGCTCCATCCGGGGGCCAGAGCTTCGTAAACGTTCAGGAGCCACTTCCCCACGTGGCAGCTGGGGGGTATTTGCAGCCGGGTAAATGGATAAGCCTTTACCAGGCATCGTTTCGACTCTCTGCGAAGGATGTCCAATCCCATCCGAAAGGCTCAACATGAAATACCGCCCGATGCCGCCCAGGAGAGTTTACTCCAGGGGTGGCTTTTCTTAAGGGAACAGGCATTCTGTCAGTACAAGCCAGGCTTCTTTGACACGGGTTTAAAAACAAAAAAGAAGGGAAGGCTGCCCCCGCGCCCCCCAGGGGCACACGTGCCGAAGGGCCCGCAAGCCCTCGCGGGGGTTTCCCACGCGGAGCCGTGCCCATCTCGCCCGTGACTGGCCAGGACCACGGACGGACATGGAGACCCCGCGGCCTGCGACGAGAGCTGGGCAGCCGAGGCCGCCTGCATCCCGTTCCTCCCCGCGGCCTTGATCTCCACGTGGAGGATTAAACACATTAGTAGTTAAAGCAGTTAATTGCTGTGCAGGGGGCGCGCTCATTGTTTGCCTCTGAATCACCCGCCCACACCAGGTGTCTCAGATAATAGACTGGGAACTCGGTGCGGATTTCCTGTCTGCAGATGTGCCGATTAGGGCGCTGAGTGAAGCCAGTCAGCCTGCGTGGGCCTCGGATTCGCCCTGCGGAGTTAACTGGTTGTGGCCTGGATCCCAGGCGGCCGGGGGCCAGGGGAACGGACGGGAAGGGGGCGCCTTAGGAGACGCCCGAGCGCGGACATGCCTAAGTTTGAGCCCAGTTTCCGTTTAGGTTTCTGTGGCAATGGGCAGGGTGTGTCTGCACCAAAGCCTGGGGCAGCAGGGAGCCGGGGTTATGGTGTGACCCTCCGAATCACAGCCGTTCTGGATGGTTCTCTGTCCCTGCCGTGCCCGTCCGTCTCCAGGAGAGCCCCAGGCCCTGCCTCAGATGGCCTGGCTGGGCGCACGGGGCGTTTTGGACCAGCCCAGCCCAGCACCCTGGCCAGCAAAGCCTTCCCTCTCCTCTCCCTGTATCCGGCCTGGTAGGGGAGCCAGTTTGTCCCCTGTGTGTAAACCCACAGTGGGGTCATTTCTGGGCCCTGAAAAGCATGTACCCAGAGCCGAGACGCCTGTCTCCTCACGCCCTGGAGGCCTGGTTTTCTGTCCTCTTGAAACTACCACCTTGAAACTCCCACGGAGAGCCTGCGCTGCGCCCCGCCCGCCCCCCACGACGTAACCGCGTGGGCCCTGGCATGACGAGACTGGTGGTGTTGGGGACAATGGTGAGGGGCCGCCCATGTGGAGCCCCGACCATGAGGCCTGCAGGCCACGGGCGTCCCTCAGCCCACCCACCTCCCCTGTGACCCTGGGACCGCACACTCCCCTTTCCATGGGAGCCCTCGATGCTCGGCTAAGTTGGCTGGTAGCCCCTGCCAGCCTGGAGGAGCCGCTTCCTCCCATGCTCGCCCCTGTGGGTTGCCCCACCTGCTGCCAAGCAGGAGAGGGGCCGGGGAGGGCGTCCCTCCCTGGGAGACCCTACTTCTCCGGAGACCCCTCCCTCCAGCCTGGCATCTTGGCCGCAGCTGCAGGAATGTGTGCTTGGCTGTGTGCCTCCTCCCGGGAAGGGGGGTCTCGGGCCGGTGGGCCACCCTCGCCCGGCCGCTTTGCCAACACCCTTGAGCCGCCCGTTGCTGAGATGGAGCACGGCCGCCCCTGAGCAAGTTCACGCTCTGCCCTCAGAGATGAACAGGAAGTGCTTCTCCCGAAGCTTTTTAAATGTCAGCCGGTAATTCTTTTAAAGTTTGTCATTGTCAAGCCCAAAAGAGAGACCGAGATCTGCTTGAGTGCTTTTTTTTTTTTTGGAGGGAAGGAAATGGACATTGGTGGGTAGGTGCTGGTCTCCCCACCAGGCTGCAGGGCTCAGGCCCCGGCCCCCTCAGCTCTGGAGTAATGGGTGATCCAGGCAGGGGCCACAGCAAGAGAGGCTCCCCTGGCTCACTGCCAGCCCCTGAGCCCCCTGGGGGCCCTAAAGCGGCTTCCATGGCACTGAAGGGTCCCCACAGCCAGAGCAGGTGAGGCCAGGTCAGCAGTTCCTGCAGGGCCATTGGGTCCCAGTTGGCCCGTCAAATTCAGTGTTTATCCGGCTCAGAACTTAGCACAAACCATTTTCTGAAAGCTCTCACAGAGCTCAATGGGAACTTTCTTTCAAGTATTAGCCAGCACCGCACACTGCCTCCTAAATATCAGACTCAGCACTCTCAGAATCGCCAACCAACAGACATATTCCTATATATAAACATTAGGGCATCAGTCACCATGCCACAGAGCGGGGTGACGTCTGGGGTCCCCGTGGGCCAAGCTGCAGGTGAGCTGAGCTAGAGGACCCCCACCTCCGCCTGGGGCTGGTGGTCGGGACATTAGGCAACAACGGGAGCTTTTGTTACGCGCCATTGATGTGCTTGCTGACCTGGTGATTCACACCAGAGGAAAAACAATAGCAGCGGAAACCCCCAGGAGTTCCCCAGGTGGGTCAGGCCAGCATGGGCAGAGGCACCTCTTGGGTGAACACACAGTGGGCGCCCGGGGTCCCAGGGAGCAGTCGGGGATCGAGGAGCCAGGGTGGCCTCGGGTCACGTTCAAGCCCAGGGGCTCCTCCCTCCCTTCCTCCTACAAACCTGGGCACCAGCTAGGCCCGCACAGCCATCAGGTGGCATGGGGGACTCACAGCTGTGGTGGGGCCGGGAGTTTGTCCAGAAGGGGCCATTCCCACGGACCCTCGCATTCTATAATGAAAGGCCCAAAGAAGCCTCTTGCCACTCAAATCCATTTTCCCTTAAGTCTCAGCGATGAAGCAAGACACATCATACATGGGAGAAGAGGCCTCCAAGAGTTGAAACTAAGGTGCTGAAGGAGTAAGACCCCCATCCCTGCTGTGCCTGGTCCAAAGGCCCCAGCCGGCCTAACCTTGCCCCACGGGAGGTGCTGATGCCAGAGCCACATGTGGCCAGGGGAGCGCCCCGTCCACCCTGGGCTGCCTCTGCCTCCTGCACCTTCGGACCCCCCGGGCTCAGAAGCTTCTGGCTGCTTCCTCTGCCACTTGACTGCCTCTGTCTGGATCTCAGGCCCTCATTCCCCTGTCATACCCCTGCTGGTACTTAAATCCCACCTCATTACACGGCTTGTCCCTCACTCATCCTAACATGTGCTCCGGGCAGCCGTGAAATCGGAGGGGAATGCCGGTTCCCTGCAACCGGATGAAAGAGGGCTGGGAAATCTTGCATGCAGCCGGCCGGCCGGTGTCCCCCCTGCCCAGGAGAGCAGGTAACAATGACCACGGGCAGCTGCCGAGGTCATTCTCGGCCCTCTGTGGAGGGCAGACTGACTGGCCAGGGCGAGCATGGTGGCCGGCCACCTGCCTCTGGGCCACGGCAGCAGCTGGGACACCTCCCAGTGCGTTTGGAGGCGGGCGGCCTGGCTCCGGCTGCCGGGCGCACTCGGGCTGAGCGTGGCTCCTGCTGTCCACGCAGGGTCCCTCATGGTGTCCTGGGAAGTCTGGGGCTGGGTGGAAGGGACTGCTCTACCTTAGAGTCACCGTGAGGTCTGGGCTGGCAGGAGGGGCTCGGGGATGCCAGAGGAGGGGTCAGGCAGTCCAGCCAGCCAATGAGACCGTACCTGAGTGGGAAGTGGCTCCACGGGCCAGGGGTGCAGGGGGTCCTCCATGCACCGCCGTCCACATCACCTCCGAGGAGGCGGTGAAGAAGCACATTCACACCTCAGATGGCAAAAACGCCACTGTCATCTGCAGAAGAGACAATCGAGCAACCGTCGTCACGTTTCTTCATGCGGAAGGCTCTTGCAGGGCAGGAAAATCACGAAGACTTATATAGACAAAGGAGAAGAGGTTGATCTGGCAATTCACACCAGAGGAAACACGCTCAATGGCGATGGGGCCGAAAGGACTTAAAACAGGGAAAAGTGCAGATGCAAAATGGCCCTGGGGGCGAGTCCAAGAACGGTGACATCCTGGCTGTGTTGCCCAGTGTGTCATCCGGCCGTCCCTCCTTTGAAGGAAATAAACCGCCACCCAGGGGACCGGCGTGCCGCGGCCTCTCTCCCGGTGGTTCCTGGGCATGAAGGAAGCAGAAGCTACCCCCACGCCCCAGCAGACCCTGGGTTGTGCGGAAGGGCTGGGCCCTGGGAGCCCAGCTTGGGTCCTTCCAACGTGCTGGGGCCGTGAAGACCCCATAGGCTGGGCGGGAGAACACCCATGGAAAAATAGGATGCAAACATGGACTGCAGGCGGGGTTCCCACTCCCCCAAATTAACCACAGTGGTGCATAGTTTTAGAGTATTCATAAACGGCGACATTCAGGGGAGGTGACTCTGGCACCGTCACCTACATCTGGTTTTCACCCTGTTATCGCTCCCCGCTGGGTTTGGGCCTGGGTGCCACCCACTGGTCAGCTGCAGGCTCCTGTCCCCCGCCCCATCACCCCAGTTCCCCACCATTTTGGGGGGCTTGTTTTTGGCGTCACTTGCTGAGCCAGGGGTGGGGGTCCCCAGTGCCTATGGGAGGCGTAACACACTCAGAGGAGGAAATGGAGCTCCAGAGGGCCACAGGCGTGTCTGAGGTCACTGACTGAGCAGCTGCGGCCCCCATATCCCCCTCCAGGGTGCCCCCTGCCCTCTGAGGCTGCTCTGTGGGAAGCACCCAGGTCATTGGCTCAGAGAGGCCCTAGCTATGTGCCTGTTACGTGGTTTTGGCGTGGGTGCTTGGATCCCTTGCCCACTCTGGCTTCCTCACCCGGGCCCCCAACCCAACTTCATATCTTCAATGCATGCAGTAGTCCTTTTTTTTCAAAGCAGGCGCTCAACCACTGAGCTACATCTGCTCCCCAAGGAGAGTTGTTTTTTTCCATTGGTCATTTGTTTTCAGGAGGTACCAGGGATTGAACCTAGGACCTAATGCAGGAGAAGCAGGTGCTCAACCACTTGAGCTACATCCACTTCCCTATGCAGCAGCTCTTGATGTTGAGACTGCTATATCATCTCTCTCTCTTCGCTTGCTGTCCATTCTGGAAACACCACTTGGGCTCCTGCCTCACGTTAGCTGCTCCTTGCCATGCTGTTTAGGTTTTAAACCTTCCATCTCCCCTTTCACCTGGCATCCAGCCGTTCCCGTATGTGAATAGTGCTACTCACACCTCCCCGTGCACCTTCTGGACTTCTATGCAGAGCAGCCGTAACTCCTGCATCGTAAAGAACCCCGAGATTGCAGTAGACCCTGGAGGCCTCCCTTGTTCCGTGCCTCATCACATCTTCTCACGTCATTACTTTAAGAGGCATGTTTCCTTTGAAACTGCGGGGTGAGTTTGTTGTCAGCCCTTCCAAGATCCATTGTTACCACGAAAATGCACTTGGCCTCCACTTTGGGGGTCCAAGCAGATGCCCCAGAAACCAGCCCAGCCTGGACACTCGTCCCCAGGTGCAAAGAGCCGTTGGCATGAGGGCGTGGGCCTGTGGTGTGTGCCATGCTCCGCAGCACTGGGGGACCAGGGGAGTCAGAGGGCACAGCCGTGAAGGGGCACCTAGCCCCCTGACCAGCTCTCTCTGTGTGTCTCAGCCCCCTCCTCCCCTCGGCCCAGCCCTGCCATACACACTGAGGCTCAGCACGTTCCAAGCACCTTCCCCAAAACCCAGGTTTTCCGGTGCCCGGCTGTGTCCTGAGGTCCGACCCCCCACCCCGGCCCCCCAGCCGCCTCTCCCAGGGGCAAGATGCCAGCTGCGCTGACAGGCCTACCCTGTGGGTTCATGCATATCCCGGATACATTTGGTTTTAGGGCCCGGCATCCACAGAGCAGCTACACCGTTGCGCCATAGGCCTGGGCAGGACCCGAGACGCCACCCACAGCACACTTTCGGGTGCCTCCGAGGTGGCTCCCGGGCCGCCGGCGCCTGGTCTGACCCCCCGATTCCTGTGAGGAACGGAATTAGAAGGCTGGAGCCAGCGCCTCCTGAACAGAAGGAAGGCGGCTTAGCCGGGCCGTGCTGTTTTGACTGTCAGCTCGGGGAAAGCAGCTGGAGCTTAGGGTTTTTTCCACCGGGGGCTGCGTCCTGCAGATGTTTGCATTGGAGCCACTCCGCCGCCCCCGCCTCACACTTAACCCTGCCGCGTCCTGGGCCCCTGTGGGCGGCGGGAAATGGGCCTTTGAAACCAAATCACCTTGACCCGTCGGGGGTCCGCCTTGAGCCCCTGGGAGGTGGGGGCATGGAGAGGAGCCAGCCCGACTGCCCCCGGAGCTGGCAGGTCCCAGAGGAGTTCTGGGAAGACCGGGGCCTGGGCGGACGGCTCGGCTGGGGGGAGGCCCAGGCACTGCCTGTGTCCACTGGGGCCGGGGTTGTCCCAGAAGCTTCAGAGGGCCTGGGAAACGGCCGCCTCTGGCCCTTCTGCGTTTTGAGCAGAATCACTGAGCCGAGCCCACCTGTGGCCCGAGGAGGAGGTATGGGGTGTGATGCCAACTGCTTCCCGCTGCTCCGGCATCGCCCTCAGCTCTGGCACCTCAAAAGACAGGGCTGTTGGGGGGGGGGGGGGGAACTGAGGCCTGCAGTTAGGGGGCGCCTGGGAGGCCTGCTTTCCGCAGCCTCCCTGCGGGATCCCGGCCAGCTTGTCCCTCAGGCAGCGTCTGCAGAACATCCTCCCTTGGCCCCCCACGGGCCAAGCCGGGGCCAGCCACGTGGACAGTGGGGGAGGGGCGCGAGGGTCCCCTCGGACGTGCCGTCCCAAGACAGGCAAGCACAGCACAGGGGGTGGTGGTGAGCACTTCTGAGGGGTCCCGGGGTCCCAGGTGGGAGGTGGGCACCCGGCCCCAGGGAGGGTATTTTGGGATTTGCGTGGTCCCATAGTCCACCGTGGCACCCCACCCTGCTGTGGGCAGTGGGCGTTTTCCATGAAGCTCCCATGGATGAGTCGCCCGCGGACTGGCATGCCCGAAGATCAGCTCCTCGGGGGGGCATGGGACCTGGAGCAGGCACCCAGACCCTCCTTGGGGCCATGCCTACTGTGTTCCCCAACGCCGTGATGTTTGGGGGCGTGGGCCCCCCGGGGGCCTTTGTGTGGTGAGGTCACCAGCCCTGCTCTGTGAGATGAGAGGAGCTGGGAATGTCTTCTCAGACCTCTCGTGGGTCTTTCGCTTTGGCTGGCGGACCTTTGGCCCAGCAAGAGTGTTTTCATTGCGCTCATTGGAATTTATCTCACAATTGTTCACCAGTTAGCGGTCCCTGATCCGGAAAAAGAGAGGTAGGCCTGGTGTTGGGGACGAGGGGGCCATGGGGAGGGAGGGAGTGGGGGGTAGGACCAGCCTGCAAGCTGGTGGTGACCCAATCAGAGTGGTGTCCTGCCGGTGGGGGGGGGGGCTGGGGGGTGTCACGGAAGAGGCAGGGGGGCTGGCAAAAGTTGAGCCTTTCTGAGGAAGGAGGTGTGTGACGGTGGGCAGAGGGTATCCAACGGGGAGACGTGGCAGGTTTGCCCCTGTGCTCTGGTGGCCGTGGCTGGCCCAGCTGCCTGGGGCAGTGAGACCCTGTGTCCACCCCGGTGGGTACGGCCAGCAGAGGGACAGGAAGGCACAGCCCTAGGCTGACTGGTCCAGGGCGGAGGGGATGCCATTGCCCCCCCGAGCCCTGGGAAGACCCCGTTGAGAGGAAGTTGGTGGCAGGGAGGTGCCAGGGGCCAAGGCAATGTCAAGGCAGGTCAATGCCTCCACAGCTGACCAGGCAGCCCCAGGCCTTAGCACCAGTCAGGTTCAAAACCAAGGGGGTGCACAGGGAGCAGCTGGGCCCCCAGCAGACCCACAGAGGGGGAGGCAGGCCCGGGTTGCCGGCTGCTTCCTGCCCTCCCACAGCAGGACCCAGCCTCTGGATCGGGCTCTGCCCCGGGACCTGGCACCCCACACCCCCAGGAGCCCTTCGCTCGGTGCCGCTTGAGACTGCCCAGGGTCCGCTACGCAGGAGTCCTTCAGTGCTGCCTCACGGTCCACGAGTTCAAAGGAGGCCTTCCGAGAACCGTTTGATCCCAAACCAAGGAAGCTGGTTCAGGCCAGGTGAAGGTGAAGGTCAAACGGTTACCTCAGAGCTCTCCAGACTTCCTCTCTCTTTCCTCCAGGTCGAGTCCCAGAAACCGCAAGTCTGAATTTGGAGAAAGCCGGAGTCAGTGTCAACCCCAGCAGTCAGAAGATCCCGGTGGACGCCCGGGAAACCACCTCCGTCCCCCACATCTATGCCATCGGGGACGTGGCAGAGGTATGGGCAGCATCCACCCCTGGAGCCGCGGGCCCCACCCTGTCCACCCACCCCCGTCCGCCCAAGCCAGCCTCCGGGGTGTATGTAGCTCTCAAGGCTGCCATCCTGCAGCCTTAAACCACAGAGGCTCAACCCAGGTGCCATCAGGGCTCATGCTCAGGGTGGAAACGGGCATTAGGCTCTGCCCTTTCGAGTGCTTTTCATTATGTGGCGGGTTGGACGTGAGGGTGGCTCAAGAAACGCCTGCTAGCCGGGGCGGGCAACGCAATTAGAAAATTCTGTTGCAAACCCAAAAAGCGCCTGTCCCCTGGTGCCTGTCAAAGCTTGGGCCCCAAAGTGCCCTAAAAGTACCGCTGTTGGGAGTGGATTGGTGGCTGGACCCAGTGCGACCCCCGTGCCTCGGTTTACCCCTCTGAACTTTGGGCAGGTTCGGCTCTTTCCTCTGACCGTTCATGGCCTCAGAGCCGGAATCCATCAGCCTCGCACTCGGGGAAGCCTCAGGACGTCTTTGCGGGGTGAGGGACAGGGGTCAGAAGCTGGGCAGCTGTGTGAGGGGTGGACCCCATCCCTCACACCCCCACTCCCCTACCCCCAGCCTGCGCCCAGCATGGAGCCTCTGCGTCGGCTTCCTCCTCGCAGGGTGGGTGTTGCAACCCGCTGCCCTCGGCTTAGGAGCCCTTAGTTCTGTACCGCTCCCCACCCCCACACTTTCTCATACGCTCCTTCACACTCCCAACAAGAGATGCGGCTGGTAAAAGCCGAGGGCCTCTTGCCCAACACCTTTGGGAGTGGCTGCCTGTCCTGTCCACCATGTCTGGGGAGGGTGTGGCCCCAGGCAGGGGTTCCCTGGCCCAGCGAGTCTGAGAACGGGCCAGCCAGGCCCCTGCAGGTCTCTGCTCCAGGGCGGGTTGCTGTGTGTTCGCTCAGCCTCTCTGTGGGAGCACTGTCTGAGCCAGTGGGGGCTGGGGTCACTGCTGGAACAGATGCCCCAGCCCTCGCAGA
Source organism: Dasypus novemcinctus (assembly GCF_030445035.2). NCBI lineage: Eukaryota > Metazoa > Chordata > Mammalia > Cingulata > Dasypodidae > Dasypus > Dasypus novemcinctus. The sequence continues at coordinate 52,433,973 of NC_080691.1, read as the reverse complement.
GGTGGTGTCCTGGGGTCACGGGTGACAAATACATGAGTCATTTTTTTAAAAGATGCCTGAGGATTGGAGGGCTGGAGAGATCCAGGAAGTGGGGGTAGGGTTGCAGGGGCCAGTAGGGCGTGGCTCTGGGCAGACCAGAGCTAGCTGGGAGGCCCGGGAAGTATAGCAGTTTGATATGGTTATGAATTCCAAAAATAGATATTGGATTATGTTTGTAATCTGATCTGTACCTGGGCATGATTGAGTTATGATTAGGGCTTTGATTGGACCACATAATTAAGGCATTGAGTCTCCACCCCTTAGTGGGTGGGGACTCACAGATAAAAGACATAGCAAAGGACAGAGTTGGGGGTTCTTTTTTTTTTAAGCATATGTATATATATATATATTTTTAAGATTTATTTTTTATTGATTCCTCTCCCCTTCTGCCCCCCCGTTGTCTGCTCTCTGTGTCCATTTGTTGTGTGTTCTTCTGCATCCACTTGCATTATCCAGTGGCACTGGGAAACTGCTTCTCTTTTTTGTTGCGTCATCTTGGTGCATCAGCTCTCCATGTATGCAGCACCACTCCTGGGCAGGCTGCGATTTTGTCACATGGGGCGACTCTCCTTGCGGGGCACTTCTTGTGCTGGGGCTCCCCTACGCGGGGGACACCCCTGCGTGGCATGGCACAGCAGCACTACGCGTGGGCCCGCTCACCACACGAGTCAGGAGGCCCTGAGGATTAAATCCTGGACCCTCCATATGGTAGACAGACACTCTTATCAGTTGAGCCACATCCTCTTCCCAAGTTGGGCGTTCTTAATGTTGGAGTTTGATGCCGAAGTCTTAAGCTGGCACCCCAGGAAAGTAAGCTCACAGAGGAAAGAGAAGCAAGCCCCAGGAAGAGAGGCACCTTGAACCCAGAGAGAAGCAAGACCCTGGAAGGGAGGAACCCAGGAAGCCTGAACCTTAACAGACGTCATCAGCCATCTTGCTCCAAATAGACTTTGGTGAGGGAAGTAACTTACGCTTTATGGCCTGGTATCTGTAAGCTCCTACCCCAAATAAATACCCTTTATAAAAACTAACCCATGCCTGGTATTTTGCATCAGCACCCCTTTGGCTGACTGATATAGGGAGGCAGCGAGTTGTGCCCTCTGGCTGTAGATGTCCCCTGCCGGCGGCCCCTGGTCCTCCAGGGCTCCCACGCCCAGGAGAGGGGGAGCGATTGTCCACGGCGGGGTGTGTGCTGGGAACACCCCGAGCCAATTGGACTCAGGCGGCAGTTCTCAGGATGCTGCGGAGCGTCCCTCCCTCAGCAGCACCCCCACGCCAGCTTCTGCTCACGCTGGGCTGTGGCTGCAGGAGCATTCAGTGTCCACGTGGAGCCCGGCTGGGCATGGTCGGGCCTCCCTGGGCTCCTGCCAGACGCTGTCCCCAGAAATGGGTGCCACGCTCCAGAAATGGGGGTGTGGGGGTTAATGAAAACCAGCAGCTGTGCCAGGCAGAAGCCCCCCGAGGGGCCAGGCAGAACTCTGCAGCTAACCCGAGTCGAAGCAGGCTTATGGGGACGTTTCAGCCGGTCTCCCGTGCATGAGCTCCCGACCCCTTCTCGGTGCTGTTGTCGTGACTCCTGTAGCTGGCCAGGGTCCTGCAGGTGGAAGGACACCACCAGCTACCCCCCCCAACCATCAGCAGACCATCTCATTTCTCTGGGCAGTGCCGCAGCTCAGGTGTTATCTCCAAGAGCAAGGCCGTGCCGTGAGCAGTCTGGACAGGCATTCTCCGATCGCAGGCGCCCGTGTACGCTCTGTGCATGCTCCACCCGAAGATAATGCAATCTGCTTGGCAGAAAGCACCGTCTGCTGTGCAGCCACGCATCCACGCAAACCCCGTGAAGCCCGGGGCCATCGAGCGGCGAGGGGGAGTTCCGTCGGCTATGTATAAAGCCCTCATGCCGCAAGCAATTTCGCCAAAGACACACAGCACATGCAAAGGCGTGATAGAATCCAAACGTTGCTCTGCTGGAAAGACGGTTCAGAGAAGTGAGAAGAGGCGAAGCCCTGGCTGGCGACTGGGAAGAGCCCGGGGAGGATGGGGTGGGCCCCATCGTTCAGAGATTGTGAGCTGTGTGCCGGGATGTTTCCGCCGTTAGTCAGTGCCCGTGGAATGCACAGCCCGCTTTCCCGGGTTTATCTCCCCGATCTCTATTCATTTCTGGAATGCCGAACAACATCTGCATTTCCTGCCTCGGAGGTGATTGGCAGCCGGTCCCAGGCAGCCGCCGGCAGGAAAGCCAGTGGCAGTGCCACCTCCCGTTCCCCGACGAGGACGCAGGACACATCCTGGAGCCAGAGGGGCCCGCAGCAGGACCACGTCCCGACAGAGCTGAGAAGGGAAAGTCTAGGCTCGGGACCCCCGCTCTCAGCCTGGAATGTTCTCAGGGCCCATTTTTAGCCCCAGCCCCCGTTCATATGGACAGAGCAAGAGCGTTTTCGAGCTGTGTCGCAGGGGCAGCTGTCTCTGGTCGCCAGCGCAAAAACAGGGGTCGTCAGCCTCTCCTGGGGAAGCCGCCAGGAGCACGGCTGTACGCAGCTGCAGGCGTCTCCCCAGGGCAGCGTATCAGGGAGCAAAGGAGAGAACGGGGATGGGGGGACCTGCCGAGGGCCGGAGCGGCCTGCCCGCACTGTCTTATGGCAGTGGGGAAAGTGTTCGAGTCACTGCAGCTTGGTGGCTACGGTCTCTAGGGGTTTTGGAGAGGAAAGCGATGGGTGCATCCTTCAGGGTGGAGGCGTGGGGGGCTCCTGGACCCCTGAGACACCCTGCTGAGTCGCTGCCTGTGTCCTCTGGCTAGGGGCGGCCCGAGCTGACACCCACGGCCATCCTGGCGGGGAAGCTGCTAGCCCGGCGGCTCTTCGGCAAGTCCTCAGTCCTGATGGACTACGACAATGTGAGTGGGCACCTGCGTACAGAACGCTGGGGCCAGCCTGAGAGGGGCCATGGCGTGTGCTTCTGGAGTTGAAGGAGTGTGAGAGTGAGGGCTTGTGTGAGCGTATGCATGTATTGTGTGCCATGTGCATGCATATGCACATGGGGGTGTTGGAATGTGTGTATGTATACACACGCATGTGCTTGTGTGTCGTGTGTGTTGGGTCATGTGTGCCTGTGTGTACTGTTGTGTCATGTAAATGTGTCGTATGCACATACAGGTGGTGTATGTCTACGTGTGTTGTGTGTACAGATATGTACTTGTACTTTTGTGCTGTGTGTATATATACTTATGTATGTGTATGGCTATTGTGTGTGTGTGCCTCTGTGCACTTGTGTGTGCTGTGTTGCACCTTTGTATACGTACATGCATGTGTGTGCATGTGTTGTATGATGTGTGTATGCATACTTATGTATGTGTGTGGCTGTGTGTATGTGTGCCTTTGTGCACATGTGCTGTGTTGCACATTTGTATGTGTATGAGAATGCATGTGTGTGCACATGCATTCATGAGTGCCTGCATGCGTGTGCATGTGCTGTGCACAGCTCAGCCCCGTGAGCAGTGAGCGCGGGTGAGACCGCTAAGTGTTGGGGTCCTGGCCCGCTGACCCGGGTGGCATCTTCCACTTCTCTCCAGGTCCCCACGACCGTCTTCACGCCGCTGGAGTATGGCTGCGTGGGGCTGTCCGAGGAGGAGGCCGTGGCTCGCCACGGAGAGGAGCACATCGAGGTAGGTTGTCCCCTCCCCCAGGAGCCTCCTGGGTAGGGCTCGCCCTCCCAGTGGTGCATGCCCGATGTGTCCCCGCTTCCCCGGGCTGCAGGCCAGAGCCCGAGACAGTGGCTGTGGGGTGGCAGGAATGGACATGTGGATGGGAACATTGGAGAAGGCCCCTGAGACCAGGGAGGGCTTGCACCTCTGGACGCCTGTGGGGTGTCCAGAGCCACTGCTGCCGCCCCCCGCTGGGCATGTGGCAGTCAGATGCCAACCCTGCTCCAACATGCAGAGCTTCCTGGCCGAAGGCTCCGGGCCCGGCTGCCTCGTTGTTCTGCCTCTCCCCAAAGAGGCCACACGGCCCCGGGTCTGGGAAGCCACCCTCCTGCTTCTGGCTCCCTCTTGCTCTGGCCGGGCCGAGCTGCTGCTCAGATCCCGCCTGACCCTGTGCTCTTTCCTGCAACCCTCCACACCCCATGCCTGAGGGTTCCAGCAGGCCCACCCACCGGCCCCACCACCAGCCTCTGCACGGTAATCCCGGTACAGCAGCACTCTGACAACCTGGACCCCGGGGACCCACGGGGGACAGTGCCACCTCCTGGGTCTCAGGAAAGGGGGCTGGGATGAGGTCCTGCCTGGCAGGCCCCCGTGGCCAGGGCGACCCGAAGGGTGCTGTCACCCTTCGAGCGGCGGTTTCCTCTTGCTGCGGCATCAACTTCCTGACACTCCAAGAGAGATCCTGGGGGCCGTGGCAGTGGGGTCTGGTGCCGTTTGGGGATGAGTCCCTGAGCTCCAGGGTCTGCCCTTCCCCAAGCGTCCCGGTCTCTTCCATCAATAGGACGGGCTGGTGGGCCGCCCGGCTCGCGGCACTTTATTTGCTATTTTTATTTGATTCATCGCGAGCGCCCTGGGACATGTGTTCGCGGCATTTTATAACGTTGTTTTATGTTTCACGACGTTGGATGGCCAAATATCCTCTGTTTGTTTTCTTTGCAAGCCCGTCTCTGCAAGAACAATATTCTCTGACGTGCAATTAATTAATAATGCCTGTTGGGCACATGTGGGGGCCCCCCGCTCATTTTTTACTCTGTCGCGGCCCCCGAGAGGCTGTCGAGCCCTCCGCGGGTGCTGAAAGCCTTTGTCCAACAGCTCCAGGGGTGGGCCGGGGGAGGCACCCTGGCCAGGGCCAGGCCAGTGCTGGAAGGGCCCAGGGGAGGCCCCCTGGCTGCCCGCCCATTCCCACCCCTGTGTGGGCAGCTGGGGCACCTCCATTTCCTGCATGCTAGAGAGGGCCCAGGGCCCTGCTGCCCACGGAGCCCATCCGTTCTGCAGGGAGCCGCAGGATGACCTGCATGCACCAGTGTGAGGTCTCAGGGCAGCCCCCAGGGCCCAGGTAGAGCTGTGAACAGTGGAGGGCCTGGCCCGAGCAGGGGTCTCCAGGCCTGACATGCCCCGCTGAGCCCTGCCTGGCTGGGGGCAGCATGGCTTGGGCCCCAGGCTGCCTGTATGTGTGGGAGATGGCTCTCCCTGGCTGCCCGGGCCCTGTTCTGGGTGCTGGGTCCCCCCATGTGCCACGCCCCTTACCCGTCACCTGAGAAAGCACGGCCCCCCAGAACTATAAAATGCCTGCAGCCGCACTTTTGCAGCAGCACCCACAACCCCCGCTCCTGGCAATTGGTGTTTTGCCATCAGGTTTACCATGCATACTATAAACCACTGGAGTTCACGGTGGCCGAGCGGGACGCGTCGCAGTGTTACATCAAGGTGAGCGTTCCGCGGTGGGAAGGGGCCAGGGGTCTGGGCGCTGCGGGCTGCACGGGGTGGTCGTCCCCTAGCCCCCCTGCGGGGCCACCTGGTCTCGTAGCCCTCCCGCCCCGTGGGTCTCCATGGCCGCCGGCAGGGCCACCCAGGGGGAGGTGTGGGGACACCGCCCGGGTCACCTGCCGCCACCCCAGCCGTGAGGGGTGCTGACACTGCGGCTTTCAGATGGTGTGCCTGCGGGAGCCACCCCAGCCCGTAGTCGGCCTGCACTTCCTCGGCCCCAGTGCAGGTGAAGTGATGCAAGGATTTGCTCTGGGAATCAAGTAAGTAGGGGGAACCCCGCTGAGGGGCTGGGGGTCTTCGATGTGGATGGCCAGGGTGCTGTCCCCTCCCAGAGTTGGAGGAGCTCAGATGGGAGGAGCAGCAGGGGTGGGGCCAGGGGCGTGGCCTAGTATGGTGGGGTGGGGCGGGGCTGGGGGTAAAGGGGCGGTGCCCAGGGCTGGGTGGGTGGGGCCATGGGATGAAAGGCAGGGCCCAGGGCCAGTGGGGCGAGTCTTGGGGCCAAGGGAACTTGGGGATCATAGGGTTTGGGGTACATTTGTCAGGTTACAGGGGCTTCCTCGAGCTTGTGCAGGGTCCAGGGGGTGGGTGAGCTGGAGACCTTGAAGAGGTGAGGAGGACAGCCCGAGAGAAGCAGATGGGCTGGCACAGTGGGGACTCTTGCAGACCAGGGATGAGCCATCCGTGGCTGACCCAGGCAGGAGGGTGCGTGGGTGGTCCCAGCACTGGGTGTGTTGGGGCCAGCTAGGGGTGGGGAGGGGTGCAGGGGGACGTGGGCCTGTGGGCAGAGAAGGACATGGAGGTGGGCTGGGGCAGGAGAGGCATGTGCTACCACTGGCTGGAGAAGCTGCCAGGGGCCTGCTGGGGCCGAGGGTCTAGGCGTGCCACAGCCTGGCTCCTTGGGTGGCTCTTTCCCCTGCAGTTCCCATAGGGTGGCTCTGGGGCCACCCTGGACAGCCTCGGGTCCTCTCATAGCCCCAGTCAGGGAGATGAGCAGATTGTGGGGTCAGGGAAGGGCTGGGCCCAGGAGATGGGACACCAGGCAGCCTTCACGTGGCACCTGCCCCAAAGCTATCATTGGAAGTTTAGTCAAAGGTAGCAAGCAGAAAGATGCCCGCAAGCCTGAAGCCCAAGCGGGGTCCAGCCTGGAGTTGGTGAGCAGCTGTGAGTGATTCCTGGAACCCCACCCACAGACTGCTCCAGCCCAGGAGGTCCTTGGGTCCGTCCACCCTCTGGCATGTTGACACTATTGCTAGAACCTGCTCCCAGCTTTTGGAACAATTTCTAGAAAGGCCTTTTCATCTGTGGCAGCCTCAGTTTATAATGCAACAGCAAAGGGCTGATTTTCTCAATATGCAAAGAGCTCTCATAAGTCAACAACAATGATAGTAGTGTGACAAGCCCAGCGAATAAATAGACAACATGAATGGGCAAGTCCCAAGAAAAAGAAAGTCAAACTAAACAGTCAAAAGCTGCTGAGCATTTAAACAAGTCAGTGGAGGGGTGTGAACTGGGACCACCCACTGGTGACCTTCTGTCCATATTTGAAATGCACGTACCCTTCCTTTACATGAGAAATTTCTCCACCAAATACATCAACATGGGGAAACAAAGATATATGAACATCTGTTGCAGCCTGATCTGTAATAGCAAAAATTGGAAACTTTTATCTATGCTGTGCACAGTGGGTAGGCACTGCTGAGTATATGGGGGTGGGGGGGTACATGTGTGTATCCAGAATATGTACAGGGTCCCTCAGCCCAGAGCCCTTTGGCAGAGAGCAGAGGGGCCTGGGGGTGGGGGGAGACCAGCCCTGGGACCCCTACCCACCCCAGTGTTCCTTGTGGGACAACAGGCCGAGGCCAGATCCCCTCACCCACAATCCCTCACCCACCCCCATTGGGACTCGGGGCGTGGCAGCAAACAGAGCAGATGGGTCCCAGCCTCCTGCGGCAGAGGCCAGGGGTCAGATGTTAGGACCTGTGAGACCTGGGGGGGGGGGGCTGCCAGGAGAGAGTCAAGCTGGGCCAACGGAGGGCCAGGAGCGGGGAGACTCCCGTCAGAAGAGGGCTCAGCTGGCCAAGGCCACCCTGCTCACACATTTGTCATGGCACAAGCACAGTTCAGGCAGGGCCTGGAAAGAAGGAGGCACTGAGCTGGGCAGGAGGGCCAGGGGGAGCCGTGTCTGGGGGTTTCAGAGCAGCAGGAGGGCAGGGGGCTGGGGACCCAATGGCAGGAGCCCAGCCAGCCAGTGCAGGACCTAGGAGCTCTTGCACAGTGGAACGAGGTGGTGAGTCTGATCAGGTGTTGCCAGGTATTCCTGGCAGCCAGATGGAGGAAAGGGGGTGGGGGGCAGGGGCAGCAAGGAGTCCGGGTGACGTCTCAGGTCTTCCCCCGTGAGCACGCCTTCCGGCGCTGACTTGTCCCCCCCCACCTCCCCACACAGGTGTGGAGCCTCTTACGCGCAGCTGATGCAGACGGTGGGCATCCACCCGACCTGCGCCGAGGAGGTGGCCAAACTGCACATCTCCAAGCGCTCGGGCCAGGACCCCACCGTGACGGGCTGCTGAGGTTAAGCGCCGGCCCTGCCGGGGCCGTGGGCACATGGCACTTGGGGCCCCACCCCGCCGCTGCTCCCCAGCGCCAGAATGCTCGGAGACCCAGGTCCAGGTATGCACGGGCCAAGGGGTCCGGACTTGAGGCTGGAGCATGGGGAGTGGGCTGCGGGGCGCACCGGGACCCGCTCTAGCCAGGCGCGGGGTACAGCTGCACCAATTGCCTAAACAGTTGAGCTCCTCGCTCAGTGCCCAGTGCACGGGGCCGAGGAAGTGCAGCCGGCTTCTGTCCATCCATTACCAGCCCCCCACATTCAAAAAGACCCCCCACGCCGGCTGATGCTCTGGCAGGACCACAGGGTGTGGACAGGCCTGAGCTAAGAGGCCTGTGGGATTATCTGGCTCCTGTTTCTCTCTCGCCCAGAAGGTGGAGACGCTGCCCCACGCACAGCCTCCCGCCCGCCCATCTGGCTCGGTGGCTGCTTTTCCAAAAGCCAGACAGGGCAGGGCGGCCAGGAAGCCTCCGGGAGGTGGGAGGCGTTTTGTTCATCACCAAACCCCTTCCCGGGAGGAAGAAATGAATCTTCCCTTCCCTGGTCTGTGCCCCTCGCCCAGGGGCTGGTTACCTTCTCTCTGAGCAGAGCCTGTGGGAGTCAGCCCGGTCCATGGCCCCTCCCAGGGCGGGTGCTGCCCGCCACCCCGTCCCCCACCCTAGAGCTGAGTGGAAATTGTACTCAGCAGCGAGCAGGCCCTCGGAAGACGCGGCAGTCCCGTGGGCAGCAGGAAGCCCTGGGCCTTCTCTGGGGGTCCCAGGAGCCTCATACCAACCACAGCTCTCCCGAGCCAAGGCTGCCTTTGATACGGACAAAGAAAGGATGTCCTAAGGAAGCCCTTATCAGAACATGAAACCTCGCAGAGCTGTTTGGTTAAGAACCCTGGGGAAGGAAAAAAAAAATTTGCTGTAAATTTTTTTATCATTTCAAAATATTTTCATGACAGCGCCACGCTTTCCCATGATGCTATCTACCAGGGGCTGTGGGGGTGGGGTGAGCGTTTGGGCAGAAGGGACTCCCTGGGGGGGCTTGTCCTCTGACCACCCAGCAAAGGACTCGTGGCTGGGTGCTGCAGGGTGATGGGGGCCACCCTGGGCTGACCCGCCCCCCACACCTCTTACAGGTCTGCCAAGAAGTCGCTAGGCGATGCTGAGAACCGTGTCGCCCGTCCTCCCCGGGGGAGCCCGGAGACGGTGAGCATGTGGCGGCGTGTCTGGAGACTGCCCATGTGCCCTGCAGGGACGGCTGTCGCACCCCTTCCCTGTCACACCCTCCTGCCAGATGATGACGACCTGTGCAGAAACCCACCTGTGGGCTGCCAACGTCCGAACCCCCTGGTGTTCCTCCAGTAGCAAATAAAGAGGTGTCTTCCTCCATGGGCTCCATCTGCAGTGTCCCCACTGCGCCCCCAGGACTGCCCGGAGCCAGCCCCGGGCCCTCCTCTCCCCTGGAGCCCTCAGCCCGGGGCACCCCCGGGGTCTGCGCACGGCCGTGGCAGAGGGGCTGAAAGCCCGGCAGCGGCGGGAGCTGGCGCGAGGCTCTCGGTCCCTCGAGCGCCAGGCGCTCGTGACGTTTCCTTGGTGGCCCCAAAGTCAGGGTGTCAGCCAGTCGTAACGCCAACTCGGCCCTTCGAGCTGCCAGGCCGCGGGGAACCCGTCAGCACGGGGCCGCGGCTGTCAGTCACCACGCAGGGAGACGGCGCTGACAGCGGGCGGGCAGGGCCCGCATTGTGCTGGGGCTTTCGTGGCGGCTAATCCCGTGTCTTCCTAAAGAAAACATCACTTAGTCTGCCGGCCCGGGAGCCTTGGATAGGACCCTACTTGTCAGCGAACAAAGGAATGTCTTTCCACCTTAATGGGCCCAGTGACGCCCTAAGACAGCTCGACGCACGGGGAGCACTCAGACGCCCAATTAAGATGCCAAGTGCTGGGCTGGTGCCCTGGACAAGTGCAGCGCACGTCCCATTTAACGCTCGGCTGGTGACGCGCCCCAGCTGCAACGAGAGGCCGTTCGGAGCCGCCCCCCTGCTGGCCCTGCCTCACCAGGCCCCAGGGTTTCCGGGCCCTGGAGGCAAAGGGCACGCATCTGCGGATGTTGGATCACCCCAGGGTGTCCTGGCACCTGCAGGAGGGGCCATACCGGGAACCAGGGAACATTTCCATGGCTTCCTTTTCTTTTTTGTTTTCTCCTTAATTTTTTTTTTTTTGAGGTACCGGAAATTGAACCCAGGACCTCGTACATGGGAAGCAGGCACTCAGCCACTGAGCTGCACTCACTCCCCAATGAAAGTTGGATTTTTTGTTCGTTTTGGTTTTTAGGAGGTACCAGGGATTGAACCCGGGTCCTCGTACATGGGAGGCAGGCGTCCCACCGCTTGAGCCACATCTGCTCCCCGTCCTTCATATTTATTGGAATCTATATAAACACAGAAGTTCCCATTTTCACCATTCACCATAACAATATCCACAGCGTTGTGCTACCATCACCACCACCCACCACCAAAATTTTTCCATCACCATCTGTTGCTTTTCGTGGTTATGAAAAATAACGCAGTTTATTGAGGGAAACTCTGAGCAAATCGCTACAATTTTGTGGTTGTAAAATATCATGCAGCCCAGCGTGGGAAACTCGGTGCAAATCAGACGGACCCCCTGCCCACCCCATCATGGCAGCCAGAGCCACCCACACCCCTCCGCTCACCTCCCCTGGCGTCTGGGGTGTCCTCGTGCCACCCACAGCCCGGCCACACCCAGTGCCCAGGAGGGAAGCGGCTGTCCCTGGGTCCTGCCCCTGCCTCCCCACCCCAGCCTGACCTCCGGCCTGGGGAGGCAACAGAGCCTTGCGGATGGACCCCCACATCTGCCGCCCGAGGCCCCACCTGGCTCCCAGCACCAGGTTGATGCCTCCTGGTAAGCGGGGAGCGGTAACCACCCCCCTCGGCCCATCTGCAGGCGCTGGGCGCCCACCTCGGGCTCAGGTAGGACCCTCCCCCCGTGGTGTCAGGGCAGGACCCCAGGGGGACACTCATGTCTAGTGAGTCCGATGAATTCCAGGGGGAACAGATCCGAGGAGCTGGGTGGGTGGCGGCTCCTGTCCTGCGGGTCCCTGGGGTTCTTCCTGCCCCCCCTTCCCAGAGGAGGCTGGCTAAGGGGGAGGGAGTTGCTGCCGACAGCCCCGCCCCCCCCACCAGAGGGTGTGCGGGGAGGGCGGAGGCGGGGCTGGAGCGCCACAGGCCAGGTGCTCTCCACCTGGCCCCGGGCGCCTTCCCGCCGCCCGCGCATGTTTTTATGGTGCAATGAAAATATGATTTTAATTCCTTGGATTGTTCCGTGTAACCTGCAATTACCCCCGCGACGGCCTGCACGCTCTGCCTGTGGCTCAGGTTGCGCAATGACGCAGGAGGGAGGGGAGCGGGTGGGGGGCTGCCGCCAGGGCCCAAGCCTTCCCCTCCGTCTCCCTCTCCCACTTGGCAGGGGGTGGGCCACCCTACCCCTGGCTGTCAACCCCCCCTTCTCTTCCCCCTCCCCCAGGGTCCCTCACCGTCCCAGGCCTGCCAGGTCCCGCAGACGAGGGGTGACAGGCAGTTACCAGGGGCCAGACTGAGGACCAGTGGAGGGCTCGGAGGGGTCCCTGAGGAGGGGGCTGGGGACTGACGATGGGGTGAGGAGGGGACATCAGCTTCCAGGAGGCAGCTGAGATGCTTGGGCTGCCCACCACCCCATACTCTAGGCGGCTGATGACCTACTGGGGACTGCCCCTTGATGGCAGGAGCTAAGGCAGCCACCCTGCTCCTCTGCAGCCAGTGCTTTCCCATTGCCGTGGAGACCTGGCACAGTGTATAATCACCCTGTGCTGCGGCTGGGCCCACCAGGTGGAGTCGCCCTTGTGAGAAGCCACCCCGTGCCAGGCAGCACGGTAAAATCCCTGCTGTTGCTTGTCACTCAGCATCTCGGGACACGGGCTTCGCCTTACCTGGGTTGCAGCCAGTGCTGACCATGGGGCCTGAGCTCAGGTGGAGAGGCTCCGGGCCGCTCTGAAGATTTCTGGGAGAATGGAGAAGCAGGCCCTGGGAGCAGGAAGGAGGCTGCCCCCTCCTACCCACTGAGGGCCCAGCTGCCTTCCAGGAGCCTGCAAAGGGCATGCCCGGGGACGACTGGGCAGCTGTGCCAGCTCAAGAGACCCACTGTCGCCAAGCTCCCCAGCCCATGTTCAGGCCCCGTGTGCACAGACACCGCCCACCCCCACCCCCAGGTCAGGGGGTGCTCTCCGTGCAGCTCCCCCGCCAGGAGCTCATGTCTCTCCCTGGAAGCGCATGCGATGTCTGGTTTTTACGAGTAGGTATTGCAAGGAGCTGGCAGCCACTGAGCTCCGGCTGCACTGGGAGGCCGGGGGTGGGCCTGGCTGCCTGGGGAGCCACTTTACGCCCCCTGGCCTCGCAGATCCAGATGCAGCCCAGGCGGATTCCTCCCCCCCGGGTCCCCAGAGAGCCACTTCTCTCACGCCTTGCCTCGCTGCCAGCTCCCCACCCTCCCTGTCAGCACCCATGGGTGCCCTCCTCGCCTTCTTGGAGCCTGGTTGGGATGGGCCTGGAGAGAATGTGGGCCGAGCTGCTGCTGGATGCCCAGAAGCAGTGTCGGTGCCCTGTCCCTAGTCAGTCCCAGGCCTCCCCACCTGGCACATTTCCCAGCAGAGCCAGCCCCTGGGTGGGTATATCCCCCACCCAGATGGCATGGGAGTTGGCACAGCTGGGGCCTCTGGGTCCCGGAGGCGTGGCCTGAGCGTCTGTGGGGCCAGCCCCTCCCTCCTGGCTCCAAACTGGCCTAGGCGTGGCCTTGCTGTCCAGTGCTGGGCCTTGGCCTTCCCTTCACTTCAGACCAGGCCGAACTGGGGTGGAGACTAGAATCCAGGACAGGGCAGGGGACCAGTCCACCCAACTCAACACCAGGTATCTGGCCCTTGGGGAACTGCCCGTGGGCCCGAGTCCTGCCAGCCCACGGCTTCTGGTCTCCCAGGGCTCCCCCTGGCCAGCCGCCCGGCCCCCAGGGCACTGCATCGCCTCCCACTCGGGCTGGAGGCCGGCTGGGTTCCCCTAGATGTGGCTCCCGGGGCTGGGATGGAGCCCCAAGGAGTAGCCTCAGGGCCTGCCTGGAGGGTCCCACCAGCACAGAAGACCCCCCGCCTGAGGACCCCCGGTTGAGAAAGCCCCTGCAGCCTGTGGGCTGGCTTGTCTTGCCTTCCCTATCCTCCCCCTCCCTCCCAGAGCCGCCCCCCATCATCCCCTCCTTTCCTGAGACCTCCCCTTTATCTCCCAGCCCTCCCCCTTTATCTCTCAGCTCTCCCCCTTTATCCCCCAGCCCTCCCCCTTTATCCCCAGCCCTCCCCCTTTATCTCTCAGCTCTCCCCCTTTATCCCCAGCCCTCCCCCTTTATCCCCAGCCCTCCCCCTTTATCTCTCAGCTCTCCCCCTTTATCCCCCAGCCCTCCCCCTTTATCCCCAGCCCTCCCCCTTTATCCCCAGCCCTCCCCCTTTATCTCCCAACCCTCCCCCTTTATCTCCCAGCCCTCCCCCTTTATCCCCAGCCCTCCCCCTTTATCTTTGGCCCTCCCTCCCCATCGTTTCCTCTTGATCCTCCCCTTCCCTCCCCCTCCCTCTCCCTTCATGCCCAGCCTCCCCATCTGTCCTCTCCCCACTCCTGATTTTTCCTCCCAAGGTACTGGTGCTGGTTGCTGGTGCCAGCCCTGCCTTGGAAAGGGAGCCCAGAGCCAGGTGGGCCTGGGCCCAGGTAGCCCTGTTGCGTCCCACCCATCCATCTCAGCCCGAGCCTTTCTCACTGGACGTGGCGTGGCCCTGGGCTGCCTTCTGTCCAGGTGGGGACATACCTAAACGGAGATGAGCGCCACGCCCTGGTCGTCCTCCCGGAGCTGAGGACAGGCAGGGAGTGGTTAGGTGGGGCGAGGAGGAGCTGCGGCCCCGTGCTGTTGGACTCTGCCTCAGAAACCCAGGACAGGACCCCCAACAGGGTGGCATCACGCTGGCCAGCAGAGGTGGGCCTGGTGCCGCTGGCCCTCGGGGAGCTGGAAACCACCAGACAACTATCCTAAGATTCCCCAGCAGGCGAGAACCGATCAAGTGCTGGTGATCTGGGCACCCAACAGAAGCCTGGGTCCATGCCCGCGGGTCAGGTCCCTCCAAGAGTGCATCTGTGAGTGCGGAGGGAGGACGGGTGCTGGGCAGGGCTGGGCGACGCTGTGAGGGGTGGGCTCCGGGGGCTGCCATGCCTGTGTGGTGGGACCCCAGGGAAGGACCACCTCCCCACCCATCCCTGCCTCCCGTGTCCGGAAGCCCCCATCTGCCAAGAAAGCAGCCATGAGTTGCACCTGCCTTGAGCTGCAGCCCTCAGCCTCAGGGACGGGAGTGGCCACGGCCACATCTCCCTCAATCTGTCCATGCCCGGTGTCACGAGGCCCCAAAACTAGCCATCGCCTGCACGGGTCAGATCCTTCCAGAAAGAGGAGAGACAGAACTTTGGGCCATTTTATAGAGTGTGCTTCCTTTTTTTTTTTTACACTTACTGGAAGATTATTAATATATCACTATATACTACTGTGCATAGTTTGCTTTGGTTGTATTTCTGTCTAATATTAACGTCTTGTAGCATTACTCTTTTTTTTTTGGTCACATTACATTTTCTTTCTGATTAATTCAGTTTTGTTTGTTTTTTTTTACTTTTTCATTTTTCTATCTTTTTTATTATTTTTTTAACCTTTTACTATATTTTGGTAGCATAGCTACAGCTCAAAGTTCCCCTTTCATCACATCCAAGTATACAGTTCTGTGCCATTAATTCCATTCATAGTCTTGTGCTATCATCACCAGCACCCATGACCCACCTTTTTCTTCACCTCCAGCAGAGAACCTCTGTACCCAGTAAGCAATAAGTGTCCCCATTCCCTTCTCCACCACCCCGGATCCTGGTCACCTGTAATCTATTATCTGTCTCTATGAGAATAGCTTATACTAGGTATCTCATCTAGGCAAAATCAGTATTTGTCCTCTGGCATCTGGCTTATTTCACTGAACATGGTGTCTTCAAGGTTCGTCCATGTCATCGCATATGTCAGAACTTCGTTCCTTTTGATGGCGGAATAATATTCCATGGTCTGTATAACCCGCATTTTGTTTATCCATTCACCTCATAAGGGACGCTTGGGGTGCTTCCACCTTTTGGCAATTGTGAATTATGCTGTGATGGACATTGGTATAAGACTCTTTCTTTTTATTTTATTTTTAATAAATCAATTTCATTGATACATATTAATAAAGCCTACACTCCATCCAAAGTGTACAATCAATGATGTTTGGTATCATCACATAGTCATGCATTCATCACTTCGTTATTAGAGCATTTTCATTATTTCAGTAATAATAAACAACAAAAAATTCATCACCTCTCAATCTCTCCATGCTTCCCCTGCTGTAGATAGCAGCTATTCCTGGCTCTTCTAAGACTGTGTTTCTTGATCCATGTATTGGTCAGCAGCCGGGGTTCTCCAGAAAACAGAACCAATAGAAGAGATAGGGGTGTGTGCGTGTGTGTGTGTGTGTGTGTGTGTGTGTGTGTGTGTGTGTGTGTGTGTAGGGAGAGAGATTTCTTTTAAGGAACTGCCTCAGGCAATGGTGGGGACCGACAAGTCCAACTTCCACAGGACAAGGTAATTCCAGTATGCGAAATATTGTAGTCTTCAGTCCAGAATCGGTAGGGCAGGCTGGAAACTCAAAGAGTAGAGGGTATGGCCTTGAGGCAGCATTGTGGTTCTGGAAACCACAGTTATTTGTTCTTAAGTCCTTCAACCGACTGGATGTGGCCCACTCACATTATAGAGAGGACTCTCCTTTACTTAACGTCAAGTGATCATCGAGGCTAACCCCATCTCTAAAATACCTGCACATGGGAAGCAGGTGTGACTTAAGTGACTGGGCTCCCATCTACCTTTTCTTTTTTATTTATTTCTCTCCTCTTCCCCCCCCCCCCACCCCCCGTTGTCTGCTCTCTGTGTCCATTTGCTATGTTTTTCTGTGTCCGCTTGTATTCTTGTCAGCGTCACTGGGAATGTGTGTCTCTTTTTGTTGCATCATCTTGCTGCATCAGCTCTCCATGTGTGCAGTACCACTCCTGGGCGGGCTGTGCTTTTTTTGCACGGGGCAACTCTCCTTATGGGGCACACTCCTTGCACATGGGGCTCCCCTATGCAGGGGACACCCCTGCGTAGAACAGCACTCCTTGTGTGCATCAGCACTGTGCATGGGCCAGCTCACCACTCTGGTCAGGAGGCCCTGGGTTTGAACCCTGGACCTCTTAGGCAGACACTCTATTAGTTGAGCCAAATTCGCTTCCCCCATCTACCATTTGGAGGTCCAGGGTTCGAGTCCTGGGGCTTCCTGGTGAAGGCAAGCTGGCCCATGCAGTGAGCTGGCCCAAGAGGAGAGCTGGCCCATGCAGGAGAGCTGGCCCCCGCGGAGAGCTGGTGTAGCAAAATGACACAACAAAAAGAGACACAGAGGAGAGACAATAAAAGATGCAGCAGACCAAGGAGCTGAAATGGCACAAGAGATCAAGCACCTCTCTCCTACTCCAAAAGGATCCGTTCCTGGTGCTGCCGAAAGAGAAAACAAGCAGACACAGAAGAACACACAGTGAATGGACACAGAGAACAGACAGCAAGCGCAGAAACAAGGGAGGAGGGGAATTAAATAAACAAACCCTTAAAAAAAAAACCAACCCTGCACAGCAACCCAAGGCCAGTGGTTGACCAAAGACCTGACACCATAAAATTTATCCTCATGATCCATCTGAGCTTGACTGTGGCCCACCAGGTGCGGCCTTCATACCTAGACCTGTGTCCGCAGGGCACAGCTCAGCCCCGTACTTCCTGCGGCCCAGTGGAGTGGACCCGCCTGGCCCACCCTCATTTCTGATGCCCGCTCTTCCACGTCCCCATGGACGTTCCCCAACCTCCCATTCTGCCAGCCCTCACCGAGCGCCCGGCTCCCCACAAGCGCTCAGGTTTCTGGCCCTGCCGCCTGAGAGTGCTCCAGGGACCTGCCTGTCCTGGTCCTGGGCCAAACACCTGGCAGCAAAGGGGCCAGCCGCCTCGGCCTGCTGGGCCCAGCAAAGCGTTGGAGGGCCTGAGCCCGGCCTAATCCCAGCCTGATGCGCTTTATGGTACTCAGGTTTCCCTAATCCCGAAACCCAAGCTGGGGTCCAGGCCACCTTCCCGTCGCCCTCCGAGCGGGCAGCAGGGCCTATACCAGCGGGCTGCAGGGAGAGTCCCACCCTGTGTGCGTTTTGGGGCCTGCAGCTGAGCCCCAGCAGGTTCTCCTGGCCCTTGCTCCTGGACGTTAGGGACAGGACAAGGGAGCTGGGCATCCCAGGGCGAAAGTCTAGACTTGACGGGCTCAGGAAACAGCCAGGCCCCGGAGCTTGCGCTCCAGCCTCTTCCCAGCAGGAAACGCAAAGCCAGGGGCAGCGATGGGGGAGGCAGGCCCAGCTCTAGGGTTTCATGACACAGTGATCAGGCCTTGTGGTTGCACCAAGTTAAGCTTCTCTCTCTCTCTTTTTTTATTAATAAAATCGGGATCTCTTTGGCTTATAACTGATCAAATAACACCAAAGGCTTGGGAAGAAAGTGAAACCATAAACAAGAAATGGTGTGACCTTGTTACGTCACAGCTGTGGGCTGGAAGCTGGCTGGGCCCAGATCCCTGGCCAGACCAGTGGCCCCCAACCCCACCGGGGCACCCAGAGCCCTGCACAGGCTCCCTCTTTAAAAAAATTTTTTTTTCCATCAGTAAGAAATTTACTTGTTTTTTAAAAAAATTCAAATGCTGACATTGTCCAGAAAAATTTAACAGGTTTATTTATAATTGTTATAAAGTCGAACTGTTGAAATTTGTTCACTGAAACACTGACTTGCATTTATGCTTTATGTCCCTGCATTTATATTAAAAATTCACATACAAATGAAAATGGAATAACTGCCAATACCTGATTTATGTCCCTTATTTTTCCACTCACAATCATATACTTAGGCACCCTTTTTTTCCCCCTTAGTTACCTTTTGATCCCCTGGGAAAAAAATATCTAATGTTCAGAACTACCAATAACAGGAAGAAGAGGGAAAAAAACTTTTTTTTTTTTTGAGAATGAAATGCTTCCCATCGTAGTAGTTTTTTTTTTAAACATAATTTTTCATAGTAGATTCTTTTTTTTTATCTTGAAAGTATTTTACTTCAGATTGAAAAATGAACAGCTTCCATACTGTTCATTGTAAGATACAAGCACCTTCTCCATATATACTGCGTGCTTGCTGGATGCCTTCTGGCACAACTGTTACATGTTTGGCATGGATAGCACACACATGGCTAGTATCTTCAAACAGCCAACCAGGGGAAGTGGACTTGGCCCAGTGAATAGGGCATCCGCCTACCACATGGGAGGTCCGCAGTTCAAACCCCAGGGCTTCCTTGACCCGTGTGGAGCTGGCCCATGTGCAGTGCTGATGCACGCAAGGAGTGCCATGCCACGCAGGGGTGTCCCCCGCGTAGGGGAGCCCCACACGCAAGGAGTGCGCCCCGTAAGGAGAGCTGCCCAGCGCGAAAGAATGTGCAGCCTGCCCAGGAATGGCGCCGCACACACAGAGAGTTGACGCAGCAGGATGATGCAACAAAAAGACACACAGATTCCTGTGCCACTGACAACAACAGAAGCAGACAAAAACAAGAACACGCAGCAAATGGACACAGAGAACAGACAACTGGGAGCGGGGGTGGGGGGAAGGGGAGAGAAAAAAAAAAGCCAACCAGGGGAGCAGATGTGGTTCAGCTGAGCACCTGCTTCCCACATGAGAGGTCCCGGGTTCAATCCCTGGCCCCCATACCTACCTGGCACCCACTGGGCACCTGACCTCCTTTACAGACCCGCTGGGACTGTAACCTCTTGGCACTGCTCTGTCTCCAGCACATGCCCGTTTGCCTTTGTCTGCATCCCTGGACCTACCTGCCTACAGCTCTCCCAACTCCAGGGTATCGTTGGTGCAGCCAAGTTCCCTCTTTACAATTTTCTGTTTCCTTTTTTTTTCCTTGGAGGTGTCGGGGATTGAACCCGGAACCTTGTATGTGCAAAGCAGGCACTCAGCCACTGAGCCACTCCTGCCTCGCTATAATTTTATTTTTGAGGCACACAAGTTGTGCTTGGTGAAAATGGCTGATGGCACCTTGTGGGTCTTCAGCAGTTTTGAAGAATTTTCATAGTCATCAGCTTCCCCACAAGAGACAAGACTCACTCCTGAGCTACAAGAGGTTGGTTTGGGGGACAGAAAAGTCTGTGAGGAGAGTAAAGCAGCAACATCCGGACATCTTTTCTTCAGGCCTCCCACCTGATGAGTGAGAAGACCAAGGCCCTGAACCCCAGGAGACCCCAGGGGTGTGGTGGTGGAGCGAGGCACAGACGCTGCCCCCCCTAATGGGGAGAAGGTAAGCGGGAGGCGAGACTCCACAAGGTTTCAAAGGCGCATTGTCTGCCCAAGGTGGCGGGAACTGGGCTGAGTGATTATGATAATAAAGTTGGAGCAATCGGCCAATGGGATGAGTTTCCATAGCTTGGGGGAGTATTTGAATTTCAAAGTCCTTGGGAGGGAGACAGTGTATAAATGGACTATGTTGTCCATGTCAGCCTGTTCTGTGCAAGTCAGAGTTTCCTACCCGTACTCTTCTCAGGTACCAGGCATGGTGGGTGGGAAACAGCACCAGGAGACAATGTGATGAGCCCTGGCTGCACCAACCCAGACCAGCTCCCGAGTCCCCCACCTCCAGGGGCTGCCGTGAGGACCCGATGCCTGCTCCGTAAAACCAGGGGCTGCTCCTCCACTGCTGCCTTGGGATTTCTCTTGCAGAATACATCCAGCCTTGCCGGGCCTTGATGCCTGGGCCCACACTGTTCCCTCAGCCCAAAGCCATGTGTCCACCCTGGCTAACTACAACTTGTTGGTTGAAATTTGTGCAGTGACTCCCACTAATAAGCCTTCTGTCTTCGTTTACACCAGGGCTGCTTATGACACATATCACAGCATATCACACATTGGTTGACTTAACAGGAATCTCTTGACTCACCGTTTTGGAAGCTAGAAGTCCAAAATTAGGTGTCAGTAGGTTCGTGCTTTCTCTGAAGTCTTTAGGGTTCTGGTGGTGGAGTGCTGGTGATCTATAACTCAGTCACGGTCTGCATCACCTGGTCATTGCCTCCTTCTGTCTCCTAGACTGCTTCCAAATTTCCTCTGCTTCTAAGACCTCTAGTCATATTGGATTGCAACCCACCCTGATTCAGCTTGGCCTCACCCTATTAACATCCTCAAAAGTCTTATTTACAAATGGGTTCACATCTATGGGACAGGGGGTTAGAGGACTTGAATATGTCTTTGTGGGGGATGTAATCATCCCTAACCCCTGCCCCAACACCCATCAAGGGGAGGTGGTGGCTCAGAACTCCCATGAAATGCTCCCTTTCTGTCATTGTGCTTCTCTCCCTTGCCCTGAAAGGACCCCCCTCCTTCATGTCTTCATTCCCAGCAGGGTACCTGGCACACAGGGGGTGCTCAAAGCATGGCTGACAGATGAACACTGGTGTTAAGGTTTAAAGTTCTGTTTTCCTAAATTTCTTGGTGCCCCGCTCTGCAAGTTCTGAGGATGCATGCACATTTGCTGCTTTGTGGCTGTAGAGAGAGGGGCGCAGCTTAGAACCTGACTCAACTCTGCCAATGACTCCCTTTTGCTTACCTCCTCCTGGTTTCATCATGCTGGGGCCACATGCCATGAAAGGTGAACAGGACACCAAATCTGCTGCAAGCATTTTGTGGAACCCTGAGTGTTATAACCACAAAGGCAGACACAGCTGGATTGTTGCTTGTATAAACAGATGTACAGAGGTACTGGTCTGGGTAATGACTAAGTAACTTGTAGAGGGCTAACCCTGCCCCAGATAGCAATGATAGCCTCTAGACAAAACAAAAAGGACAACTGTTTTGAAGATGTTGGTGAGCAACCAAAAGAAGACAGAAGCCAGGGGGGATTGAACCACAGAAAGAAGGGAAAGCATTGGGTAAGATCCAAGTTCATGTGGCTTTTCTCCTGTGTGTATTCAATCAGGTACAGACTGGATGGCTGGAATGTGACCAAAAAGCTGTAGTCGTATTAGTATAAATGGAGTTAGGGTTAGCTAGAGTGGCTAGAAATGAAAGAGAAAATCCCAGGAAGCAGGTAGCCACAAAGGAGGAGAGGCACCCAAAACATTGCAACTCTCCTCAATCCTTGGCTGACTTTTGAACTGCATGTGCATGAACAAGACTCAAGGAGTCCAGGAGGAAGCTAATAGCTGGAAGGCTGAAAGACCTGAGCAGATTTTTCAGCTGCTGCTTACTGCAGCAGAAAGTGTAAAAAGAGTTTGAGTTTCAAGTCCTGCACAGTAAGAGGGGCTGTGCTAATGCCTTGGGCTCCCCACTGACACCACAGAAAAGCCATATCTTAGACAAAAAGACTACATCCCAAAATTAAAGGATATGCCTTAGGACCGAGAGTGAAAATGAGACAGATCCACCCAGACAAACATAAAACCAAGCTTCCAAAAATTCAGAGTGTAAGGCCAATAATTTAACTGCTAAAACAAAAGAAGACAACATAACCCAGAGCCTCTGCAAAGTATCCTCTACAACGTCCAGAATGCAAAAAACAAAAAACAAAACAAAACAAAACAAAAACCATAAAAACACGCAAAGAACATGAAAATGTGATTCCTCACCAAGAGGAAAAGCAGTCGATAAAACAAACCCATGATGACCCCAGATGTTGGACTTAATTTAAAAGCAGCTATTATAAATATGTTTAAGACTCAAAAGAAAAAAGTGCCCATAAAATGAAAAGAGGGAATTTCAGCAAAGAAATAGAAAGTATAAAAGAGTACCAAATGGAAATTCTAGAACTGAAAAGTACAAGAACAAATTAAAATTTCACTAAATGGATTTAAGAACAGATTGATGATGGCAGAAAAAGGGTCAATGCACTTAAAGGCAGATTTTTAAAATTTTTCTAATAGAAAAAACAGAGAGAAACAAATTTTTTAAAACAGCCTCCGGAGCCTGGGAGACAATAAAAAGTCTAACATAATTGTAACCAGTGTCTCAGAAGGAGAGAAGAAACAGAGAAAGCTACAGAAAAGAATACTTGAAGGAATAATGACTTAAAATTTCACGATTTGGTAAAAAAAAAAAATCTACTTACAGATCTAAGAATCTCAGCAAATCCCAAGCAGAAAACACACCTAGGCACTATAGCCAAACTCCTGAAAACCAAAGATAAAGAGAAAATCTTGAAAGCACCTAGTGAAATAAGGGCACGCTGCATATAAGGAATACTAGTACGACAGATGACTGACTTCATGGTAGGAAAAAAATGTAGGTCAGAAGACAATGGAACAAATTTTTTATGTTCAAAAAGAAAAAAAAGTCAATCAAAAAATGACCATGTAGTAAAAATAGTATTAAAAAATGCAGGTGAAATAAAGACTTTTGAGGATAAGTGACAGCCAAAATAATTCCTTACCAGCAGACTCACAGCACAAGAAATGCTGTAGGAAGTTTTTTCAGGCTGAAGGAAATTATACCAGATGAAAATGTGGATTAACAGTAAGAAACAAGGAGTATGAGAAATGGTAAAAATATAAATAAAATTTTAAATGCTATCTTTTGCCTTAATATATTTTATTTAAAAGATATAGATTGCTTAAAACAAGAATTATAACAATGCATAGGTTTATTTGAATGTAAAACATATAAGAACAATGACAAAAAGATGGTTATAACTACAATTGCAAGTTTCTTACATTTAATATGAGGAAGCAGATGTAGCTCAAGTGATTAAGCACCTCCTTCCCATGTACAAGGTCCTGGATTCAATCCCTAGTACCTCCTTAAAACAAAGAAAAAAATGGCACAATATTAAGTCTAAATAGAGCATGATAATTCAAAAAATTAAAAATGCATAATGTACCTCCTAAAATCACCACTAAATAAATTATAAGAGGTACAGCTAAAAAGCCAAAAGAGGAATTAAAATAGAATATTAAACATATTTGATAAACTCAAAAGAGGGCAGAAAAGGAGGAACAGAAGAACAACATAAACAAATGAAATAGATGGGACAAATAGAAAATAAAAAAGTGAAATGATAGACACAAACTTAATCATATCAATATTTATATAAATAAATGGATGAAACTCTCCAAATAAAAGGCAGAGATTGTCATAGTGGATTTAAAAAAAGTAAAATCCAACTATATGATGTCTATAAGAGATAACTTTAAATATAAAGACACATCCAGGTTGAAAGTATAGGGATGGAAAAAGATGTGCATTCCAAAGGACAGTAAGCATTAGAAAGGTGATGTAGCCAAATGAAGAGCAAACAATGTGAACGTCAAGGGAAGAGATATTATCAGAAATAAGGAGAGACAATCATAAATCATGAATATGTATACATCTAATAAAAAAAGTGGCAACATTAAAGTGAGAAATGGACAAATCCACAATCATAGCTCAAGATTTTCAGATCTTTTTCTTGGAAATTGATAGAGCATCTGCTTTAGTCACATTCTTTTCAGTGCACATGGAACTTTCACTGGGTAGACCACACAATGGAGCTCAACAATCATAAAAATCAACAACAGAAAGGTATCTTAAAAATTCACCCAATATTTGGAAATCAAACAACACAATTCTAAATAACCCAGGGGTCAGAGAAGAATTCACAAGAGAAACTGGAAAATATGTTGAAGTAAATTAAAACATTACATATCATTATTCCTGGGAGGCAGCTAAAGAAGTAGTTAGAGGAAAATTTAGAGCTTTAAGGACTTCATGTGGGGCGGCAGACTTGGCCCAGTGGTTAGGGCGTCCGTCTACCACATGGGAAGTCCGCAGTTCAAACCCCGGGCCTCCTCGACCCGTGTGGAGCTGGCCCATGCGCAGTTCTGATGCGCTCAAGGAGTGCCGTGCCACGCAGGGGTGTCCCCGTGTAGGGAAGCCCCATGCGCAAGGAGTGCGCCCCGTAAGGAGAACCGCCCAGCGCGAAACAAAGTGCAGCCTGCCCAGGAATGGCGCCATACACACGGAGAACTGACACAAGGTGACGCAACAAAAAGAAACACAGATTCCTGTGCCGCTGACGACAACAAAAGCGGACAAAGAAGACGCAGCAAAATAGACACAGAGAACAGATAACCAGGGTGGGGGGGAGAAGGGGAGAGAAATAAATAAATAAATCTTTAAAAAAAAAAAGGACTTCGTCTTTAAAAAGAAGAAAATAGTCAAGGGGTATGATCTAAGCAAGCTCCTTAAGAATCCAGAAAAAAAAAGCAAGTTAAGGCCAACATAAATAGAAGGATAAAAACAATAAATATCAAAGTGGAAATCAATACAACAGAAAAAAAAATGGAATAAATGAATAATATAAAATATTGGCTATTTGAAAAAAATCAATAAAATTACCAATATCAGGGATGAAAGAGGAACTATTGTTATAAAGCCTATAGGCATAAAAGGATAATAAAGCCATATTATGAACAACTGTAGTTCAATAAATTTGACAATTTAAGTGAAATGGACAAATCCCTTTAAAGATACTGCCAAAATGTATGGAAGTAGAACATACGAATAGCCCAAAATCTAAAAAGGTAATTAAATACTTCATTAATAACCATCCTATAAAGAAAACTCCAGGCCCAGATGGTTTCACTGATGAAGTCTGTCAAACATTTAAAGAAGAAATAATACCAATCTCATACCAATTATTTCAGAAAATACAGAGGAAGAAGCACTTCTCAACTCTTTTTATAAGACCAAAATTACCCTGATAGCAAAACCAGACAAAGATATGAGAGAAAAGAACATAATAAACAAATATCTCCCAAGAACATAAATGCAAAAAGAAAACGACCAACCAATATCACTAAAGAACACAGATGCACAGAGCGCAGGCACAAAATGGCAAAGTTGGAAGTTTTACAAATGGCTCCCCCTACTTAAAAAAACTGAAAGAGCTGGAAAAAGAGATTGGAATTAACTAGGCGGCAACCCTGGATCCAGAGTAGACAGTTAGAACAACCAGAGGAGTGCCAGAGGAAGCGAGAGGTTGCCAAGAGCTGAGCTTTTGTAAGTGCAAGTGCAAATCAGGAACATGCCTCTGTTTGTCAGCCTCATGACAGTGGCTGCAGAAATGGGTGCGGGATTGACTGTAAAAGTGTGGAAATGGATAGAATTGATGGTAACACATTATAGTGAGAAAAGTAACAGATGGTAAGTGGGATAGTGGCTGAAAGGGGTAGTCTAGGGATGTGCCAATTGAAAGAAAGTTAGAGACTAATCTAGGGACTGAATAACAGCTAATGCAGAGGTGGATGAGGATTGTGATTTGCAAGAATGTTCTTCTATGAACTAGAACAAATGTACTTCACTATTACAAGGTGGTAGGAATATGGTGATGCATGGGGAAAAGACTATTACTGTAACTTATGGGGTACAGTTAACAACTATATTGTAATATTCTTGTAGCAATGTCAAAGAAGGTACTATCAATGGTAAGGGTAAAAAATGGGGGGTTGTGGGGTATATTAGTTAGTCAAAGGGGTGCTGATGCAGAATACCAGAAATCTGTTGGCTTTTATGAAGGGTATTTATTTGGGGTAGAGGCTTATAGTCACAAGGCCATAAAGAGGTGGTTACTTCCCTCACCAGTCTGTTGCCATGTGTTGGAGCAAGATGGCTGCTGATCTCTGTGAGGGTTCAGGCTTCCTCTTCTTCTGAAGGCTCCATGGTCCCAGTTTCTTCTGATCTCAGCTGGAAGCTGCAGTTAGGCTGGTTTCTCTCCCCAGGGCTTGTTTCTCTCTGGGCTCAGCCATATCATAGGCTATCAGGTTCATCTCTCTTCCTGGGGCCTCTGCTGTGTCTATGGAACTGTCTCTACTCCCCTGTGTTCTTCTCCCGTGTGTCTACTTCTGTGTGTCCTTGACTACCAGTTTATCTAGCCTACCAAGGGGCACTGGGACTCAACCTTGCATGCCCTAATCTTAACGTAATTTAATCAAAGATATCAGCTGAATCAAATACATTCAAAAGGTTTCACACCCAAAGGAACAGACCAGTTTACAAACATAGTCAATATCTCCTTTTTGGAATTCATAAATAATATCTAACTCCCACAGGGGGATTTATTCTTTTGGACTAAGGAAATGTTCAAAGGTTTACTGAGGAGATTACTGCACAACTCTGTGTTGAAAGTGAGAGCCCCTGAATGTACACTTTGGATAGAATGTACAAGGCATGGGACTGTAAAACACAGTGAACTGTGTGGAGGAAGATGAACTGTGCTTAACAGTACTGTAACAAATGTACAATAGTAATACATGGAGTCAATAATAGGGGGTATATATGAGGCCACAGCGGTAAGAGTCTAATGATGTACTTTCATAACCAGTAACAAATGTTCCACAAAATGTAAGGTGTTGGGGGAGGGGTGATGTATGGGAATTCTGCACATTATGCATGATTTATGGTAAGCTCACAACTTCTCTAATAAAAATATATATTGGGGGAAGAAAGAAATGGCTGCTGGTATGTGGGCAGGATTCCAGTATGGCTGGTTGGGGCCAGGGCTGAGGGAGGAAACCTCTTCCTCCGAAAGTTGGGGTTGAGGGTCACGGTTGGTCTGGGGAATCCCTGAAGGACAAGCGCAGAAGCTGGCCTCAGTTTCAGCTCTTGGCAGCAACAGATTTTTGACCCCTCAGTGCTTGACTTACAGCCTCCAAAACCACGAGACAATAAATTCCTGTTATTTAAGTCACCCAGGTTGTGGTATTTGTTATAGAAGCCCAAGCAAACTAAGACAACTTTAGGGCAGCAAAAATTTCTTAGGGCATAAAAAGCACTAGCCATCAAAATTAAAAAAGAAAAAAAAAAATCTGTTCCTCAAATGACATCATCTAGAAAAAGAATAGACAAGTGACAGATTGGGAGAAAGTATTACATATCTCTTCCAAAGACTTTTTTATTCAGGGCATAGGCAAAAACTCTTTCAAATCAATAAGAGAACAAACAACTAAAGGAGAATGTGGGCAAAATATCTGAAGAGATGTTTCACAAAAGAAGACTGACCAATGTCAGATAAGCCCAACATCATTAGTCACCAACCTGAATGAGATACCACTCTCTACTAGCCAGAATGGTTAAAAGGACAAAGATCGGCAATACCATGTGTTGGTAGAGCAAAAAATTGGAACTCTCATACATTGCTGGAGGATGTGTAAAAATTCCAGCTACTTTGGGGAACTCCCTATAGCTTCTTATAAAGTTAAATATGCTTCCACCCTATGACCTGGCAAGTCTGCTCCAGTGTGTTTACCCCAAAGAAATGAAAACTTGCATACACAAAAAGAACTTATTTAAGAAAGTTCATAGAAGTTTTATTCATAATAGACCCAAACTAGAAATCACCCCAATGTCCACCACTAAGAGAATGGATAAACTGTGTAGTCATGCAATACACAGTGATAAAGAGAAATGAAATTCACACACACACAAAATTGTATTGAAGTATATCATTCATACATGAACATACATAAACAATAAGTGTAGAGTAAAAGTTGTGAATCTACAAAACAAGCATGTATATTATCACACAGGGTTCCCACACATCACTCCCCCACCAATACCTTGCATTGCTGTGAAACATTTGTTACAAATTCTGAAAGAGTATTGTAATAGTATTACTATTAACTATAATTTGTATCTTACATTTGGTGTATTTTCCCCCGACCTATCCTATTATTTTTTTTGTTCATAGACCATACAATTTATCAAAAGTGTACAATCATTGGCATTTGGTATAATTACAGTTGTGCATTCATCATTTCAATCAATACTAGAGCATTTTCATCACTCAAAAAAAAGGGAAAAAACCACACACAAAAAAAACCATATCGCTATCACACCCTTATGACAGTGCTACTAATTACAAATCCTATGATTGCTTTCACCATTTCTACTAACATGGTGAATCTTACAAATATTATATTGACCGTAAGAGGCCAGGCAAAAGAATCCATGCAGTAGGATTCCACTTATAAATATTTTGTCCAGTATGGGCAAAATAAAGCAATGGGGAGAAGTTTTAACAGTGTTTACCTGGAAAGAATGGAGATTGACTGGCACTTTCCGGACAAGGGAAAGTTCCATAGCTTAATTTTGCATGGGGTGGTAGCTTTCATGCCCCAAAATAAATGAAACTCTATGGTTAGGATCTGTACATTTCATTGCACATAAATCTTCCCTCCATTAAAAAAAAAAGAAGAAAAAGAATAGAAGGAAATCTAGAATGAACACTGGCTTCTAAAGCCACAACGAATCCCCAGGGCACTGGTTCAGATAAACTAGAAGGATCTCTGGGGCATCCAGGCTAACCACAGGGTACAGCCCCAATGGCAGTGCAGAAAGGACACCCTTTTGTGGAAAATGGCCCTGGGGCCTCTGAGAAGGTGCCAAGGGATTTTGGGACTTTCTAGTGGGACAACAAGGTGGCTGGGTGAACAGAAAGACCCGACCACTCCCAGTTCTGGGCTCAGAAGCCCACCAGCTGGCTCTGGGGGAAGGCTCTCACTCAGGTTCATGTGCAAATAGTGCAGGAAGTTTCCGGGGGGACAGTCCCCACCTCTCCTGACCCCTGGTTCTGATGCACGCAGTTGCCGACACCAATCCCAAACACTTCCGGGGCCATGTCCTCACTCCACCATCTGTCCTTGGTCTGATCACCCTCTCTGGGTCACCCCACTCAAGGCAGGAGCAGGGGGTCTTCGCAAGAAGGGGCTGTGGGCTGGGTACAGACTCTAGTTTGCCATTGCTCAGATGAGTCTCGGCTTTCACAAACCCAGCTTTTTCATCTGTGAAATGGGCTGATCATCAGCAGATAAGAACCTTGTCATCAAATGCTGGACACTTGGTGAGCTGTTGGCAAAGTTTGCTGGCTCCACTAATGTGTGGGTAAAAAGGCAGCCAGGATCTAGCCCGTCCAGAAGCTAAAATCATTTTTAAAAATATACTTAGCAGTTGGGAAGGGGATGTGGCTCAAGCCATTGGGTGCCTGCCTACCACATGGGAGGTCCCGGGTTTGGTTCCCCGTGTCTCCTAATGAGCAAGACAGCAAGCTGGCACAATGGGCTGGCATGGCAAGCTGACACAATAAGATGATGCAACAAGGAGACAGAGAGAAGACACAAGAGGAAGACAGAAACACAAGCAGGGAGTGGATGTGGCTCAAGCAATCCGATGCCTCCCTCCCACATGGGAGATCCCGGGTTCGGCTCCTGATGCCTCCTAAAAAGATGAGGAGACACAGAGAGCTCATAAGGAACAGACACAGAAAGCAGACAGCAAGCGCAAACGAGGGAGGGGGTGGAGGAGAAATATAGATATATATATGTACATACATACTTAGAAGAAGGGCTGAAATAAAAAAGCAACTTGGCCTCCCCCCCCCCCCCCACACACACACAAAAAGGCCTTTTCTGACAACCTGGCCCACTCAGCTTAAACTTTTGTGCGAGGCCCCTGCCCACTTTCTGCTGAGTGGGCCTGAGCTGCCTAGGGCCTGAGGTAAGGCGAATTCTCAGGAACTCCCCCTCTCCTGAGGGAGGAAGTTTAAATTATCAGGTCAATTAGGAAGGATACAAGCGAAAAATCCAAGTTTCATTCACACTTCAAGGAGGCGTTTCCTGGCTGGGTGCCACTTTTATTATTTTTGGCAGAGGCGGCTAAAAACCCCACAGACCCCGCGAAAGTACAATGTGATCTTTGATTCGCGTTTCAAGGATCAAAGTCATTGAGTTTGGGTGTAAATGCAGATAACATTTCAGAGACTGTTTCATGAAAGGAGTCACTAGACCAGGACAGAAAGGGAGCTGGTGTGTTCTGTGCGCGTTCGCCTTGAGAAACCATTTTCCAGTGATTTCTGCTGCCCATGGCCCCAACGACCCCTGGCCTGCATCCAGGCCCACCGTCCACAGGGCCTTAGATCTTGGGCTGGGGAGCTGATGGCCTTTCCCCTTGTCTGGGCACTGTGAGGACATGGGAGGTGGGCCTCCCATGCAGGTGACAAGCATCCAACCTCATTCTCTACTGGGTTTTCCAAAGCCTCTGGGTGCTGACTGGGCATGCCACCCGTGGCGGCAGACTTGGCCTGGGCACAGCCCTGTGGGGAGGTCTTGGCAGCCTGCCCCTGTTATCCTCACTGGGTTCAGCCTTGGCTGGGGTAGGGTCAGGGTAACCCACCCAGGAAGAGAAAAACCCACAGGCCCCCTGCCTGCCATCACCCAGGCGTGCAGGTAGAAGGTCCTTGAGGCCGGCCCTGCCCTGCCGTCCCTCACTCTCCCGCGGAGCGATGGGACCCTGAGGCCGATCGGGGAGGGGGCGTCTGGAGTGGAGACCTGCCAGGAGTTGTCCAAGGAACCGACCCTGGGCAGCTGGAGACACTTGACTGACAAGGCGTTCCAAGGGCGCGCTAAAGGGGCCCAGTCCGCCCTGCAAGGTCTAGAGGCCTTCCAGGGCCAGCAACCCCCAGGTTCCATGAACCGCCATGCCCAAACGCTCCCTGATGTCCTCGGCGCCCCGCGCTTCCTCCCCAAGGCCTAGCGTCCCTCCTGACGCCCAGCAGCCCCCGACGCCCACAGCTCCCGGATGCCCAGAGGACGTCACCCAGGGCCGCGATGGCATTGCCTCCTCCGTCTCTGCGGATGGGGACCGGGTGGTCACCAAGTGGCGGGCCACGACACAGCCCACGGTCTCTTCGCCCGGGCCCCCGCCCACCCCAGCATCGCGTTCAGGGACAAGCATAGCTCCCCAGTCCGGATCCCGCGTCTGCGCACTGGGCCCGCCTGGCTCGCGGCACCAGACTCTGCGCGCACTCCCATTACTCCACGCGCTGGCGAGGCCCCACGGCGCACGGCGCAGGCGCAGCGGGACGGACACAAGCACGCGCGCGCGGCCAGGCCAGGAGGAGGGCATGGGGCGGGCCGGGAGGCGGCGCGAGGTCGTACGCGGCTGGCGCGCGCACGCAGGAGGCGTGGCTGCGCGACGCGGCGTCGTCGTAGGCGCCGCTCTTGTTCGACTCCGGTCTTCACAGCTCCCGCGGAAGGGTCAGTGGAACCGCGGTAGCTAGGCGGCTGGCGTGGGAGCCCCGGCGGCCGGCGTGGGAGCCCCGTGGGTAGAGCCGGGCCCGCGCCCCTCCGCCCCGGCCTGATTCTCCGTTCGCAGAGGGACGCTCGAGATCCCTGGCCTGGGTCTCCGGTGCCCTCCCGGCCGGCCGCCTCAGTTTCTCGGTCCGCGTTAGGGCCTGGGGAGAGGGGTGCGGGGCGCCTGGAGACTTTACGGGCCTTCCCCGCGGTCTCGGGAGGCCTTGCCTGCCCCCCCGCCTGGCCTCACCGCGTCCGATCTTATTCCCCTCCTTGCAGGTGGCGCTGGGACTCTCGCCCTCGGGAGCAGACCGCACGGTCTCTGATTGCAGACCTGTGGATGCTATTGGCGGGCACTTCGGATAGCCGCTGGTAGGTCAGCTTCCGATTGCGGTGGGACCTGTGCGCACGGATCTCCGCGGTTTCCTGCATGGCAATTGCCGGAGGGGAGGGGGGCGTTGCAGTAGTCTACCCTCAACTTGCTGCCAAGGCTTTGGGCAGGTCTTCCACTTCCTGGGGCCCCTGGGTCTCCTCTTTCCAAGTAGAGAACGCACAGGCGTCCATATGCTGCCTTTGGATTAGCAGACACAAACCCGCATGCCGGGGAAACACCAGAGCGCTGTCCAGTCCAGGAGAAGGGCCGAAATCCCGTGTTGCCAAGCAGGATGGGGAGAGACCAACAGATGGATAGTGGAGGGAGGCCCAAGGCTTAGGGAGACTCAGGCAGAGGCACGGCTGCCTGGGGCAGGGAGGCTTTCTCAGGCCTCAAAGGGAGAGGTACACAGACATGCAGGTGAATGGCCAGGGTAACAGGTAAAGTTCTGATTCAGGCAGCTTGTCAGGACTGGGAGAAAGAGCAGAGACCTGGGTGGCCCACTGCCTCCTGGGCGTGAGATGTGGTCTTTGTGGGTAGCCTGGCACCTAACCTCAGTGGTGGGAGGTGGGGACTCGACCAGTGGTCACTGCTTTTTTTAGAGCTCAGGACAGAGGATGGGACTGGGCTCCTGAGTGGACTTGATTCTGGTGCTACCCTTTAGAACTTTTCTGCCACTACCCTGGCATCTTCTCTTGCCGTAAGTGGGGGAATCCGGGCTGGACTTTGAGGTGGAGACCTGTGGAGTAGGGGAGGTAACTGCGAGAGTACAGATTACTTGAGTGACGGAAGTGCTGGTGGTCTGGGCAGCTTTGAGTTCTCCGAGGTGGGCTGGGCAGAAATTTCCACATGCCCTCCTCTCTGGAGAAAACTGCGTGTGGAGGCATGTGCCGGCCACGAAAGCCTTGGGGAGCTGGGGTACGCAGGGAAGAGTGCCTGGACAAATCGCACAAGGAGGGGTGAAACAGAGAGTTGGGTGGAGCCCGTGGGTGGGCCTCCCTTTGCAGAGGCACTGGGGAGAACAGTAGAACTCCTGATGATGGGGGCTTCTCTCCCCAGTTTGGGGATGTTTGGGCTTGCTCAGGGCCAGTGACTACCACATGGAGGAGCAGAAGGCCAGTGACTAGCGGGACTCACCAGGCCCTTCGCATAGATGACTTGGAGTGGGGAGAGAAGGTGCAGCAAATGGGATGCTGGGTTTTAAACTTGGTGGCTAGGATGCTGGTGCTGTTGGCCGGGATGGGGAGTGGCAGGGTGGAAGTGGCAGGGAGTCTGGAAAGCATGATGGGGTCGGGAAAGAGGAAGAACAGGGCAGCACCTGTGGGCTCCATCTTCCTGCTATGCTCCTGGTGCTGCACGGAATCCTTGGAGAAAGAGGCTGGGAGGTAAAAGGCTCTGTTGACACGGTTCATGTACTTAACAAGTTTACGGTGTTTGGGAGGCTAGGAGTCCACTTCGTAGCAGACTGTGAAGCAGGGTTTATAATCCACTTACGTGTAGTGGTTAAGCATGTGGTCTCTGGACCAGGTTCTCCCACCTCCTCCACATGTTGACTGTGGATGGGTTGTGTCCACCCCTCCATGTCTCATTTTCTAAGCATGAGGGTGATAATAGTACCAACCTCGTGGAGGTGGGGATCAGTGTTGTTTTGACAGTTTCAGAGGGTTCCATTCCTGCTCATCCTCCCTTTCTCCTGGGATTGACAGCATCTGTCATTACACCTTGCTCTTGAAATGCCACAGGCAGCATTTACCCATCCACCTGATCCCCCCCGCCCCGGGCAGGCCAGCTCCTGCACCCTTTCCTTCTTCTTCAGTCTCTTCATCGGGTGCCAGGGATTTGCCTGCTTGCTGCCACCTCCCGCCTGCCCCATGGTGACTGCTGGGCCTAGTTCCCGCTCTTCCCTGCCTTGTTTTTGGACAGATTTCCTCGGATGGTGTGGCCTGCGTCCGACAGTCCCATCAGCTCTTCCCAGCTCTACTGAGGTCGCGGCTGTCTGCTCCCCTGCTCCTCGGCATTTGCCCGGAACGGCCTGGCCCTGCCTCGCCCCCGCCTGGCCCATCTCTATCCTGTGTGTCCCGCACCTGGCCACTTCTGCCCATATCGTCTCTTCTCCCACTCTCCTTCCTTCCTTCTCCTAGCTGGTGTGTAAACCCTCCAGCTCCCAGCATGCTTGTGGCTGGCACCAGCAGCAGGGCCCTCATCACCCTGTCCAGGCAGCCACCAGTTACGCCAATACCTGGCCCTAGCAGCAGATGGACCGACCCTCGGCTGGGATCATGCACACCCGCCTGGTAGACCCCTGGATTGCGTGGCCCTGCTGTGGGGACCCTGTGTATGTGTGTGTGGTGAACAAGGCGAGCAGCACACCTGGGGATGAGCCCACCAAAGGGGGTGCCCCAGCTCACAGCCCCTCAGGGTGGACTCCCACTAGGTACCCAGGTCTTCAGCAGCTCCCTGCGGCTTCTGGATCGTTTTTTGGCCTAACTGGGTGGTTCCATGTCCTTTGGCCTCAAGCACTTCCAAGACACCTTCAGCCACATCTGCGAGATCATTGGGCACTTGATGGGCCGAACCCGGGCATGGGCAGCCCCTGACCTTGATGGGCCCTGCCCCTGCCTGACGATGCTGAGCTCTTCTGCCAGGACCTTGAGAAAGTCCTCCAAGACCCAGACAGTTTTGCTGAGTCCCAGGTGGCAGCGCTCCACCGCCTGTGGCCATGCAGCTATCCGTGGAGGCAGGACTTAGCCTGCTTCGCCAAGGCCCTGGCTGTCAACATGGTTGTCCTTCCCAGGGCGTGTCCCAGCCACTCCGGCCACCCCCGCTTGGCCTGGCCTTCACCCCACATCCACAAATGCTCAGCCCAAGTGGCTGCCAGCCAAGGAAAGCAGCTCTGGGGGTGGGGAACACCCTGCCTTGGCCAGTCCTGCACGCAGCACCCCCAGCGAGCAGAGGACGCCTGCAAACCTGACCCTGCACGTCCATACTCTGTGAACCATCCTTCCCAGAAACCAGACTCAGCTTGCCCAGGGCATCCTGGACCCCAGGCAGAGGAGGTGGTTTCAGAGACAGGCAGACCACACGGCATCTTTAGGGACCCCCTGGGAGGCAGAGGGTGCCCTGGAGACCCCAGGAGAACTCATAGCCCTGGACTTGTAACACTGCACAGGCAACAGTTCCTCTGGGAGACGTGGCCTACTTGGCCCAGGAGCCCCCGGCCCTCAAGCAGATGGAGGGGCATTACCTGGTGACTCCAGATCTTTGAAAGGAGCCTGCCCAGCACTGCTCGGGTATAGCCCTGTCTGCTCACCCCACACTGAGCACAAACATCTGACCCCCGCCCCCCCTCCCACGCCTCAGCTTCCCACTTCTCCCCTACAACCACCACGTTCTTAGTTTGCTATGCCCCATACCTCACTTGGGAGCACCATCTCAACCTGGATCCACTCCTGGCAAGTCTCCGTGAGGTGTTTGCTTCCCATCCCCCCACCCCCAAACTCCACTTTGAACCCTTTCCTGCCTTTGGCGCTTCTCAACACTGGCTGGGACTGGACTGGCCCTGCCTGCCCTGTGCGTTCCCCGGTCCTTGCATGGTGTCTTTGCTTCTGCCCCCTCCCCCTCATCTCCACCCTCTGCGATCCTTGTCCTGTTGTGTGGAATTGAAGTAAGGCTTCATGGAGAAAGTGGCCACTTGGAGCTTTCAATCTGAGTGGGAAGCTGTCTTGGCCAAATAAGGTGGTCCCCTGGGTGTTTTGCCAGTGGCCCTGACTGGTTGGGAAGGTTGGGGTGTGGCCAGGTGGGAACAAGCCCCTGCCAGTCCTCAACTCGGTGTTTCCCCATCTGTCCAGGTAGCATTCCTGTCCCACCTGTTCTTTGACATCTCAGTGCCTTGGCAAGTGCCTGCATGCTGCTCTCCACTTTCTGTACTTTAGTGGTCTCTGCACCCCTCTGGGTGCTCTCCTGTACCTTGTTGACTCAGCCTTTCAAACCCTGGTGGTCTAAGAGACTGGTGTCTCCCCAACAGACTGTGAACCTCAGGGCAGGGGCTCTATCTTAGCCCTGGGTCCCTGGTACACAGTTGATGCTCATTAAACGTGTGGGGTCAGTGACTGAGCCTGTGGCTTGGCCACCGACCAGCAGAGCCCTTATTCCAGTGGCGTCCCCGGTCAGTGTTCGTTGCTGGCATGGTGGTTTCCAGCAGCAGCATTGAGGACTGCGGGGTCTGGTTGAAGGAGTCGGGGCTAAAGAGGCAGGGATGGGAGGCCTGGTGACTGGAGGATGTGCTTGAGGACCAATTTCCCTGCGTGGTGGCAGTGGGTGGCAGGGAGCAGGCAGTAGGCCAGAGCCATGAGGCCCTGCCACTGGAATGAAGAGCAGCCTCTACAGGGATGAGCTTTCGCCTCACGAGAGCTGGCCATGTACGGCTCCCTTGAGCAGAGCTCAGCCAGGATGGGCAGGTGCGTCTGGCCCGGCAGATGGTGTGCACCTCTGTGGGGCAGTTAGCCAAGAAGTGTTTTAAGTCCCTTCCAGTTTTACAGATGTTAGGACAACAATTAAAGAGGAAACCCTCCTGAAAAGTAGGAAGAACAAAATAAATAGAAACATAAACTGGAAATAAAACTAGCTATTGGGGCGGGGAGGGGGAGGCGTGCAAAAATAATAGGCATCTGTTGGAAAAATTTTTTTGAAAAAAACATAGAAATTGTTTTAAATGTAAATAAAGATTGCTTGGTAACAGATACCTTGGGACTAAAACTGCAGGTCTTGAAACTAGATGAGAAGCTATCTTTAGGAAGCTGACCTAACCCCAAGAGCAAAACAAGCCAACAGGAAAACAACACGCAGTTTTCATTCTGGTCAGGTGCGGGAAACCCCTGGGCATTCTCTGTGTGTCATTCGGTCAGGGCCCTCCTTTGGCAGGCTCAGGGCAGACCGCTCCCCTGCGGCCTCTGCCAGGCACCTGGGGCCTGGCCTGCCTGTGGGTCCGGTGTCAGCAGCAACCAAGGGCCCTCTGAGCTGGCAAGATGACTGGCAGGGAACTTGTGGTCCCTGTGGGGCAATCAGGCTCTCAGTCACCCAAAGAATTGACAATCCCATCCTTTCTGGGCTCTGCCTGGACCTCCTTCCCCACCTCACCTCTTTCCTTCCATCCCCTTGGCCCAGACAACGATTGTGTCCCTGTGACGTTTCAGTGGACGGTGGCATCTCTGCCAGGGCAGATGGAGGGGATTTGGGGAGAGCGCAGGTGACTTGTTTTCCTATTTGAAATATGGGTTGGACTCTCATCGCTAAGGAAAGAAAGGTCCCATAGCAGCAAGGGGGAGTTGGGGGTGGCATGGCAAGGCTGCCTGTCACTGTGCCCACCGTCCCACAATCAGGAGAAGGTGGGGAGACTTGCCCAGCTGTCCAGGCAGCTTATGTCTCCAGCCTGTCATGGGCCCTGCTTTTTTGGCAGGTGCAATGACCAAGCTGCTCTCCCTCCTTGGGGAAGAAGAAACAGAGGGCAAGGAAAGGAGGCGCTGCTCCGTGTGAGCAGAAGGAGGGTCCTGGGGGCCGTCAGCCACTTCCAGGATCCTGCATGGAGTGGAGGGCCCTGAGGGTGGGTGCTGGCGCCCAGGGCCAGGCTGCGCTACCCAGGCCCTGCCTGCCTTCTGGTTCCTTGCACCTTTTCCTCACTTCCTTTGGAAATACCCA
Source organism: Dasypus novemcinctus (assembly GCF_030445035.2). Lineage (NCBI taxonomy): Eukaryota > Metazoa > Chordata > Mammalia > Cingulata > Dasypodidae > Dasypus > Dasypus novemcinctus. Next base: position 52,396,475 of record NC_080691.1, on the reverse strand, counting down.
GAGGTTGTCTATCCTAAAGATAGGACGTGGTGTGCTGGATGGGAAGGAAATTTCTGAGAAAGGAAGCATTGAGGGTGAGGGTTTAGGAGCTATTAAAGCATGTAATAAAGCTACAGTAATTAAGGTACCTGGATATTGGTGTGGACAAATGGGCAGAGGATAGAGAACTGGAAATACAGCCAAAGAAATATAGATGTTTAGTACATGCTAGAGGTGCTGTTTCAAATTCATGGGGGCTAAAGTGGCTTATTCAATAAAAGGGGTGGGAACAACGGGCGAGCCATCTGGAAAATAGTAAAATTGGATACTTTCCTCACTCTTTATACCAGCATATAGTCTAGATAGATGAAATATTTCAGCATTAAGGAAAAAACATAAAAATACTGTAGGAAAATAGGGGTGGTTTCTTTTTCTTTGCCTGCGCTCAACAGGACTTTTAACAGTTTTAGATCCCCAGAATTGTCAAAGATTTGGAGAAACAGACCTCTCATCCTGTCATCATGGGTAGAAGTAGAAAATACTGCAGCATAACCACATAAAAATCTCATTCCCCCTGCTTACCTAAGTGCCCCCAGGCTGGCGCTCAAGGATGCCAGTTGCCCAGTGCCCGCGGTCCTGGGGTGAGTGGGGTGAGCTCTGAGCTCGGTGTCATCTCATTACCTCTTGTAAGCTGAGAGGCCCTTGGTGTCACCTGACCTCTGTAAGCTAAAAGAATGTCTCCCTCCCAGGGTAGTGGGGAGGCTTGAATGAGACCATGCCCGCAGAGGGCTCAGCATGAGGCATTACTATCAGCATGAACAGCCAAACTGAGAAGAGCCCACAGTCCCTCAGTCAGGAGCAGGTGAATAGCAACATACATCAGTCAGGGTGAGCCAGGTTGTGCCAGAGTAACAGAAATCTGTGATGTCTCTTCAACCCCATATGAGTGTTCATCTCTGACTCACCCAGGCTGTCCATCTGCCAGAAACTGGTGAGGACACGTTCCCTTGCTCCTGTGTGGGACAAACTCGACTGGACATATCCCATGGTCACAGAGGCAGGGGAAGGGAACACAGAGGACACGTGCCACTCCACTTAAGTGACCACGGCCAAGGTGGCCACAGAGCCACACCCAAGACCTCAAGATGGGCCCGCAGCTATTGAGAAGAGCAGAAATCTACTTAAGAAAGGGGTAGGGGTGGACCTGCACTGACACCTGTGGAAAGATGCCCCAGGCAGGTTTCCTTGGTTTCCCTTTGGCACTCTGGGCAGCACTGTCGCCAGCAGCCTCTGAATCTCTGAGTGTGCATGTGCAGAGTTCTTCCTGGTCCCATGCTCTGCGGCTCACTGACATCACTGCACCCTCACTCTTGGCTGGACATCTGCTTGCATCTGACCTCCCCCCACCCCCACAGCGGGTGTCGTCGTCTCCAGTTGAGGGAAGCTTTCCTGTAGTCGAGAAGCGTTTGCCTTTCACATTAAATCACAAGTCCACTCGCAGCGGTGTGTGGCGCCTGGGGGTCTGTTGCCATCACTGGAGAGCCCGTGCAAGGCATGTAATATGAGCGAGGAATAAATTTTTGATGTGCGAAGCCACTGAGGGTGGGGGCTTGTGTTTTCCACAGCATGGCCTATTGTAGTCTGTCTTGCTGGGTGGAGGATCCCGTTTCACCTTTGTTATGGGGCTGCGGAATGCCCGCATCAGGTGCGGGGCATTTGCCCCGGGCCCCAGTGCTGCCTGGCACAACCGCTGCACCTGCTTCCAGCCTCTGTGCTGCTTTCTCCCCTAGCACTTAATACTGGCTTTCAAGTGACTCTTGTTTATTCCGGGAAGGAAAGACACCCCTATGCCATACCACCCTGCCTATTTCCTTCTTCAAACGATCTTGGCTGGTTGTTTTTTTTTATTTTTAAAGGTTTATTAATCCCCCCCCCCCACCCTGTTGTTTGCACTCGTCTGCTCTCAGCTCTCAGTGGCGGCACAGGCCATCAGCTCTCCCTGGCAGTGTGGGCCAGCTTGCCTTCACCAGGAGGCCCAAGGAATTGAACCTGGGGCCTCCCATATGGTAGATGGGAGCCCGGTCACCTGAGCCACATCTGCTTCCCTGGTTTGTTTGTTTGAAGATACTGGGTATTGAACCCAGGACCTTGTACTTGGGAAGCAGGGGCTTAATCACTGAACTACACCTGCTCCCCTTGGCTGGTTTTTAAACATATTTTATCATACACACACAGAAGTAGACAGGATAGTGTCTTGAGTCCAGGGTACCCGTTGCCCAGCTCCAGCAGGGACCCGTCCCAGCCTCTTTGGGCCCTGGGCTCTCTGCATCGCGGACCACCTGTGGGGCATGCTTTCTGGAACGGCCAGGACTGCTGGAGCTCCCTGGGTTTCTCTTCCTGGCTGCGCTGTACTCATCTGTGGAAGGAGTGATATGGTCCCCTTATGTCAGTGAGGATGCAGCCATGGTCCCGCCTGGACCGAGCGCCCACCCTGCGGGGTGCCTGTGCTTGGGGGAGCCCACCTGCCTGCCAGACTCTCAGTCTCCCTGTCAGTGGGGCCTCTAGAGGGCCTGCCCACCTCCCTGCTCTCTCCCTGCATGCTGCCCAGACTCTGGACAAATAGATGGTGGGAGCATGGCCAGGGGCACCTCTCACAGTGGTGGCGGTGTCCCGCCTGGGGAGCGGACTGTGTGTGTTTGCCCACATGCATGGAGACCGCGCCGCCTGCCATAGGAGTGTGTGCTTCTTAGCGACGGGAGCGTCCAGCGCCACCCACGGTGGACAGGGAGGAGCAGGAGGCTCCCAGGTCCTCCGGGCTGCTGGGCGTGCGTGAGCTCATGCTCTCCGCCACATGCGCGGCCATGATTTATGGCCAAGGCGCTGGCCTCACCACTGGGGAATGTGCTGCTCGTGTGCAGATGCTGTGCGTCTGTGGGCTGCGAGAGGGGGGTGCCAACTTGTGCTCTAGGTCCCAGTACACGCGGCCTGATGCTCTAAGGCCATGGCAGCATGCCGAGGCTGGCTCAATGTGGGTCTCTAGGGCAGGGGTTCCAAAGGCATGGGGTTGTCCCAGACGGGGGGATCCCATGTGCCATCTGTGCCACCTCCCAGACCTTCTATTCCGGGCAGCCTTGTGAAGGGTCTGGCCCTTTGTTGCTCTGCCTCCCTGCCTTCCCACCTGCCCCTGAGCCACTCATTTAACCCCGTGGCCTTGTTTTCCCCAGCTCGGAGTCTTGGATTTGCTACCTGGAAGGTGGAGAGGGTGGTTTCGCCTGTTGGTTTTGACATTACCCCCTTGGGGCTTGAACCACTGTTCCATGACCCTCCTCTTCCGTGTAGTGTGTGCATGATGGACCTGTGGTGCCTGCGAGTGGGTGGTCAGGACCTGACATGCATGGACCTGACCACCCCACCCCCTGGGAATGGTGCCTCCACCTCCAGGTGGTTCTTCTGTGGGAGGAGCCACACCTGGCTCTCCGGATGCAAAGGAAATCTTGCCATCTTGGTAAAAATAAAACAACAAAAGTCTTCTCCAAGTTGGGCCTGCTTCCCTTTGGCCACAGGAGCCACAAGCCAGAGGTGTCACTCTGCCCCCAGCTCAGGTGAACATCACCTGGGCAGGGCACTGTCGGCGGCATCGGTCTCAGCTCTCCCAGTGGTGTCCAGCAGCTGGCCGCCCTGGGCCAGGCCTGGCAGAGGTGGGCCTCGGGCTGGCACTGGTGCAGGGGAACAGGCCCGCCTCCTGGAGGGCAGCGTGCTTCTCCGCATGCCAACCAAAGACAAAGCGGCCAGCAGCCACTGCTGGCTGGATTCCCACCTCTGCCCATAAGCTCCCGAGACTGGCTGGCTAAAAATGCCCCTGAGCTGGGTTTCCTTCCTGCTATCTGGCCAGTTTTTAGACCTGCCCCACTGCTCCCCGCTTCCCCACCCTGACTCCAGGGTACAATACGTTTTTCAGCTGGCGCAGGAGATGTCTGTTTACTGAGAGATCCGTCCACCCATCCTGCCCGTCCCTCTGGCCCAGCAGCCCTCATCCTGGCATTTCCTCTAGGCCCAGTGAGGCAGCCTAGCCCCAGCCCCAAGCAGGAGCCTGCAACTCGCGGCCTGTGGCTGCACAGAGCCCTGTCTGACGGTGGCTCCTATCCTTGGGCTTTCCAGACATACCAGAGGAAAGGCATTCATCCCTAGGACTGACCCCTGCAGCTCCTTCCCCGGCCTGGCCCTGCCAATGCGACAGTCAGAGTTGGAGGATCAGGGGGATTGGGGGGAGGAGGACGATGGTGGACCACAGAGCCCGGGGGGAAAGGCAGCAGGCCTCAAGGGCACCTGCCACACTGCATGAGCCCTATCCCCACAGAGGGGACAGCCCCCGGGGACAGGGCTGGAGCTGGGTCTGCCTCCATTTCCCCAGCCCGAGTGGGGGCCTATCCAGAAGAGATGTGCCCACAGCTTGGTGGGATGAGTGTCTGGGCACCGTGGTCGAGGAATCCCCCAGGGCACTGCCACTCGCAGCCTCTGGAGCAACCGGGGCCCTAAGCGCGGCTGGGATGCTGGCCCTGATGGTGAGGCCCTGGCCCACCCTTGCCTGAGGCTGTCCACCTCCCTGGAGGCAGTGGCTTCTCCTCTTAAAGGGCTTGGAGCGGTGGTGACTGGCAGGAGCAAGGCTCTGCAAGGTCTCTAAATCACCGCGCAAGCTCCTCGTGGATGGTGGAGAAACTAAGGTGAGCACGGAGGTGGGGAATGTCCCTTCACTGGCCTCCAGACTGCCCTCCTCATGGCGTGCCGAGAAATCCCAAGTTGGCTTCACTGGCTCAAGGGGGAGGCCCTGCTTGCCAGGGTGGGAGACAGCCTGCCAGCCGGGGCCATGGCACCCCCGTTGCTAGGTGTTTCCCCCATGTGCCCTCCACACAGCCAGCCCTCCTGCTCCTGGGGGTGGCGCGCACACAGGCTGCCACCGGGCGGTCGCCCTGCCGGAAGGGCCTCCCTATTGGGCCCTGAGGCCACAGCCGCAGGGGGCTTCACGGACTCCCTCCTGCTCTCCCACCCTCCCTCCTTGTCCCTTTCCCTCCCGGTCGCGACCGGCCTCCCCTGCACCCCCAGGAATTCCTCTCCGGAATCTGCATCTTTGAAGCCAGCCTCCTTGCCCGCCCGGGCGTTTCCAAAGGCGGATACTGACAGAGAATTCAATGAATCGAAGGTCGCCAGTTGGGGCGTTGACAGACGCCCGGCCATGATACTATTTCTGATTTAATAACCGAATGGGGAGGCTGGCCCTTGGTAATAATTAGGGCTAATTACTGAGGAGGTGTTGACAGACGGGCTGAGAGGAAACAAACTACCTTTATCCCGCAGCTTAGAGTCAGATTACCGGCCTGGTGCTATCTGCCCCTCAGAAAGTAGACGCTTCAATCACTCACCGAGGCTTCAAAGGGGAAGGGCCCTGACAATACCCAGGATTTGGAAAGGAGCGGTGAAGTGCGCCTTTGACTCGGCATCGCCGAATGAGCCCCATTCCAGAAATGGTTTCTTTGTGAACAGTTGGAGTCATGGCAGGCAGAGCTGCTTCCCGCACTGGCTCGGGGTGGGAGCTGCGGTGGGAGCTGCAGTGGGCGCCGGTCAGACCTGCTGGCGTCCTTCCCCTGGCCAGGCCTGCCCCAGGGATGCCGGTCCCCTTGAATGACTCCTGGAGGGAGGGTAGACTGCAGACCTGGGCTGGGCTGGGAAGGGCATGCTTTCCTTGGCACAGAGGTGGTGGCCAGGTAGAGTGTGACCAGCTCCTCATAGCTGCGAGCTGCAGGTAATGGCACAGGAATCCCTAGTGCCTCAGCCGACGATTGTCCCTTTCCCACATTCTCATCTGAAACGAGGCTTTTTCGCTCATTGGCAGGCTGGTCTGACCTCTCTGGGAAGGGACTATGCCTTCGGTGTCACTCATTGGGCTGCTTCTGCCCCATCCTGGGCCTGGAGTCAATGCCAAAGAAACAGATCCTGATTTGCGGGGCCTCAGTGGGCAGGCCACATCCAGGGCTGAGAAATGGGGTACAGCTTTGAGGGGGACTGTTTTCAGCTGGCTCCTGATGTGTGTGTACCCGGATTTCCCTGCATTCCAAAGGCTGAGTGGGAGGGGGGCGCCCAGACCTCAATTTCCCAGTTTGAAGTAGCTGTGCCAGGAAAAATTTTCCAGTAAACCAGCGTGGAAGGGCACAGGCTACGAATTGGAGGCGACTTTGAGGGGCAGGGTGTATGGGGCTGGTTGGGAGGCCAAGGCTGTTGGCTGAGACCCTCGAAGCCCAGTGCAGGGGCCAGCCCTGAGTCTCCCTGACTAGGAGACTAGGATGGCCCTGTCTGGAGAGCCTGGGTGGTGCAGCATAAGCTGGAGAGGGGGCAGTGGGTTCCCCCCTCCATGCCACTTTGCAGCCCCCACTTCCTGCCGGCCCAGGGCACAGGCCTGATTCAGGATCTTTCCATTGACATGACCATGTTACTTCCAAGAGAGGTGGCAGCAGGTGGCTGGTCTTAAGGAAGACTGGTTGCCCCCACGTAGTTCCTTCACCTGGCCGACTGTCCTCCCTGCGCACAAGGGGACCTAGGGGTGTAGTGCTGGTGAGGACGATGACAAACACCGTCTGCCAATTGGCATAACTGAAAAACGACACGTTTGTCCTGGAGGGAACTGTCAATGAATTTCAATATGTTTATTTTAGAGCAAAGAACAGGGATGACAAATTATTGAAAATGGGAAAGGCATGTAAGAATTGGCATTAAATCTGTCCAAAGTCACCTTGAGTAGAACTAGATACTGTCTTTAAAGTCAGAAAATTCTAATCAGGAAAGTGGGTTTCATAGCACGTTTAGTAGTACATTAAATACCACTAACTATAAGTCTGTTCAAAGTCACCTTGAATAGAACTAGAAATTAGTTTTAAGGTCAGCAGGAAACTGGGTTTTGTAACATGTTAATAGTACATTAAATGCCACTAAATATAAATCTGTTCAGAGTCACCTTGAGTTGAACTAGAAATTGGCTTGAAAGAAAATTCCAAGCCCAGGAAACTGGGTTTCATATTATGTTAGTAGTAGATTAAATGCCCTTAGCCGCCTAAGAAAAAATAGCACAAAAATACTGTAAGTATATTTTCTTTGAAAAATAGCTTCCAGAAAATGGTCCCAGAGTGCTTGTTCACCAGAGCAGGCCGGAGCTCTCATCTCTTACTATCCTTATCTTACATCAGCATGATCCATTTGTTACAACTAACGAACCGATACTGGTACAGGATTATTGACCAAAGTCTGTACTTTATTCCAATTGCTGTCATTTTTACCTAAGGTTCTTTATCTGTCCCAGGAGCCCATCCAGTACCCCCATGTTACATTTAGTTGTCACGGCTCCTTAGGCTCCTCTCGGCTGTGACAGTTTCTCAGACTTCCCTTGTTTTTGATGACCTTGACAGTTGGGAGGAGGACTGGTCAGGGATTTTTGTAAAAGGTCTCTTGATTAGGATTTGTCTGATGTGTTTCTCACAATTAAACTGGGCCTCTGGGTTCTGGGGAGGAGGATGGCAGAGGTACAGTGCCATTTTCATCACTTCCTATCAAGGTTTTATCACTGTTGATGTTGGAGTTAGGTTCCACCTCCTTGAGGGTGGAGGATCAACATAAATTATTTGGAATTCCTCTGGGTGAAAGATTTATCTCTTCACCCCACTTATTTATTTGTTCAATCAGTTCTTTATATCTGTTTGGACTCACAGATATTTGTTTAGTATTAAGTTTGGTAAATTTACATGCAGCGAGTTTTAACCTGTCTATACCAGTGTCACCACCCTCTATACCAGTGTCACCACCCTCTATACCAGTGTCACCACAATCAGGAGACGGAAAATTGTTCCCTCTCTCATGTTGCCTCTTTGCAGTTAACCACTCCCCCACTCCCACCCCCTATTTTGATCTGTTCTGTGTCCCTACAGTTTGACCTTTTCCAGAATGCCATATAAATGGAATCATACATATAGTTCTCTGGATATCCACCGAAGTTGTTGCATTTGTCGGTCGTTTGTTCCTTTTTATTATGAATAATGGTCCATGGATGGACACACCACGGTCTCTTTCTCCATTCATCTCTGAATGATCTTTTGGGTCATTCCCAGTTTGGAGCTGCTGTAAACATTCATGTAAAGGGTTTTGTTTGAATCTAGCTTTTCTTTTCTCTAGAATAAATATCTAGAAGTAGGACCGCCAAGTCATGTGGTACATGTAATTTAAATTTATAGGAAAATGCCAAACTGTTTTCCCTAGTGCTTGGACCATTTTGCATTCTCACCAGCAGCATCTGAGAGGTCCAGTTGCTCCACATTCTTGCCAGCCCTTGGTATCATCAAGGTTTTTTCTTCTTAATCTTAGCCATTCTGATCCGTGTATAGTGGTAACTGATTATGGTTTTCATTGGCATTTCCTTACTGGCTAATGATGTTGAACATCTTTTTTTTTTTATGCTGATTTTTCATCTGCATGTGTTAGGTGAAGTGTCTGTTCAGAACTTTTAGTGCCTTTTTTTCTTTTTTTTTTTTAAGGTTTTAAATTTATTTTTTAAATTTTATTTTTCTCCCCTCCCCCCCCATTGTCTGCTCTCTGTGTCCATTCACTGTGTGTTCTTCTGTGTCTGCTTGCATTCTTGTCAGCAGCACTGGGAATCTGTGTCTCTTTTGTTGCATCATCTTGCTGTATTAGCTCTCCATGTTCGCGATGCCACTCCTGGGCAGGTTGCACTTTTATCGCACGGAGTGGCTCCCCTTCAGGAGTGCACTCTGATCACTTGGGGCTCCCCTACACAGGGGACGCCTCTGTATGGCACAGCACTCCTTGCACACATCAACACTGCATATGGGCCAGCTCACCACATGGGTCAGGAGGCCCTGGGTTTGAACCCTGGACCTCCCATGTGGTAGGCAGACGCCCTATCAATTGAGCCACATCTGCTTCCCAATTGAGCCACATCTGCTTCCATATATTTTTTTTAATGTTACATTAAAAAAATATAAGAAGTTCCCATATACCCTCCACCCACCCTCACCCCACTGCTCCCACTTCAACAACCCCCCCTGCCACCGCGGCACACTCATTGCCCTTGGCGATCACCCCCCAGAGCACCACCGCACCACACGATAACAGTCCACATTGTAATTTACACTCTCCCCCAGTCCACCCAGTGGGTTATGGCAGGATATATAATGTCCAGCATCTGTCCCTGCAACATCATTCAAGACAACTCCAAGTCCCGAAAACAGCCCTACATCACATCTCTTCTTCCCTCTCCCGGCCCCCAGCAACTACCGTGGCCACTTTCTCCACAGCAATGCTACAGTTTCTTCCAGTTCTAGTCACAATAGTTCCATAGTAGAATATCAGCAAGTCCGCTCTAATCCATATTTTATTGTGGGCTGTTTATTTAGTTGTCATTGAATTTTTTAAAATGAGGTGTAATTGACATAACTGCACATGTTAAAGTGAATAATTTGAGAAGTTTCCACCTATGTCTACACCTGTTACACCATTACAATAAACATGGTGGTGGAGATATCCATTATCCCTAAAAGTTTCCTCCAACATCTTCCTACCCCTTCTCTCCTGCCCTTCCCAGCACTTCCCCTCTGCAGGGACCCAATAATCTGCTTTCTGTTGCTAGAGATTAGTTTGCATTTTCTAGAATTTTATATACATGGAATCACAGTATTTACGCTTTCTTTTTTGACTTCTTCCACTTGACCTGATTATTTTGAGATTCAGCAATGTTTTAGAGCATATCACTACTTCATTCCTTTTGATGGCCAAGTAGCATTCCGTTGACTGGATATACTATCATTTATTCATCTGTTGCTGGACATTTGGATTGTTAAGGAATATCCAAACTTTTCCAAAGTGGTTGAACCATTTTTTTATCACATCTGCTGTGTATGAGAATTTCAGTTGCTTCATATACTTGCCAACAATTGGAATAGTAAGTCTTTAATTTTAGCCATTCTCATAGATATTGGCATTTTATTGTGGTTTTGATTTGCATTTCTCCAGTGACTAAAGATGTTGTGTGTGTTTTTGTGCCTGTCTTCTCTGATGAAGTGTTCACACTGTTGCACATTTTAAAATTTTCTTTTATTTTTGTTTCCTTATTGAATTTTGAGAATTCTCTATATGTTCTAGATATAAATCCTTTGCCAGGTAAATGATTTGCAAATATTTTCTCTCAGTTTGTAGCCTGTCTTTGCATTTTCTTAATTAGTGTCTTTCAAAGAGCAAAAGTTTCTAATTTTGATGAAGTCAGATTTATCAACATGTTGTTTAATGCATCGTGTTTATGCTGAGAGTTTTTTTAATCATAAGTGAATGTTGAATTTTGTCGTGTTTTTTCTGTATCAATTGATATGATCATATGGATTTTCTTCTTTAGTATGTTAATATAATGGATTGTACTGATTGATTTTTGAATATTGATCAGCTTTGCATTCCTGTGATGAACCTGAGTTGTTTGTGATGTGTTCTTTTTATATACTGCAGATTTCTTTGCTATTATTTTTTTTGAGGATTTTTCCTGTCAGTATCCATGAGGGATATTGGTTTGTGGTTTTCTTTGTTTGTATTGTCTTTGTCTGGTTTTGATATTAGGGTAATGTTGACTTTGTAAAACGGTTTGGGAAATATTCCCTCTTCTTTTTCCTGGATGCGATGGTAGAGAATTGGCGTTCTTTTTTTTTTAAGATTTATTTTTTTATTTATTTCTCTCCTCTTACCCCTCCCCACCCAGTTGTCTGCTCTCTGTGTCCATTCACTGTGTGTTCTTCTGTGTCTGCTTGTATTCTTGTCAGCAGCACTGGGAATCTGTGTCTCCTTTTGTTGTGTCATCTTGCTGCGTCAGCTCTCTGCGTGTGCGGTGCCACTCCTGGGCAGGGTGCACTATTTTTTCACACAGGGTGGCTCTCCTCACAGCGCAAACTCTTTGCACGTGGGGCTCTCCTACGTGGGGGGCACCCCTGTGTGGCAGGGCACTCCTTGTGTGCATCAGCGATACGCGTGGGCCAGCTCACCACACCGGTTAGGAGGCCCTGGGTTTGAACCCTGGACCTCCTATGTGGTAGGCAGATGCTCTATCAATTAAGCCAAATCCGCTTCCCTGGAGTTATTTCTTATTTAAATGTTCGGTAGAATTTGCTGGTGAAGTCACATGGGCTGGAATTTTCTTTTCCTTAAGGTTTTTAGCTAAAAATTCATTCTTTTAATAGTTACAGAGCTTATCAAGTCACTTCTTTCTTCTAGTTGGCCTTTGGATAGTCTGTGACTTTCAAGGAATTGGTCCATTTTATCTAACTTATGCTTATATGCATTAAGCTGTTCATAGTATTTCCTTATTATCTTTTTAATGCTTCTGGTGCTATAGTGACAATTTATTGTAATCATTGTCTTCTCTCTTTTTTTCTTTGTCCATCTAACTAAATATCAATTTCATTCATCTTTTTTAAAGAATCAACTTCTCTATTGTTTTTCTATTCTCTATTTTCATTTATATCTGTTCTAATTATTTCCTTTCTTCTATATAGTTTGCTTTGCTCCTTTTTTTTCCTTCCCTAGTTTCTTAAGATGGAAGCTAGGTCATTAATTTAAGATCTTTTTTCTTTCTGTGTTTTTTTTAAGATTTTATTTAATTTGTTTATCCCCCCTACCTTGTTGTTTTGCATTTGCTGTCTGCTCTCTGTGTCCATTCGCTGTGTGCTCTTGTGTCTGCTCATCTTTTCTTTAGGAGGCACTATGAACTGAACCTGGGACCTCCCTTGTGGGAGAGAGGTACTCAACCTCCTGCGCCACCTCTGCTCCCTGCTTTGTCATCTCTCTCATTGTGTTTCTTCTTTTGTGTCTCCCTGCCATGTCATCTTGTTGCATCAACTTGCCATGCCAACCTGTCTCGCCAACTCGCTCTCTTGCTTGTCTTCTCCAGGAGGCACTGGGAACCAAAGCCAGGACCTCCTGTGTGGTAGGTGGGAGCCCAATCACTTGATATGATCAATCACATCCATCTCCTTCTTCTTTTCTATTATAAGCATTTAATATGATACATTTTCCTCTAGCACTGCTTTAGCTGCATCCTACAAGTTTTCATATGTTTCATTTTCATTGTCATTCAGTTGAAATATTTTCTAATTTTCCTTGACCCATAGATTGACCCATGGATTATTTTAAAGTATGTTGTTTAATTTCCAAATAATTGGATATATTTTTCAGTTATCGTTCTGTTACTGATTTTTTTTTTCATTTAATTCATTTATGGTCAGAGAACATATTTGGCATGCTTTTAATTCTTTCATACTTTTTAAGGTTTGTTTTTATGATCCTGGATATCATCTCTGTAGATGAATATTCCATGTACACTTGAAAAAGAATGGCTCTTTTTTCTATTAGGTGGAGTGTTCTGTTAATGTCCATAAGTTCAAGTAGGTAAATGGTCTTCTGTATTCTTACTGACTTTTTGGCGACTTGTTCTGTTGATTACTAAGAGAAGAGCATTGAAGTCTTCAATTATAATTATGGAGTTAACTCTTTTTACTTTCAGTTCCAGCAGTTTTTCCTTCATGCATTTTGAAGTCCTCTTGTTAGCTGCCTACATATTTAGGACTTTTATATCTTCTTGATGAATTGATCCCAATTATCCTTATATAGTGTCCCTTTTTATCCCTGATAATGTTCCTCATTCTGAGGTCTACTTTGTCTGATACTAATATGTCCATTCCAACCTTCTTTTGATTATTATTTGCATAGTACTTCTTTTTCCATTGTTTTACTTTTAAACTACCTATGCCTTTATATTTTAAAGTGGTTTCTTCTAAACAGTTGGGTAGTTTTTAAAAAGGGCTTAGAGTCAGGTTTTCTAATTAATATCTCCTCTGTAATGTTTTTGGTCCTCTGTCCTCTCTTTCCTGCCTTCTTTTGAATTATTTGTATATTTTTAAATATTCTGTTTTAAATTTTCTATTGACTTTTTGGCTATATCTCTTTGCATTGTTTTACTGCTTGTCTAGAGATTACAGTGTACATACCTAACCTTTCAGTCTGTTTAGTGTTAATATTTTCTCATTTCAAGTAAAATATAGAATGCTTGCAACCATATAGGTCCAGTTAGCCTTCAGCCTTTCTGTTACAGCTATTATATTGAAAATACCACCAGAAAATATGTGTTTTTGTTTGTTTGTTTTTTTGAGGTACTGGGGCCAGGGATTGAACCCAGAATCTTGTAAGTGGGAAGCCAACGCTCAACTACTGAGCCTTATCAGCTTCCCTGATTTGGTTTTGTGGTTTGTTTTACTTGTTTTTTTCAGGAGACACTGGAACTGAACCTGGGACCTCCCTTGTGGGAAGCAGGCACTTAACTGCTTAAGCCATATCCACCCCCTAATTTTTAATAATCATACCTCTTAAGGAATTTAAGAGGTTAAAAAAAAAAGTCTTTTATGTTTAACCAGTGATGTACCATTTCTTTCTTTCTTTCTTTATTTCTGGTATTGTTTTTTTGTGAGCTGCAAGACCTTCCCGTAGCATTTCTTTCAGAGCAAGTTTGCTGGCAAGAAATTCTCTGAATTTACCTTCATCTGAGAATATATTTAGTTTTCCTTCATTCCCAAAGGATATTTTGGCTGAATACAGAGTTACTTTGTTTCAGTACCTTAAAGATGTTTGCTTTCCTCTCTTCTGGCCTTCATGGTTTCTGAAGACAGGGATGTAACGTTTTCATCATTGTCATTACTGTCAAGATTTTTTCCTTTATTGTTATTTTTCAGCAGTTTTTGGTTATGAAGTATTTGAGGCTTTCTCTGCGTTTATCATGTTCATTGAGTTCACTGAGCTCTTGAATCTATAAATTTCTTAATTTTAAAGTTTTCAGGCATTATTTATTCAAATATTTTTTTCTCTCTAAGCTTGTTCTCCTCTAGGACTACAATGACACAAATATCAGACCTTTTGCTATTATCTCACAAGTCCCTGAGGCTTTAATCATTTATTTCAGTCTTTTTTCTTCTATAGTAGATAATTTCTTCTGGTCAGGCTTCATGTTCACTGACTCTTTACTTTGTCAGTTCCCATTCCCCTTTTTTTTTTTGGGGGGGGGGGTGTTGGATATTTTATTATTCAGTTCTGAAATTTCCATTTGGTTCTTTTTTAAAAAAAACGTTTTTAATTGTGGTAAAATAAACATAAATCATTTTAGCCATTTTTTAAGTGGACAATTTTGTGGCATAAAGTACATTGACAATATTGTATAACTTTCACCATTATCTATTTCCAGACTATTTTCATCATCCCAAACCAAAATTGATACCCTGTAAACCATAACTCCCCATGTCCCCTTTCCCCATCCTTGGTAACTACTATTCTGCTTTCGGTGTATATAAATTTGCTTGTTCTAAGTTTTTCATATAAGAAAACTTTCTTTTTGTGTCAGCTTATTTCACTCAAGATGATACCCTCAAGGTTCGTCCATGTTATATCATGTATCAGCACTTCATTTCTTTTTGTGGCTGAAAATATTCCATTGGGTGTATATCCAATCATCTATTGATAGACACTTGGGTTGCTCCCACCTTTTGACTCTTGTGAATAATACTGTGATGAATATTGTGTACAAAAATCTGTTGGAAAGCCTGCTTTAGCCATTTTGGGTATATATCTAGGAGTAGGATTGCCAGATCATATAGAAATTCTGTTTAAGTTTCTGAGGAAATGCTGAACTTTTCCACAGTAGGTGTACCATTTTACATCCCCGCCAGCAATGTACTAAGGTTCCTATTTCTCTGCATCGTTGTCAACACTTGTTATTTTCTAGTGTTGTTGTTGTTTTTAAATAATAACCATCCTAATGGTATGAAGTGGTATCTCATTATAGTTTAATTTGTATCTCCATAATGGCTAATGATGTTGAGCATCATTGGCTATTTGTACATCTTCTTTGTGGAAATGTCTACTCAAACCCTTGGTCCATTTTTAGTTGGGGTTGTTTGTCTTTTTATTGTTGGGTTGTAGGAGTTCTTTATATATTCTGGATATTAAACCCTTACTGGATTGACGGTTTCCAAATATTTTCTCCCATTCTGTAAGTTAAGTTGTCTTTTCACTTTCTTGATAATATCCTTTGATGTACATATTTTTAATTTTGGTAAAGTTCATTTTATATGTTTTTTCTTTTAGTATAAAATCTGAAAATCCATCACCTGAAACAAGGTTATGAAGCTACTTCCCTATGTTTGCTTCTAAGTTTTATAGTATTAGCTCTTATATTTAGGCGTTTGATCCATTTTGAATTAATTTTTGTGTATGGTGAGAGGTAGGGGTCTTCTCTTTTGCATGTATATTTCCAGTCACCCCAGCACCATTTGTGGAAGAAGCTATTCTTTTCCCATTGAATGAACTTGGCACTCTTGTCAAAAGTCAGTTGGTCATAGATGTGTGGATTTATCTCTAGATGCTCAATTCTGTTCAATTGGTCTATATGTCTATTTTTATGCCATTACTACACTGTTTGAATTATTGTAGTTTTGTAGTAAGCTTTTACATCAGAAAATGTGAATTCTCTAACTTTGTTCTTCTCTTTCAGGATTGTTTTGTCTATTCAAGGCCCCTTACAATTCCATATGAATATGAGATCAGCTTTTCCATTTCTGCAAAAAAGTGTGCTGGAATTTTGATAGGGGTCTCATTTAATTTTTTTTAAGGTGTTGTTTGTTTGTTTTAACGATAATTTATTAATTTCTCCCCATCCCCTCTTTGTTTGCACTTGTGTCCGTTTGTCTTCCTTGTTTCTTTAGGAGGAACCAGGAACCAAACCCCGGACCTGTGATGTGGGAGGGAGGTGCCTAATTGCTTGAACCACTTCTGTTCCTTGCTTTGTTTTGTCTCTCATTGTGTTTTTCTTCTTGTGTCCCATTATGTCACCTTGTTGTGTCAGCTTGCTGCGCCTGCCCATCGTGTCAGCTCGCCATCTTGCTCGTCTTCTTTAGGAGGCACTGGGAACCTCCGCTACCTGTCTCTAATTATGTTTTTCTTCTTGTGTCTCTTGTTGCAGCAGCTTGCCATGCCTGCCCATTGTGACAGCTCCCTGTCTTCTTTAGGAGGCACCGGGAACTGAACCAGGGACCGCCTATGTAGGGGGAGGGAACTCATTCACCTGAGCCATATCTACTTCCTGGTCTCATTGAATTTGTAGATAACTAGGGGCTGTATTGACATCTTAATTTTAAGTCTTCAGTCCATGAATGCAGCATGTCTTTCTATGTATTTAGGTCTTCCTTAATTTCTTTCAGCAGTTTTGTCATTTTCAGTGTACAAGTCTTTCACCAACTTGGTTAAATTTATTCCTAAGTATTTTATTCTTTTAGATGCTACTGTAAATTGAATTGTTTTTCTTGATTTCTTTTTCAGATTATTCATTACTGGTGAATAGGAACTCAATTGACTTCTGTGTGTTTATCTTGTAACCTGCAACTTTGCTGAGTTAGCTTATTCTAGTAGCTTTCTTGTGAATCATTAGTGTTCCTATTTATAGGATCATATCATTTGTGAATAGGGATAGTTTTACTTCTTCCTTTCCAATTTGGATGACTTTCATTTCTTTTTCTTGTCTGCACTGGCTAGAACTTCTAGTAACATTGTTGAACAACAGTGGTGACAGTGGGCATCCTTGTCTTGTTCTTGATCTTAGGGGGAAAGTACTAAGTAAGTATTTCACCATTGAGTATGATACTTGCTCTGGATTTTTCATAATGCCCTTTATCATGTTAAGAAAGTTCCCTTCTGTTCCTAGTTTTCTGAGTGATTTTATCATGAAGATATGTTGGATTTTATCAGGTGCCTTTTCTACATCAACTGAGGTGATCATGTGAGTTTTTTCCTTCATTCTAGTAAGGTGGTTTGTTACATTGATTGATTTTCTTATGTTGAGCCACCCTTGAATTCCTGGAATAAATCCCACTTGGACATGGTATATAATCCTTTTAATATGCGGCTGGATTCCATTTGCCAGCATTTTGTTGAGTTGTTTTTTGTATTTGTTTTTGTTGCATCTATATTTATAAGGGATATTGGTCTGTAATTTTCTTGTGCTGTCTTTAACTGTCTTTGGCATCAGGGTAATGCTGGCCTCAGAGAATGAGTTAGGCAGTCTTCCCTGCTCTTGTATTTTTTGAAAAAGTTTGAAAAAGATTGATGTTAAATGTTTGATAGAATGCAGCAGTGAAGTCATCCAGTGCTGGATTTTTCTTTGATGAAAGGTTTTTGATTACTGGTTTAATCTCTGTACTTGTTATAGGTCTATTGAGATTTTCTGTTTCTTCTTGTGTCAGATTAGGTAATTTGTATGTCTCTGGGAATTTTTCTGTTTTCTCTAGGTTTTCTAATTTTTTTGGCATATGCTCATGGTAGCTGTTATAATCATTTTTATTTCTGTAAGGTCAATAGTAATGTCCCCACTTTTGTTCCTGATTTTAGTTATTTTTGCCCTCTTTTTTCCTTTGCCAGTCTGGCTAAAGATTTGTCAATTGTACTGATCTTTTTAAAAGACCAACTTTGGTTTTCTTGGTTCTCTCTATTGTTTTTCTTTTCTTTTCTTTTAGCTTTTTATTTATTTGTTTGTTTGTTTGTTTTTATTTCTCTCCCCCTTCCTCCCCATTGTCTGTTCTCTGTGTCCATCGCTGTGTGTTGTTCTGTGTCCGCTTGCATTCCTGTCAGTGGCACTGGGAATCTGTGTCTCTTTTTGCTTCATCATCTTGCTGCGTCAGCTCTCTGTGTGTGTGGTGCCACTCCTGGGCAGGCTGTGCTTTTTCCGTGCAGGGCGGCTCTCCTTGATGGGTACATTCCTTGCACAGGGGACACCCCCGGGTGGTACAGTACTCCTTGCGCACATCAGCACTGCACGTGGGCCAGCTTACCACAAGGGTCAGGAGGCCCTGGGTTTGAACCCTGGACCTCCTGTGTGGTAGACGGACGCTCTATCAGTTGAGCCAAATCCACTTCCCTCTATTGTTTTTCAATTCTCTATTTTGTTTATATCTGCTCTAATCTTTACTCGTTCCTTCCTTCTACTAACTGGGTTTATTTTGCCCTTCTTGTTCTAGTTTTTTTAGTGTGAAGTCAGATTATTAATTTGTCATCTTTCTTCTTTTTTAATGTACCCAGTTAGAGCTATATATTTCCCTCTGTACGTTGTTTTCACTGCATTCTATGTACGTTGTGTTTTTTTGTTTGTTTGTTTGTTTTTAAAGACTTATTTATTTATTTCTCTCCCTACCCCCCCCCCCCCGCCCCAGTTGTCTGTTCTCTGTGTCTGTTTGCTGCGTCTTCTTTGTCCGCTTCTGTTGTTGTGGGCTGCACGGGAATCTGTGTTTCTTTTTGTTATGTCATCTTGTGTCAGCTCTCCGTGTGTGCAGCACCATTCCTGGGCAGGCTGCACTTTCTTTCGTGCTGGGCGGCTCTCCTTATGGGGTGCACTCCTTGCGCGTGGGGCTCCCCTCCATGGGGGACACCCCTGCGAGGCAGGGCACTCCTTGTGCGCATCAGCACTGTGGATGGGCCAGCTCCACATGGGTCAGGAGGCCCTAACCATTGGGCCAAGTCCACCGTCCATGTTGTGTTTTTGCTTTCATTCATCTCATGATACTTCCTAATTTCCCTTGAGATTTCTTCTTTGAACTATTACTTGTTTAATAGTGCTGTTAATTTCCACTTATTTGTAAATTTTCCAGTTTTCCTTGTGTTGCTGATTTCTAGCTTTATTCTCTTGGAGTCAGAGAAGATACTTTGTGTGATTTCAATATTGTAAGATTTATTAAGATTTGATTTGTGGCCTAACGTATGGCCTGTCCTGGACCATGATCCACATGGACTTGAGAAGAATATGTATTCTGCTCTTGGTGGATGGAGGGTTCTATAATGTCCACTAGGTCTACATGTTTAATAATATTGTTCAAGTACTCTATTTCTTTATTGATCTTCTGTTTAGACGTTTTCTTGGTTACTGATAATGTTGTACTGAAATCTACTATTATTGTAGAATGATTTATTTTTCCCTTCTATTCTGTTATTTTTTGCTTCATAGATTTTGGGGCTCTGTTGTGAGGTGCATATATGTTTGTAATCATTATTATCTTTCTGCTGGCTTGAACCTTTTATCGATATAGCATTTCCTTCTTTGTTCTCTTATAACCATTTTTTATTTAGTTTGTCTGACAAAAAAAAAAAGGCCACTCTGGTTCTCTTTTGATTAATGTTTGCATGGAATACCTTTTCTTTTTTTAATATGATTGTTTTTATTAGAGAAGTTGTACGATTATGGAAAAGTCATGCAGAATATATAGAGTTCTTATTATACTACCCCTTTAATTAATGCCTTGCATTAGTGTGGTAACTTCGTTACAATTGATGAAAGAATATTATTATAATATATATTATATATATAATAAATATTATAATGGAATATCTTTTTCCACCCTTTATGCTCAACCTCTTTGTGTCTTTGTACCTAAAGTGAGTCTCGAGTAGAAAGCATAGAGATAAGTCATGCTTTTTCACCCAATCTGCCAATTTCCGCCTTTTAATAGAGGAGTTTAATCCATTGACATTTAAGATAATAACAGAGAAGGAAGTATTTATTTCTGGCATTTAGTCGTTTTCTGTATGCTTTGTGTATTTTTTGTTTCTCAATTACTCCCAATATTGCCTTTTAAAAGTTTAGTTGCTTTTTTTGTTAGTGTGCTGTTTTGATTCCCTTCTTTCCTTTTCTATTTTTAAGTTATTTCTTAGTGGTTACCTTTCTATTACAATTAGCATCTTCAACTAATAACACATTAGTTTTTTCTTTTTATAATTTCTGTTTTTCTTCAGGCCTCTTTCATTCCATTCGTTTCAAGTGTGTTTATCTTTCCCTTCTAGAAATTTATTGTAAAATGTGCTTTAAAGTCTTTGTTTCCAGAGTGGGTATAGCTCAGTTGTTAATCCTTGGTACCTCCTGAAAAAAAATAAAGTCCTGTATTTCCAATATCTGAGTCATTTCGAGGTTGGCATCTGAAAATTGTCTTTTCCCTTGAATTAGTTGCATTTTCCTGGTTCTTTATATGTTGAATAATTTTGGATTCTATCCTGGACATATCTAGATTGAATATTTTGTTGGATCCTCTGGGAAATGTTGAGTTTTTTTGTCTTAGCAGGTAGTTGATGCTCTATATTTACATCTCAGATTTTGTCTCGACCTCTGTGGGCCGTGGTTTTAATTTCATTTCAATTCCAAAGCCTTTGCTGCTTTGGGTGTGTTCCAGTAATCAGCCACTTAGGGGTCAGTGGCGATTTTCTTCCTGCTTTAAATCTTAGTTCAGTTCTTCAAACTGATGCTACTTTTTATCTGTCCCATGCATATGCAACTCAGGGTTGAGCCTGGGAATTGTATTGGGTTCATTCCCAGTATTAGGAGATCCTTCCCTTCAGCTCTCTCTTCTCTACAGTTCTCCCCACCCCCAGTCTAGCCTGCTGGGTCCACTTTTCTTGGTTCCTCTGATAAGAAAGGTAGTTTCTTTCACACAGCTCTATGTCTGGGGCCTGTCCTTAGAGCAACACAATAAACCAACAGGGTCTTCCTTCCACATACTTTGGGCCACAGGCTTTTTTTCCTCTACTGTCTCTCCAGTAATTTAGGACTTCTATCCAGGTTTTTGCCACCATTACCTTGTAGCTGTGTCACAGGGCCCACTTTAAGGCAGTGCCACACAGGCGAAAAAAAAAAAAGAACCCCAGAAAACTCATCCCCGTAGAGGTCATCTCTGAGTTTTCACTCACCTCTAAAATCTGTCTGCTGTTGTTCACTTTTCAGACTTTTCAGGTAATTGCTTTTTGTGTTTTGTCCAGAGTTTTTAGTTGCCATAGGCCTGAGAAAGAGACTATAGTGGACTTCTTCATCTTGCCCCAAACCAAAAGTCTCTTGTTATAGTTTTAATTTCTCTGTGAGTGAGATCGAGCATCTTTTCATTTGTTTGAGCACCATTTATGATCTTTTGTGTGTGTGAATTGTCTATTCTTGTCTCTTGCCTATTTTTCTATTGAGTCTTTAGTCTTTCTTTCCTTAATTTTTGAGTTCTTTATATTTAAAAGATATTAACACTTGTATCTTTATCTCTTTTTTTAACATGCAAAAGTTAATTTTTAAAAAATTTGTATGTAGTATTCTTTGTTTTTCAATTGTCGTTGCATTTTTGTTTTTTATGGTTTTTAATTTTTAAAATTTTTTTCATTTTTCTTTTTTAGTAGTATTTATTTTAGATAGTATTTTTCTGTAGTGAAAACTTTATCAATCTTTGCTTTTACTCCATCTAAAGTTTGAGTCATAGTTAGGAAACTTTACCCACAACCAAATGATAAAACAATTCTCCCATATGTTTTTCTGGCACTCGAATGATTTCCTTTTTTATATGTTGATCCCAAATCCATTTGGAGTTCATTCTCAAGTATGGTGTAATCCTCTCACTATGAAAGATGTGGATCTGGTTTGATCATTTTCCGAATGGCTGACCTGCTCTTCTAGCACCATCTATTAAAAATTCTATTTTTGCCCCAGTGATTTGAGATAAATCAAAACTTTATCATATATTGAACTTCCACTTGTACTTGGGTCTATTTCTGGGCTTTACATTTCACTGCGTGGGTGTTCTATTTGTGTAGGAGTGCCAATCTACTTTAATCATAGAGATTCTGTAGTAAAATTCAGTATCTGATAGGGCCTACCCCTTTCTAGCATTTTTCTTCCCAGTGTTTTTCTGGCTTTTACATATTTTGTTTTTCCACGTGAATGCCAGTTTCAACTTGTCTAACTCCATAAAGAAGCTTGCTGCTGTGTCTGTTGGTGTTGTGTTAAATTTATAAATTAACTTGGGGAGAACAAACCTCTTTATGTTGATGTCTTTCCCTTTGTTCAAATCTACATGTGTATCTTTCAGAAGTATTTTAAAGTTTTCTTAATAAAGTTTGCATATTTTTATTAGAGTTATTCTTAAATATTTTACTTCTCTGTTGGTATTGTAAATGGATTTTTCTCTAACCGGTTATTGTGTATGTGGAGGCTATTTCATTCTCTAGGTTAGTTTTGTATCTGACTACCATATTGAAGTTTTTTAATTGTTTGGATTTAAATTTTCTATTTTTCTTTTATCACATAGGCTATCATATCATCTGGAAATAGAGATAATTTAATGTCTTCTTTTCCAATTCATATACCTCCAATTGATTTTTCTTATCTAATTGTAACGGCTTATGTCTCTAGGACAGTGTTGAATGATAGTGGAGATAGTGGACATCCTTATCTTAGTGGGAATATCTCCAATATTTATTCGTAAAATAACGTGCTGGTTTTTGGGACTAAGGTATATGTATTTGTGTTTATGTATACACACACATATTATCATTTTAAAGAAAGGCATCAGTTTTAGTTTGCTTGAATGTTTTAATCAGAAATGGATATTGAATGTTGTCAAAGTTTTTTCCAGCATTTATAGAGATTATATGATTTTTCTCCTTGTATCTATTATATAGTATATGGCATTAATGGGTCCTAATTGAACCAGCTCTGTATTCTTAGGATATATTCCAACTGATCATGGTGTATTCTCTTCTTAATGTGATGTCAGATTTCATTTGGTAAAATATTATTCAGTATTTTTGTTTGATATTCATAATTCATATTAGTATGTAGTTTTCTAGTTTTGTGTTGCCTTTGTCAGGTTTTGTTTTCAGTAGTGTACCTCTTTCATAAAAAGAATTAAGGAGTTTTCCTTAATTTTCAGGGCACTGGAATCATTCCTAGAATATTGAGGCTTTCCAGTCTTGACAGAATTGGTAGAATTCTCCTATAAAGCTAGGCCTGGAGTTTTTTTGTAGGGGTAGTTACTTGATTTTTTTCTCTATTTCTTTTGATTATTTATTTACTTATTTATTTTATGTATTTATTTTTATAAATAAACACTCCTACTTCTCTTTCTCTATGGAGATTGGCCTGTATATGTTTTCTAAATCTAATGTCCATTTTGTTAAAACTGCTTTTCCCTAGGAAATTTTCCATTTGATCTAGGTTTTCAGTGTTATTTCCCCTTATCACTTTCTATTTCCTATATTTGTGTTTTCTCCCTTTTTCCCCCATTAAGTTAGCAAGTAGTTTTCCTAGCTTTTTTCCTTTCCTAAAACTGGGATTATTTTTTTAATGTTTATTAATTAGGTTTGTTGTTTTTCTCTTCTTTACCTCATTATTGTTTGTTTTTATTTTTATAATTTACTTCCTTGTGCTTTTTTTTTAAATTTTCTTATCTTTTTCTGACTTTTTGAGCTGAGATTTTAGTTTATTTTCATTCTTTTAATTATATTGTTAAATGTATTTAGAATTATGAATTTTCTTCCAGTCAAAGCTTTAAATGTACCTTATAAATTCTGATATATAGTGTTTCCATTATCATTTTTTAAAATATAGCTACAGGGGAGTGGATGTAGCTCAAGTGGTTGAGCGCCTGCTTCCCATGTACGAGGTCCCAGGTTCAACCCCCAGTACCTCCTAAAAACAAACAAACAAACTCTCACTGGGGAGCGGACGTAGCTCAGTGGTTGAGTACCTGCTTCCCATGTTCGAGTTCCTGGGTTCAGTCCCTAGTACCTTCTAAAAATATGTATCTAAATATTCCCATCTCTAATTTAGCCTTTTGGAATCACTTTGTTTTCACTTTGTTTACTTTTTTTTTTTAATTGACATTCAGTCTGGGTATGATTCCTTTATCATGACTTTATCTTTTGTCATGAATATTTTCTCCCTGTCTGTAGCTTCAAAGGCACTCACATAATTGTGATTTTAAGTTTCATCCATGTTGATGTCTGAAGCTTTTATTCATTTTCAGTTCTGTAGAGTATTCTATTGTCTGAACATATCAAATTTATCACATTCTCCAGTCAATGCTGTTGGGGTTGTTTCCAGTTTTTGTTACCAAGCACAATACGGCTATGAACACTCTTTACAATTCTCTTTGTGTACACGTGTGGGAATTCCTTTAGGATGTTTATGTAAGAGGAGGGTTGCTGGTTCATAAAATGTGCAAGATAATAACAGATTGTTTTCCACAGTGGTTGTTTCAATTTATACTCTCTAGCACGGTAGAGGGGTTCCAGTTGTCCTATGTCTTTTCAACATTTGGCAGACTGTTTAATTTTTTGCTAATCTGGTAACAGTGTAATTATATCACATCACGGTTTTGACAGGCATTTCCAAGATTATTGATTAGTTTAAACATCTTTTCATATGTTCATTGGACATTTATGTTTCTTGTAAGCTGTCCGTACAAATCTTTGGCTCATTTTTCTTTTTGGTGTTTGCTTTTTTAGTGTACTGATTTGTGAATGCTTTATATATTCTGGGTATGAGTCCTGTATGTGACTTTTCCTCCTCCTTCCCCCCTAGCATGTTTTTACATTTTTAAACCTACTGCAAAGTTGCCAGGATAGTAGAGTGACCACCTGCCTACCTTTCACCTAGATTCCCCTCTTGCTAGCATTTTGCCATATTCGCTTTACCTTATGCCTGTATATTCATTATGGAGATAGATATCAAGAGGGATAATTTTTTTTCTGAAACATCTGAAAACAGATTGCAGACATTCTTGGCATCTCACCCCTAAATACTTTAACATATATCTCCCAGGAATAAGGACATTCTTCCACATAAAATACCATTATCCTTCCGAAGAAAATTAATAATCCCATCCCATCTGTAGTCCATATTCGGATCTCCCCTCTTGTGCCAAAAATGCCCTTTAGAGCCCCCCCTTTTTTTAGGATCCAGGATCTCAGCAAGGCTCACATATTACATTTGGTTACATCTCTTCAGTCTCTCTTTAATTTAAAAGAGTCACTCAGCTTTTTTTTTTTTTTCGCTATTTTTTGTTTCTCTTGATGTGCCTTTTTTTTTTTTTTTTTTTGATGAGTCTGAGCTGGTTGTATTATGCATTTTCCCCTAATCAGGTTATGTCTGCTTGTTTCCTCAAGGTTGGATTCATGCTGAACATATTTGGCAAAAGTATACAAGATGGGTGTGCTTATCATCTTATTGCTTCACACTAGGAGATAAGTGGTGCCAGTTTGTTGACTCTTGGCAGTGCCAGCTTCGTTCGGCAGTGAAGGTGGTGACAGCCAGCCGTCCCCATTGTAAAAGTGCATGTTCCTTTTGTGATGTGTAAACAATCTAGGGTAAGGCCTTGTCATGATGTAGCTCTCCTGCTCCCCAACAACCTCCTGCTCTCTATTCTGAGTTTTCAGTTCCCTCTCCTTCTTTGAAAATATGAAACACCCTTATTTTATGGAGCAGAACGCTTTGTTCAGTGAATCCAGTCCTGCTATGGATTGTTTCTGAGAGCTCTCACACATGGTGCCATTGTCTCATTTGTTTCCGTGATTTTTGCGAAGGAGCCTGCAGTTCTTGGTGCTTCATCTATTTGAGGCCTAGGTTGGAGGTGTTTTCCCTCCGAGAAGGCTGTCACAGACTGAAGTTTGGGGGACTTCCCAAGGTGGTGGGACTTAGGGCTGAAAACCTGCCTGAGAGCTAGTGTTTTTCTGGCACCTTACGTGTGCAGGTTCAATTCTAGTTCCTTCTAACATAGCACCTGTAGCCCTGTAGGGTCCTATCTTTTGGGGGGTGCTCCTATTGTAATAGTGTACTCACCTGGGAGGGCCTGATTATGATCTGTCATTGTCCCAGAGACCATCAAAATTGGAATTCCAGGTTGCAGAGTGCAGCAACAGCCGTCAGGCAAGTACCAACTGGGGATTCCGCAGTAGGTTTTCCTTTGACTTTGTGTTTGACCTCTGAAGATTCCAGACTTGCCATTTTAGGGATGCATTGAAGAGGATTTCAGTCTTGTTATTTTGTCACTATTTTTCATCTATTTGTCACTATTTGTGGGACCATCAGAGTATCCCTCCTTCTGGAAAAGGCTGCCCACTTGGTCTCTGGAATGCCCAGCTGCGTCACAGGGCTGTGGGGGCTGGTGCTGGGCCCTTGACTGACGCTTGCAGGGGGAAGTGAGTCCTGTCTGAGGCCCATCCTGGCCCTGTGTGGTGCTTGGTGTCTCCGACATGCAGAGTCAGCCAGGTGGAACCTGGGGCCTAGGCTGGGGTCAGCTAGCCAGCTTCTGGGCCAGACCCACTGCTTGGGTGTGATTCTAGGTGCTTTCTGTGTCAATTTTCAGATTTTCAGACACATGGTCATGGGGTAGGAAAAGCAAAGGTCTTGGTGAAGGAGCACTGGGATGGGGGCTCTCCGGGGCTGGGCCCAAGGCCTCTGCAGTGTTGCCAGGCAGGCTTTGGACACAGGCAGAGGCGCAAGCTCCTGGCACCCTGAGAGGGGGCATGTGGGTAGGGATCCATGAACTCCAGGTTCCAGCCCCTCACCTGGCCCCGCCTGACGTGCTTCTCGTATCACGTGAATACACGCTGCTGCCTCCCCACGGGCGGTGTCCTTGGACCCCCATGGCCACTCCCTCTACCGAGGCAGAGAGCCTTGGTGGGGGGGAAGTACCTGCCTGCTGGCCCCAGGCCCAGAGAAGAGCGTGGACGCCCACTGCCGAGGGGGAACTCGGAGGCCTGCCTGGCTGCCACTGCTGTGGCAAATTGCAGGGGGGGACGCCGTCACCGTCCGTCGGTGGGATGGGCCGGGGCCCGAGGCGCTCGGCATTTACAGCGTTCATCATCGAGGCTGTCAGGTCCATGCCAGTTGTGTCAGACGGTCTTTCCTTTTGCATCTTGAAAAGAATGTGTCTGACAGTGGCATTTCTCAGCGCAGGCGGAACTCGGAGTCGTGCTCTGTGGATTAAGTTTCATGTTCCTCTGCCCTCTGGGAGGAAAAGACAAGTGACGGGACAGCGAAGCAGGCGGCTGGTGGTGTCGCCGGTACGGCAGAGCGGCTTCTTGCACAAGAGGGGCCAGGTGAGATCGGATAATGCGATTACTCTCCATTAGATTAATAAAGAATAATTGGATGTCATAAATCAAGTAATCCTGCAATATTGTCATGGGAAAAATATGTGGCTAGAATTAATTAGTTTTCAAATAAAACGTTTATTTTAATTGCTTGAAATGATGGAGCCCTTAATTGCTGATGCATCGTCTTGGCCTGAGCCTTTGGGTTGATGTAACAACGTGACGGGTTTGTTCCCTGCAGTTCTGGGGAAACAATAGAGAAGAAAACTTGATTTCATCACTCAGAAGAGCCTTCTGCTGGGGGAGGTACTGGAAACTTCCGCCAGGCCACAGGCAGTGGGCAAGTGGGGGCCAGGCTTGGGCTGGCGCCTGCCTGAGGCCACCATGCTGCCCGTGTGTGCCTGTGTGTGCATGGGTTTGCATGGGTGTGCATGTAGGTGACCTATACATATGTGCATGTGTGTTTGTGTGCAGTGTGCATATGTGTGTACGTTTTTGTGTGTTGCATGTTTGTGTGTGCATGAATGTGGTGTTAGCGGTGGGTACATGGTCACATAAGCATGAGCGGGGTGTGCATACGAGCATGTGTGCATGCATGTGGGTGTACACATGTGTGTACATGTGAGCTCTGTGAGTGCATCCGTGAGGGGTGTGAGGGTGTGTGCATGTTTGCATATGGGAGGTGTGCATGCAAGCATGTATGCATGTGTACATGCATGAGGTGTGCGTGCAAATATGTGAGCTGTGCATGAGTGCATGCATGAGTATGGGGTGTGAGCGTATGTGTGCATGTGCGCCCTGTGGGGGGCAGGCAAGTGTCTGGACTGCACCTGGGAGCCTGAGGGGAAGTGGCCTGTCAGAGGCGCAGCCGCTGGCATGGTGGGGTAGAAACGCTACCCCCTCACCCATGAGTCTGGGCTCAGTGATTTTCTGATGCATTGAGCTGCTTCAGCTGGACCTGCATACTTGGCTTTCTCAAGGAGCTTGTGCCTTGCTCCCCCGAACCCCTCGCCCACCAGCCTGTCTGGACATTGCTGGCACAGCCCAGCATCTGCTCCCCTGAGCTCTGCAGAGCCGGCCTGCCCCACGGCAGCCATTCCACGGTGGCGGCCAGACTCCCCACCCCTCCAGGCACCCACCTGTCACATGCTAGAGAAAGGCCACCAGTCCTTGGAGCCATGGGGGGTTCAGTCCCCTTCCCTCCCACAGGTGGCCACCTTGCCTTCCGGAAGGGTCCGTTGGCCATTAACCAACATAGAGAGAGAGGCTGTTAAGCTGCAAAACCTGAGGGAGAAAAAAAAGATGGGGCGTACTCCTCGCCCCAAGGGTATCAGAAATGTCTTCACACCTCAGTGGGGTGAGGGCCCTTCTGCGCTTCCAGGCCAGCCCGTACTAAAGCCTGTGGGTAGGGGTCTTCGATGGCACTCCTCCTGGCATAGCTGCTTCCCAAGTTGTGTCAGAGGGTACGGCCAGGCCGTGCCCCTCCAGCCTGACTCACCCCCCCCCACCCCCGATGGGCCCCATTTCTCTCAGGCCAGAGCCTGTCTGCCCCTCAGTCCCCAAGGCGGGGTCTAGCCAGAGCTGTAGGTGGGCTTCTGCCAGTCTCTGGGGACTGGCATAGGCACGCTGAGCTGGCAAGCTGGGTGCCAGGGCTCCACCTGCACTTGGGCTTTCATCAGGGCAAGAGGGGAAGACTCCTCTCTTCCTCCTGGTGGCCATTGCTGACCAGGCCCCAGGCCCCCTCAGCCGTGGCCGTGGCCGTGGCTCTGGCCAGGTGGGCAGTGGGACAAGGGCCCCTGCTCTGCACCCCTGTCCCCTGTCCCCTGCCCCCTGCCCCCTGCACTCCCTGCCGCCATTACCACGGGATGGTGAAGACATCCTGATGGTTTGTAGCACATACCCCAGAGATCCCCTTCATTCTCTTCATTGCACCTTAAGCGGCAGAACTGAGTAGTCGAGGGGCTGCCTGTGTCCACGCCCGTGGAGGTGGACTATCCTCCGTCGGCTCAGAAGCCACTAGCTTCTGGGCCCCATCCCTGGACCCCTGCTCAGCCCCCTGGAGCCTGGCTTTGTTGTGCCTGCCCTCTGTTCTCTGGGACTGGGGCACGGCTCACAAGCCCTTGCCCTCTGCTCCAGTCCTCAGCTCTGGAAAAAGCTGGAGAGAGGCAAAGGGTCCAAGGTGTGCCTGGGAGGGAGAGCGCAGCTAGAGGGGTGCCCTGGACTGGCCGCCCCACTCAGGAAGCTCTCGCCCCCTCCTGCCTCTCTGCAGGGAGCACAACACCCCTCCCCTGCCCCGGACCAGCCTGGACTCGCCCTCCCCACCCACACACACTTGCCTCAGCTTGGACCCCCCACCCCCCCACTGGCCTCTGTCTGGAGCTCCCCCACCCTACCCCTGCACCAGCCTACAGCAGCCCCCACCTTGGTCTTAAAACCCTCCCCCTCCTCTCGCCTTGGCTGCCTCCCTGAAGGACCCTTCCTGCCTCCTCTGCTCCCCCTTCTTTTCTTGCCCCAGCACCCAGCGGCTGAGGCAGCTCCCAGACAAACCGGCTTCCTGCTCTGCTCTGCGAGTGGGCTGGAGGGAAGCCTCTCCCAGGAGGGCTGCTCCCGCCGTTCCCTTCTGCGGGCTCTCCCGTTGCCCAGGTCCTGGCTTCACTGGGGCCCTCCGCAGAATCACGCCCTGGCGGCCTCGTGGGACCAAGATGGCACAGAGGAGGACACAGGCCTCCTGGACAGTGGGTGGGCTCAGCCGGGGCACTGCGAAGCTTGCTTCGGAGGTAGGGGACACCAGCAGGCCTCAGACAATTCGTGAGGCACATGAGGGCCGTGCTAAATTGGGAACAGCAGCCTGGTGACACTCTGCTCCCCAACGAACATTCTTTGCCCAGAGGCTCTCTTTAATTGCGGAAGGAGAGCTCTGTGCGCGCTTGGGAAGATATCCGGCGCCTGACAGCAGGGACATGGGCGCATGTGCGCATGATGTGGTGGTGCTTGGGTGCTGGGAACGAAGGCGGCGGTCCTGCGTGAGGGCTGGCAGCAGGAGGCTCTGGTGTGGAAGTCTGGTGGGTGCCAAGGGAGCAGGATTGGGTCTGTCTCCGAGTATAACTTCCCTTTCTGAGAAGGACAGCAGGCCACGAGGCAGGTAAATAGAAGGCAGTTCCTGCCCCTTCAGGGTGGGCTGGGGCAGGCGCTGGCCAGGCCTCTGCTCCTCCCCCGCATGGGGACTTTCTGAAACCACAGCTTCACACCAGCCCAGCAGGGGCCAGAAAAGGGACCCTTGGCCTCAAGCAGCCACCCCATCTGCGAGCCACAGCCAGGCCTGTGCCCCCTCCTCCTTTCTGTGTAGACTTGACTGGGAGATCTCTTGGGATAGGGATAAGTGGTGCTCAGGATGGCCATGGGGCAGGGGCTCAGGCTGTCCACAGGGCCCTGGCCTTTAGGGGCTGCCTCCCCGAAAACCAGGGACTCCCAGGGCTGGACCTGCCCCTCTGTCCCACACCGTCAGGCTCTTGACCCGCGCTCCACGCCCCTCCAGCCGCTCTGCCCCTTGGTGGCAGCATGCAGACTCCGGGGTTCTTCAGGCCTAAGCCCAGTTCCAGCCATGCCCCCAGCAGCAAGGGGTCTGGGACAGCTCACCAGCCCTCCGTGCCTTGGTTTCCCCAAAAATAAAGGAAGGTGTACAGACCTTGGGCGTGATGGGTCTGGGCTTGGTCACTGCCGTATAGGTGAGGAGAATGTTCTTCCCATCTTCGGGTCCTGGTTGCTCCTTCTCCACCCCAGGGCCCCCTGAGACCTCTTGTTTGCCATTTGTGGTTCATCCCGCATTTGTGTGGGTACCAGGAGCCAGACCAGTGTGGCCTCCGATCCCCAAGCTGGCAGTGGAGAGACATGGATGGCAAGTCCTGGTGCATCGCCCTTCCCCACAGGGAAGAAAAGAAGGGGCTCAGAGAAGAGATGGAATTTGCTAGAGGGCTGGTGGGGGGGCGGGGATTCCCTGAGGGAGAGAAGCTGGAGTGAGGCCCAGGCCGAGGGTGGCCATGGCCCAGGCAGGAGGCACTGGTGTGGCCAGTTGGCCGTGGAGGGGAAGGCAGGTGGGTGACAGCCCAGAGGCCTGGGAGGGTGTATTAGTCAGCCAAAGTGGTGCTGATGCAAAATACCAGAAATTGGTTGGTTTTTATAAAGGGTATTTGTTTTGGGGTAGGAGTTTACAGATACCAGGCCATAAAGCATGAGTTACTTCCCTCACCAAAGTCTATTTCCACATGTTGGAGCAAGATGGCTGCTGACGTCTGTGAGGGTTCAGGCTTCCTGGGTTCCTCTGGGTTCAGCTCCTCTGTTTTCTCCACAAGGTCAGCTGTGGATTATGAGGCTCTCTAGACTTTGCCTCTCTCCACAAGGTCAGCTGTAAACTATCAGGTGAATGG
This sequence comes from Dasypus novemcinctus, assembly GCF_030445035.2. Lineage (NCBI taxonomy): Eukaryota > Metazoa > Chordata > Mammalia > Cingulata > Dasypodidae > Dasypus > Dasypus novemcinctus. The sequence goes on along the minus strand of NC_080691.1, from coordinate 52,365,060 downwards.
CTCTGTCTCTCTCCCTGGGGTTTCTGACCTGTCTAAGGAGCCATCTCTGTTCCTCTGTGTTCTTCTCCTGGCTCACGTCCTCTCTTCCTGGGGCTTGCTTCTCTTTCCTCTGTGAGCTGACTTCCTGGGGCTCCAGCTTAAGACTTCAGCGTCTTACTCCAACATCAAATCTCCAACTCAGAAACCCTCAACTCTGTCCTTTGCCATGTCTTTTATCTGTGAGTCCCCACCCACCAATGGGTGGGGACTCAACACCCTAATGATGTGGCCCAGTCAAAGCCCCAATCATAACTCAATCTCACCTAGGTACAGACCAGATTACAAACATAATCCAAAATCTATTTTTGGAATTCATAACCATATCAAACTGCTATAGCAGGTAAGGGATAAGAGGCAAAGGAGGGCAAGAGATGGGGATGTGCAAGGGAGGGAGGGCAAGGGATAAGGTGAGAAGGAGGGAGAGGGGAGGGATGGGGGTAGAAAGGGGGAGGGTTGGGGGTAGAAAGGGGGAGGAATGGGGGAGGGTGGTGTCCAGGGAGGACTCCCAGAGTCCCGGCAGGAGCAGCAGCTAGAAGAGGCCGGAAACAGGGAAGAATTCGCTTCCTGACCCTGGCCGGGCCCTTTCCCCATGCAGGTTCCAGTCCCTTGTCAGCCAGAAGGCCACTTGGCCACTTCCAGGGGGCAAGGGAGAGCCGAGGCCCTGAGCACGGTGGTAGTTCTGAACGCTGTGCTAAGGCTGCCTTCCTATGAGGGGTGTCGGAGGGGGGTACACATGGGGTATTTCACCCACCATCCTTTGCCCCCAGGTGACTGGGCCTCACTCGACATGGCAAATCCCCTCCAGCCTCCACCACCGCCAGACCCCCGGTTTGTGCTCCGAGGCACCCAGGCGGCAGTCCACGCGCTGCATTTCTGCAGAGGAGCCCAGGGCCCGGGACACCCACTTCTCCTCTCAGGGTGAGTGTGGCCACCCTTCCCTTTCCGCTCCTCTGTTGTGCAAGCAACATCCGAAGGCCCTTCCCGTCACCTCAGTGGATCCCAGGGCCCTCCAGCATACTGTCTTTGGGATGGTACATGCCTCCTGCCCCTCCACTCATGCGGGGAGACTGTCTGCCAGCTCTAGGTGGAACCACCAGCCATGGCCCCAGCCCACCAGCCGGGCCTTGGCCATATCAGCCCCCAGCAACCCACCCTTCCCAAATTGCCACAGTGTGCTTGTTTGGAACAGGTCTCTGCATGGCCTGGTGCACATCTGGAACCTGCAGACCCGGAGGACTGTTGCCACACTGGATGGCCATGGGGGTCAGTGTGTGACCTGGCTGCAGACGCTGCCCCCTGGGCACCAGCTTCTCAGGTGGGTCTCCATGGCCCTTTTCCCACAGGTCTCCTGGAGGGAGAGTGGGGGCTGGTGGGGTAGGGAACAGGGCCTGAGCTGACTGGTCCAGGACGACCATGACAAAATGGGAGGGTGGGGTGACAGCAGAAGTGGCATCCTCCAGGCCCCATACTTATCACCCTGCCCCCGATCTTGGCCAGGTCTCCTCACCACACTGAGCCCCTCAGAAGCTCCCCCTCTCCCCCACCCCACAGAGGTACAGAGGTGCACCATGGTGTGTGCAGACCAAAAGCCAGTCACCTGGGGAATAGGCCTGGGGGGGTGGGCTATGACTCTCGGGTGCTGCTGGTGGCCTCGTGGGAGGCTGGGAGCTCCATGACATGAGTGGCTGTGAGAGGCTGGAGTCTAGGCAGCCCCTGGGGCCCCACAGTGGGCAGGCAGCCTGGGCAGGGCGAGGTCCTGGTGTCGGCTAGGGTCTTTGCCCTGGCCCTCTTGTGAGCAGGGAGGACACATGGAGCTGAGAGGTGGCAGGGGTCGGTGTCCAGGCAGGGCAGGGGCGAGAGAGACTGGGGAGGGGCGGCTCTGCCTTCCTGGGAGGAGCGTAGGGTGCATGCCAAGGAGCAGGAGGCTGGGGGGACTGGGTGGCGAGGCCACCGCCAGCCAGGAGGCTCCCACAAGTGGTTGGGGAGCAGGTGCTCCAGGCACATTGGCAAACACTTGGGCCCAGTCCCTTCCCCAGGTGCCCCGTGCACTCAGGGGGTGGAAGCCTTGTCCCTAAAGTGGCCCTTCACAGGGGTGCGTCCTCACTCTTTGCCAAGGGCGGCAGAGACCGAGAGGCCTGCAATTCTGGCTTCCCTCCCCCAGCCGCACGCCTGATGACACACCTGGCCCCGCACACAGCCGCCTGCATGGTGGGTTTCCCCCTTTTATTGTGAACTGTAGCTTACAGAAAGTGAGAGAACAAACATACAGGTGTTCGTATTATCCCAGTGAGCACCTGAGGTCCCAGTTCCAGAAGGCCCCTCGGCGCTGGCCAGCTGCAAGAGGCAGCACCTGCCCAGAGCCCCTTGCTCTGTTTTCTTGCTTCACCTCCTGAATATGCGTCTCTAAAAGCAGAGCCTGGTTTGGTCTGGTCTTTTCTTTGCTTAAACAAACAGAACCACGTGGCGCAGACTCCCTTGGAGCTGACTTCGGCCGGCCTCTCCTCTTTGGCCTGGGAAGACCCACCTGGGCGTCCTGAAGCTCCATTAGTTCTTTCATTTCTTCTGTGTGTGTTCCTCTGGTGCGTGGGCTCAGATTTAGTTGTTTCATTCTACCTTGTATCCATCCTTTCTGTCGATGGAGATGTGGGTGTCCACAACAGAGCAGTGGAGGAAGTTCGAAGCAGCTTCTTGGCCATGCCTCCTCGGACTTACACATATCTCAGCAGGTTTGTTGTGTATGCCCAGAGGTATGCAGACTACTGACTTTAGCAGACGGTGCCCAGGCCACTGGTGCCAGTCTGTACCCCTGCCATCTGCCTGGGAGCACCTGGTTGGGGTTTAAGCTGGTGTTTTTTTCTGCGCACTCAGTGAGGCAGAACCCTTCTTCGTGAATTTATTTGCCATTTGGAAAGACTCTTAAATCTCTTGCCACTTTTCCCATTGGGTTGACTGTCTTTTTCTTATTGAGTTAGAGGAGTTCTTTTTCTCTTTTAGAGAAGATAGATTTTTTTATCACAGATTACTTCCCTGACATGATGGCTTGTAAGTTTTCACTCTGATGATAGTATCTTTGATGAACAAAAATTATGTTTTTTTTCTTTAAACTTTTTATTTTGAAATAACCTCAAACATATGGGAGAGTTGCAGAAATGATGCAAACTCCATACAGAGAATTCCAGCATCCTCCACCTGTCTGTCAGATAGTCTATCTGTCTATCATCTATTATATCTATATGTATCTGAACATGAGTGTAGATTGTGTACATCAACTCTTTGAACACTTAAGACTGCCTTGTACGTTTCCCAAGAACAAGGATATTCACTTTAGTAACCACCTTATACAGTTATCAAGTTCAAGAACTTCAACATTGCTATAAAGCTTACAGTATAGATTTCAATTTGTTCATATGTCCCAAAAATGTCTTTTTGAGACTTTTCTCCTTTATTAGATCCCACCCAGGATCATATATCACATTTGTCATCATCTCTTTAGTTGCTCTTTCTTTTTCTTTCTCTAATTGTGGAAACATATATATAGCTTAAAATTTCCCATCTCAATCCCTCCCAGGAATACCATTCAGTAGATTATGGTACCTTCTCTATGTTATGGTACCTTCACCACGTTCCATTACTAGAACTTTTCCTCTACGCCAAACAGAAAGCCTCCACCCGTTAAGCATTAACTCCACATCCCTCCCTCCCTTACCCCTGGCAAACTGTATTCTACTTTCTGTTTTTCATGAGCTTGCATCTTCTCTAGTTTTATTTGTAGTTACCATAGGGCTGAAATTTAACATTCTAAATATAACAATCTCTTTTGCTTTGATACCAGCTTAACTTGAATACAATATACAAATTATATTTCTCAACCCGTCTGTCCCCCCCACCTTTATATAGTTCCTGTCACAAATGACATGTTTATGAGTCCAAAACACTGATTTCTCATTACATCTTATGCATTTGACTTTTAGATCCTATAGGAAGCAAAGAGTGGAGTTACAGAGCAAAAATACAATAATACTGGCATTTATAGTTACCCATATCGTTACCCTCACTGGAGAGCTTCCTGATTCTTTATGTGGCTTCGATCTATGCTCTAGTGTCCTTTCTTTTCAACCTGCAGAACTCTCTTTAACATCTCTTGTAGGGCTGGTCTAGTCCTGACAAACTTCCTCAGCTTTTGTTTATCTTGAAATGTCTAAATCTCTCCCTCATTTTTGAAAGACAGTTTGTCTGACATAGAGGTTTTTTGCTTTCAGCCCTTTTAATATGTCTTCCACTGCCTTCTTATCTCCATGGTTTTCAATGAAACATTGGTACCTACTCTTACTGAGGCTCCCAAACATGACACGTTGCTTCTGTCTTGTGGCTTTCAGACTTTTCTCTTTCTGTTTGGTTATTTGATAGTTTGATTATTATATGTCACAGTGTGAGTCTATTTGGGTTTAGCCTGTTTGGCATTTGTTGAGTGTCTTGGACGTATATATTCATGTCTCTTGTTAAATTTGGGAAGTTTTTAGCCTATATTTATTTTTTAGTATTCCCCGTGCCCCTTTCTCTCTTTCTTCTCCTTCTGGGTCTCCCATAATGTATGACTGGTACCCTTGATAGTATCCCACAGGTTCCTCAGGTTCTTTTCACTTTTCTTCATTATTTCTTCCTTCTGCTCCTCAGACTGGATGACATCAATTGTCTTATCTTCAAGTTCTCTGATTCTTTCTTCTGCCAGCTCCAACTTCCTGTTGAATCCCTCTAGGCAATTTTTAACTTCTGTTGTGGTCTTCAGCTCTGTTTGGCTCCTTTTCATAATTTCCATTTCTCTTTTGATATTCTTTTTGTGTCCACCTATTATTTTTCTGATTTCTTTTTAGTATGTTTGTCTATCTTTAACTCTTTGAGCATATTTAGGACCATTTTTTAAAAGTGTTTTTCTGGTATGTCCCAGGCCTGGTCCTCCTCCTTAATGGTTTCTAATATTTTAATCTTCTCTTTTGCCTGGATCCTTACTTCCTGTGTCTTTGTATGTTTTGTAATCTTTTGTTGAAACTTGGACATTTTGATATTTTAGTGTGTTATCCCTGGGATTTAGAGCCTGAGGCATATATTCCTTAAGCTGGTATATAGCTAGTGTTATAACTGAGTTTTCCTTGAATGTAGGAGCTGATAACAACAACAAAGGAAGAAAAAAAAAAAGAAAACACCTTTCTCCATCTTTGAAGACTGACCTGTGAAAGTGTTCTCCTTCAGGCTTATCCATACAATGAACTGGGAGAATAGGTTCAAGCCAAGGCTTGGCTGGGCATTTCTTTTGTCTTGTGCATGTGCATGTAGCCCTGGGAATTCCCCAATTACATGGATATGAATATGCCCTTTTCCGTAGGAAATAGCGATTCCTCACACTCAGGGCACTGCACTGTATGTCCCACAACCAGCAATCCCTTCCCCTAGGCAGCTGTGATTTGACCATTCTCCAGCATTCTGGAGAAGAGCTCTGTGAGCTGCTTCCTACATGCAGGGCAAGTTCTGGGACAGGGAGCCTGTGGCAAGTGTCCTGAATCAGTTCTTCAGGTGGCCACCAGACAGATTGGCCCAGATATACATGCTCCCAGTAAGGACATGAGAGTTTCTCTGTTCCCGCTGGAAATGGGATCAAGGACCCATACTGGGAGCATGGGCCTTGTCCATACCAAACCTGTGAGGATATGGGGAGGGAGCCCATATCCAGGACACGAGGAGATCCTACAATGTTTAAGTGGCCTTTTCTTTGTTTCAGGTCTGTTACTACAGTTCTTTATCTCTTTTTGAGAGCTTTGGGAAAGAGGTTTCTGCCAATTCTTGCTGACTGTTCAAAGCTTCTGTGGGAAACAGAGCCCTGGAGGTTCTCACTCCACCATCTTGATCCAAAAGTTATTCATTTCAATCAGGTCACATTTGCCCATCTTTCCCTTTTTGGTGAGGGCCTTTTATGTCTTGTAAAAGGTTCCCATCCCAAGGTCATAAAGTCCTCTCCCTTCCCTTCCAGGAGCATCATTGTTTTGCCTTTTAGATTCCTGGCCCATCTGGAATCAATTACTGATCTGGAATGAAGTAATTGGGTCTTCATTTGAAGGGTCTTTAGTTCCATGTGGAATCCCATTGTCTCCATATAATTTTATTAGAAGACAGACATGCTTCCTTCTTCCCTTCTTTTCCCAGCTCTTCCCCCCCCCCTTCCTTTTTTCACTTCCCGTCATTTCCCCTCCAAGTTCATTGCCATTAGCATCTGTGAAGGGGGGCATGAAGGGGCTGGCTGTCAGGCAAAGGTGCTAAGGCTGCATGCTGAGTATCCAGGGACACAGGGTGCTGGGGAGGGGACATCACAGAGATGGACATCGAGGTTGAGAGGTCAGTTCCATTGAGCACTTGAGTTTCACTGATTGAGCACTTTAGTAACCAGCTTGAGGTTCAGGGGAGCAGGCTTTTCTCAGGCAGAGAAGGGAGTAATGAATGGAAAAAGGGTAGATGAGAAAGAACCCCAAGGGGTGGCATTGAAGATGTCAGCCCAAACTTGTGGGATTTTTAAAATGTATGCACAAAGATGTGTACAGAAATAATTGCATGTGTGCACGTGCACTTGTGTGTACACGTGCACACACACATTTTCCCTAGCTCTTTCCGCTGACAAGGCCCAGGAGTAGCAGTGCCTTGTGGCTGTGAGCACACTAGCACCCAGATCTTGGTCTCTAAATCTCTCTCTCCACTGCCAGGGTTCCTTGGAGAAATGGCTGAATCCATGTCCAGACTCTCTGGCTGTGCCAACAAATCTGGACATGCTCAAGAACAAGGGGGCTGTACTAGAGGGACTCTGAGTCAGACTGGGGTGACTTGAGAAAAAAAAAAAAGAAAATTTTGGATTACAACCCACCGAATACTATATGAACTCCAGTTCATTCCAGTGACTGGTGAGTGTGGCAGGGCTGGCGGGCCTAGGGGGTCACCTTTGGGCAGCTGCTGCAGGTGTGGCCAGTGCAGGCCTGGGAGTCATTGGAAGAGGACAAGGTGTTGGTGTCACTTCAGATTGCTCTCCCCTCCTCATGTGAGCATGCCCCCCCTGTAGTAAGTTGGAGGCCCCTCTGCATGTGAGCATGTTTTTTGGTGCCCTGGGCTTTTCCCTTGGGCTCCATGTCTGTCCCTGGGCCCAGGACACCCTCCTCTCATTGTTTTCATGGCCATCTGCCCATCTTGGCATCCCAGAGAACATGTCCTCCCATGCCATCCTTCAGGTGTCGTGGCAGTTCTCAGTCCTCTGACACCCCATGTAGGTTTTGCCGTCAGCTTGACAGGTTCTCCCAGAATGAAGCTGAGATTGTCAGGGACTGAGTTGTTTGTGATCCATCTGGGGAAGACAGACACCTCCACTGTCCAAACTTTCCTAAGGCATGTGCGTGCCCATAGCCTGGTTCATCTGGCCAAAGGAAGAGGTGGCCGTGGGTGCGTCCATCTTCTCAGGAGTTGCCCACAGCATTTCCACGAGCCCCGGAGCTGCCCCGCCCTTGCGCGTACCCTCTGTTCCCATAGCTTCTCATTTTTGTCCATGTTCTTCGTGGCCTCGATATTTTTTAAGAATGCTGCTGAGGTGTTGGGTAGAATGGACCTCCATCTGGGTGTATCTGATGTGCTGTCAAGGTTAGCTGGGGCCCTGGGTGTTTTGAAGGAAGAACGCCAGGTCAAGGACCTTCTTGTGGCATCTCCACAGAGGAATGTGTGTGTCCACGTGACCTGTCCCTGCTGGCACGGCCCCTGATCCCCTGATTCCAGGGGCGCTGCCTAGTCCCCACCGTCAAGGGACAATGTGTGCCTTTGCCTTCTCTGTCCTCTAATGTGTGGCCACAGATGAAACCACTACAGTGACTAACAGATGTTTTGGGAGTGACGCTTGGAGGTGAGGCAGACACCCCACATTTATTATTTATTTATTTATTTTCCATTAGCTCTAGCAACCATCAGCAGATTCTGCCCGCAGCAGATATTCTTAGCATGGTGTTGCAGCAGGAACTTTCTTTTTTCTTTTTTTTAACCATTTCCAAAGACATTTAACAGCGGCCTTGTTTGATATTAAAGAAAAACAGAATCCCAAATGCCCAGCAATAGTTACATTTAACATTTGGTATACATATGAGTCAAGATAAAAGGCCGCTGCGTAAATATGAGGTTTAAATCAAGAAGTTAGAGGTATAATTAGCTCTAACTTATTTGATGAAGAAATGACGAAAAGCCACTGGCTGAAAAAGGATGGGAGGGACTTATTTTCCAATATCCCTCAATTTGGCTCTCCCCTTGCTTCTAGCCTTAGCCTGCCAGCTGAACAGATGTCAAACCTTTAGACAAAATGACGACACCCCCACCAGGCAATTAAGCGTATCCCCATCCCCACGTGTTCAGAGGAAGCCTTTGGCCCCAGGCTCTACAGTCTTTATCTTAACCTGGTTTCCGTTGCCTGGTTTCCGTTTCCATTAGTCCAGACCCGTGTCTTTGGTCACTTGAGGCTTTGAAACAACAATGGCACCTACAGCTCACTTAAAATGCCACCTCCTATCAGGAAAGAGGCTGTCTCTAGACTCTAAATCTGTTACTTAAATGACTTTCCAATAGTAAAAAAGAAGATGACGAAACAACGGATCAGAGTGAGGCATTCTTCGGAATGTTCTTAACCTTTCCATGCAGCTTTTGTCTGAAATAGGAAATTACAGAGAATAAATATAACCTTCGTCTCAGGTGTTAGGCTAAACCAGCAGTTTCTTGGGCCTGATCTACAGTGTGCAGTTAGGCTGCCCATGGGGTTTTAGGGTGATGGAGCCCCAGCAGCCTCTGCAAATGAGGCCTTGCCAATCCCTGGCAGACAGACCCACAGTGTCCAGCACCAGTCCATGGACTCCCCTTCCTCCTGAGTTTTGTGGGCAGAATCTGAGGGGAATCGCCTGCATTTCTGTTGGTGGATAGCTGTAGTACCTTCCAGGGCACAGCCTGAAACTTTCCAGGCACAGATCAGTTGCCCACAGTTGAGCCAGGGTGACACTCAGGGCTCTGCTCATCCCTAGGTTGAACCCCCACACCCCCATAATGACCAGGAATGTTGAGGCCAGCGATCCTGGAATTCCTTGACATTCAGAGAACTGAGGTTGGTGCTGGGAGCAAGAGGTCCCCCAAACTTTTGGTCAAGAACCTGGAAGCATACAAGCTGTAGGCATCAGCTACGTGGCCCAAGCAGGTGGCCAGAGGCTTGGCCTCACCATAGCTCTTGAGGTGGTAGACAGCGCCCAGTGCTGCCAAGTAGGCCAGGCTGTATGATGCCTCAGTGGAGACCACCACGACAGCCCTGGAGTGTGGCTCGGCCACGGCAGCCCACAGTGCCTCAGACCAGCAGGCATACTTAGGTCTTGACAGGCAGAGGAGACGTTGCTTTGGGCAGAGCCCGCCAGCCCCTCACTTATCCCCACACTGGCAGCCACCGTGGCCCTCAGCTCCCTGCACAAGGGAGGCCCTGGAGACCTATAGAAGGGACTATTTCCCTCATTCCTTCCACTTTTAGTCCTTAGAATTCTTCTATAAGAAAGTTTTGTCCCTTTTCGCCATTTATTCATAACTTAGTCATTGAATATGAATGTGGATTCATGGGTATTTATTTATTTATTCATCCCCCCTCCCCCCAGTTGTCTGCTCTCTGTGTTCTTCTGTGACCGCTTCCATCCTTATCAGCGGCACCTTAGCAGCACCAGGAATCTGTGTTTCTTTTTGTTGCGTCCTCTTGTTGTGTCAGCTCTCCGTGTGTGCGGTGCCATTCTTGGGCAGGCTACATTTATTTTCGCGCTGGGCGGCTCTCCTTACGGGGTGCACTCCTTGCACGTGGGGCTCCCCTATGCAGGGGACACCCCTGTGTGGCACGGCACTCCTTGCGCGCATCAGCACTGCACATGGGCCAGCTCCACACGGGTCAAGGAGGCCCGGGGTTTGAACCACGGACCTCCCATGTGGTAGGCAGATGCCCTATCCATTGGGCCAAGTCCACTTCCCACATGGGTATTTATTTTATCTCATTTGATCCAATACTGTTATTGACTTTGTTGCTCAAATTGTTCCAGTCTTGGCCACTGGGAGCACCTTGGGAATGGCTCCTCTGTCCTTTAAACATACCCCAGGCTTATTTTATTGTTTTTAAGCATATTCTTCATTTCTGGCATTATGAGATGCTCGAAACTCATCTTCATTTTTCCCTGCTCCAGCCCTGGAGCCAGCCATTTCTCCAGAAACCTGGCTCTTTTCATTGGAGGATGGTGTTAGGAACCAAGACCCAGCACCATGTGTGCTTGTGGCTCCTGGGGTGTCACTACTAATCCCTCTCAGCAGACAGAGCTCAGAAATACAGATGTGCCTCCAAACTCACCCACCTACACTTGTCTGTCTGTTTCAGTACCTCATCATAGATAGATATTTTAAAAAACGGGAGTCCATACTTGTGCATCCAACACCACCAGCACCACAGGTTCATCCCACCACCACTTGCTGCCTTGGAATGTCTTTTTCCAACAGGGAGAAACCTGACTCCCACTAGTGACTATTTGTTTGCATTATATTGCATCTATTCAACCCAAGTGTGCATGTGAAGAGGTTTCAAAACCACCAGCCTGTTCTTCTGTGGCAAACATGTTTACTAACCAGGGTCCAGGGTTTATGGCATTGGTTTTGTCTTTCCCTGACAGTATCTAGTGAGAACAATTTTTCCAAAATTCCTGAGGTCAGCTGCCTTGCTCCCAAGCCCCATAGGTCTGTAACACAATTAGAGTCACAGTCCACATTCCATCCTGGGCTCCTGACATCCAGGTGAGGGGTGGTATTTCTTTTTTTTAAATTTACATCAGTCCTGTGGGTCTTGCCAAGTGTACAGAATCATATGTGTTTTACCCCAGGACCATACAGAGTAATGCCATCACCCTAAGTTCCCTTGTGTGCTCCCGTGATAGGCGACGCCTCCCCGTTGCCCCCCTAGAGCTTTGTCCCACTAGGATGTTTTATGAATGGAGTCATACAGAATGTCACCTTCAGGTCTGGCTTGGGTGACTTAGCAAAACGCACTTAGGATCCCTGCAGGCTGTTGTGTGTGTCCACTGTTCTTTTCTTTAGTGCCATATAACAGTCCACTGCACTGACGTACCCCCATTTGTTGGCCGTTGTCTTGAAGGACATCTGGGTTCTTTCCAGGTTTGGGTGATTATGACCCAAGTTGCCATAAACACTCAGACCCAGGTTTCTGTGCAAACATAGGTTTTGAATCTACTTGGAAATGTACCGATGAGTGAGCTTGCCAAGTCATGAAAGTTCATTCAAAAATGAGGGAGGGGAACAGATGTAGCTCAGGTGGTTGAGTACCTGCTTCCCATGTCCAAGGTTCTGGGTTCAATCTCCAGTACTTCCTTAAAAAAAACAGAGGGAGAGTGCACATGTTTTGGCTGCCTGGGTAGTGGTGGGAGGCCCCCCAGGAGGCTAAGTCTGCGCCATGTCCTTGCGCCCCCCACCCCCGAGTGCATCCTGGTTTTGGGCATCTTGGGCACCCATGCTCATGTTTGGCTCTGAGGCTCAGAAGCCCTTCAGGCAAGATCTGGATGTGCCTGTGCTCCTCTCTGGGGACATGCCCTCCACATGTGCATAAAGGCCTGCCTTCAGCCCAGGCCAGGAGGCAGTGGCCCTGGAAGGTGCTGGTCGTGGTCATGGGAGGCAGTGGCCCTGGGAGGCAGTGGCCCTGGAGGGTGGTGACTGTGGGAGCTGTGGTCATGGGAGGTGGTGGCCACGGGAGGCAGTGACCCTGGAGGGCGGTAGCCCTGGAGGATGGTAGCTCTGGGAACCGTGGTCATGGGAGGTGGTGACCCTGGAGAGCAGTGGCCCTGGAGGGTGGTGGCTATGGGAGCCGTGGCCATGGGAGATGGTGGTCGTGGGAACCATGGTCATGGGAAGTGGTGGCCCTGGAGGGCAGTGGCTGTGGGAGCCGTGGCCATGGGGGGGTGGCTGTAGAAGCTGTGGTCATCGGAGGTGTTGTCCCTCTAGAGTGGTGGCTGTGGGAGCCATGGTCATGGGAGGCAGTGGCCCTGGAGGGCAGTGGCTATGGGAGCTGTGGCCAGAGGAGGTGGCAGTCATGGGAGGCGGTGGCCATGGGTGGCAATGGTCGTGGGAGGCAGTGGCCCTGGGTGGAGGTGACCATGGAAGGTCCGTGGGATGCAGTGGCTGGCCAGGCCATGCTGGACACTCCAGACAGGGCGCACCAGGCACTCACTTGGGGGACCTCACAGCCTTTTCTCTTGGTTTGGGAAGCCAGGGCCGTGACCTGAAGCTGCACCTGTGGGACCTGGCAGAGGGGAGGAATGCCGTGGTGGATACCGTGGCCCTTGAGAGCGTGGGCTTCTGCAAGAGCTCCATCCTGGCCGGGGGGCAGCCGCACTGGATGCTCGCTGTGCCTGGAAAAGGCAACGACGAGGTGAGGCCGGTCCCACCCGTGGGTCCTCATCCAAGGACCCAGCACCATTTCCCCTAACGAGGCATGCTCAGCGTGAACACCTCCCCCGAGGGGCACTGTGGAACTGGGGAGTGGGTGCAGGTCACGGGTCTCAACCGCCCAAGCCTTCCTGGCAGCCTTGGGCCCTCCCACACCTAGCTAGACCACGTCCTGTCACCTGCAAAGTGCCCGAAGCTTCAGCCTTCCTGCTAGGGGCCACAAGGAGGAGGCAGGGGGCCGGCTGTGGGAGGGAGCAGAGCGGCAGGGGAGACGGGCCCTGGCTGAGCAGGCCGGGCCTCTGAGCAAGGAAGAAGAGTGTGGTGTTTCAGGGAGTAGAACCAGGCGTAGCCGGCAGGGCCCGCGTGGGAGTCTGGGAGCGGCCGGGGAGGCCAGGGTATAGAGGCTGGTGCTGGGAGGCAGTCACAGGGCAGAAAGAAGCGGAGAGCTACAGAGCGTCCAGACAAGGGGGCTCAGGGCGGTGGGAGGGCAGGGAGCCCGAGCCAGCCAGGGGCTAGGTGGGACGTAGGAGAAGGAACACGGGAGGGTGATGAGACAGCTGTGGTCAGTGTGCGAGCTGATCGACTTGCTGGGGACAGGCTGAGCACAGGGTGGGGGGAGGGTTGCCCTGCTCTGAGCAGGGGTCTGGGTGGGGGATTGGAGAGGACATGTGTGTGTCGCGGGTGGGCAGTGGCCTCGCCTCTGGTCGCCCTGAGGGACCCACATTCTCCTTGTGCCTGCCGAAGATCTGTGGGGACCCGGCCCGCATCCTGGCAGCTCCATGGGGCCTCACCGGCAGGCAGCGCTGGGCGGGTGGCTCCTGCCGGGCGCTGACGGACACAAGGCACCCTGGGCACGTGTTTCCACGTCTGCCTGGCTCCTTGCCCAAGAAGAGTCATTCTGCCTTAAAGCTGATTCCGTTCATAAATAACGAGATCCGAACAGGCATTTATTTGTTCATGATTGCATTTAAATCACCAATTAGGAGCTACATAGGCTTTTCTTGCCAGCTTGCCAAGAACCTGTTATAAAAGTTTTATTAATGTGAAAAGAAAAGGGCATGCTTCCTCCCGGGCGGCTCGAGCCTGCCGGAACACCATCGGTCACAGGCTTCACAGGCCCGGGGCGGCCTCCCTGCTCTCAGCCTTTCCTTTGGAGGCCTGGGGGCTGCCACGCCCTCCACACCACACGCTGCCACGGCCACAGGCCACAGGAGACACCACAGCCCTCCTGGGGCCCCCTGTGCAGGCGGCCGCCCAGGTCAGCTGGCTACTTCTCTCCCGTCCAGACAGCCACACTCATGTCCCCCCCTCACCTGCTCCCTGACCCCACAGGGCTGGAGGCCACAGCCGCCTTTTTCCTCCCCCGTGGGAGGGTGACGGTTTTCCACGTTCCCGCCTGGAATCTGCCTGGACGGGCCCTGGAAGCACATCGCTGTCCTGTGCCAAGACGGTGCCCCATGAGAACGTACTCCCGCCCAATCCTGGCCATCTGGGTGGCCACCTTTGCCCAAACCCAACATTTTTCCTGCTGGAAATGGAAAGCTGAGCCGACTGCCAGATGGAAAGTGTTGCGTGGCTGTAGAAGCTCTCTACACCCTCTGCTGGGCCGAGCTCCTCCATCCTTTACAAGGACGCTCAACTGGGGCCCAGCAGCAGAGATGGCCCTGGCGGATGGGGTGGGCCCCTATCTCTCTGAGCCAGGGCGTGTTTCCAGTGCCAGCATGCTCTCTCCCGCAATACCCAGCTTGAACCTCCGAGCTGCCCGGGCCACGTCGCACCTCCCATGGCCAGAAAGCCAGCTCACAGACCACTTGCCCCCACACTTCTGCTTTCTCGGCGCAGCACCCACATGTATGAGAGCTCAGGGACTCCTGTGGGTGAGGCAACCCCCTGCGAGCCCCACCTGGCCAGTCACCCCCTGGACGTCAGTCTGTCCCCACCACGTGACACTCTGACAATGGAGAAGCATGTCAAGTAGGACTCACAGGCTCCATCCCAGCGGTGGCCCACCTTCTTCCTGCTCATTCCCACAGAAGCATAGACACGTGATGGACAGACACACAGTTCTTTTTTAAAATACAGAAGGTAGAGGAAACACCATGTTGGCCTTCAACTTGCATTTCACTTCTGTGGGTTCACCACATCGGGTGGTGGCATCCTGTGACTGCAGTGTTCATTCCTCTACTTCTCCATCTGTGGCCCCCAGTCCCCGTCTGCTGCCTCCAGCTATGAGAGTCACTCCAAGGCGCCAGCCCTCTTTTCCTGATTCAAGTGTCATCAGGATTGACAACCCTGTCCACAGGCTGTTCAGCAAGTGTCCCTTTTTCATGCACATTGTCAGTGGCTCGACTCTAAAACCATCAACCCCATTCTAAAACCATCAGCCCTGTAACAACACTGGGTAGTTCAGCTGACTGAGCAAATGTTACCCCTGCCCAAAACACCAGTGTGATAACCCACAGAGACAGGTTCCAAGATTCACGTCTAACTTCCCCTGATTTTTTCTGCGGCTTCCAGGCCGTACCTCCAGTACCCTTGCCTCTTGGTTTTGATTCAGCCTCTTTTTGAGTTGCCTTTCCTTTTCCTGGAGCTCCTCCTGGAGCAGTTTTTTCCATAAGGAATCCTTGTGCGTCCAAAAATACTTGGACTCTGCCCATATGCTTGCCTTTTTTTGGCTAGCTCTAAAATTTGGGCTTTATGGTTCTTTTCCTCCAGAGCTTGAAGGCTCATTAACATTTAGCATCTAATATTCTGGGTTCAGAAGCAGAGGCAGTAAAGGGGAGAGACTGAATTGAAGAAAAAGAACCAGACAGGCATTCAGAACTGGAGCCTCCAAAATCCTACCTCCTCTCCAGAAGCTTCTGGAGTCTCTATGTGCTGTTCTAAAGCTGCCAGAGGGGGAGGGGAGCGCAACCCAAAGTCCTCCCCACTGGTTCACTGGTTTCTCATAATTCCATTTCAGGCTCTATCCAATCTGATGCTCAGTCCACCATCATCTTTTTTTTTTCCTCCATTTAAAAAAAATTTTTTAATGTTGTTAATATTAGATTCAAAAAATATAAGAGGTTCCCATATACTCCCTGCCCCCCCACCCCACACCTCCCACTTCAACAACCTCTTTCATCATTGTGGCACATTCATTGCATTTGGTGAATACATCTTGGGGCACTGTTGTACTGCATGGATTATAATTTATATTGTAGTTCACAATCTCACCAAGTCCATTCAGTGGGTTATGGGAGTATATATAATGTCCAGCAGTATCATTTAGGACAACTCCAAGTCCCAAAAATGCCCCCAGAGCACATCTCTTCTTCCCTCTCCTTGCCCTCAGTAACTACCGTGGCCACTTTCTCCTCATCAATGGTACAGTTTCTTCCATTACTAGTCACAATAGTTCCATAGTAGAATATCAGTAAGAGTCCCCTCTAATCCATATTTTATTCCACCATCAGCTTTTGTATTTTCCAACCATGTTTCTAATTTCCAGGAATGTTTTTGGTTTTCCAATTGTCTCCTTTTCTGTAGCAGCCCCTACTTACTTTACGGATATAATACTCTGTCATTATTTATTTATGTTCCCTTGGCCTCTGTCCACTCCTGGTCAGCGAGAGCCAGGCTGGTAGCTTGGACGGCCAGGGCAGGGCAGGAAATGGGTGGATGGGGGGACTTCAGGTTTAACAGGGGGATGGCCGAGTGCAGACCAGGGCAAGACCATCCCTTCTGTGGTGGGCGGACCCAGAGCAAGGAGCCCTGCCCCTGAGGCTGAGATGCAAGACGGGCGACCCTACCCAGAGAGCTTCAACGAGCTACTGCAGCACGCCTGGTGTAGAGAGGAGAGGCCCAGGCTGCGGCCGCGCATGCTCTGCTCCGCCAGCACGTGCCCCCTGCCCACTGGCATGCAGGGCTGCTCTGAGATCAGACTCTTCTGACACTGGGTTTCCAGCTTGGCCAAGGCCTGCTCTCCTGGTGGGTTCGTGAGGACAACATGGCTTGTCCTGCAGCCCTGTACTCACCACCCACCCCGCAAGCCCCATGGTGACCTGACTGGGCGGCAGTGCTCTGCATTAGGGTGCTGGGTGGAGCTGCCACGTCAGCTTCTCAGGGCCACTCTGCTCAGCCTCTCCCAGGCAGCAGGGCTGAGCGGAAGGAGCCAGGGAACCTGGGAGTGCATTCTGCCTGCCGATACTCCCCACGCCTCGGGGCCTCCGACCCCAGCGTGCCACAACCCCATGGGGCCGAGAAGTGGCATGTGTCCCTGCGGGGCCTGCTGTCGGTGCTGGCAGCATGCTGTCACAGAGCCACTGGGCCAAGCCTAGCAGGAAGAAACTGCCTCTGCCAGCCAGGCCCCCCAGTTCACAGAGCGCCACACCTCCCAGGAAGCCGCTGGGAAGCAGACACAGGCAAAGCGGGGATCCCTTCAGCAAGCCCCGTGCCGAAGAATGGGCACATGGGGGCCTGCCTGAGGAGACACCTTGTCCCCACTTAGTGAGGACACAGGGGTCGGGTGTGGCACTCTCAGCCTGCTCCACACATCCTTGGCATCACCTGAAGGTGGTGCTGGGCAGAGCCTGGCTGCTGTGCGTTGCAGAGAGCCAGGAGGCTCAAGCAGACATGCCACCAAGTGGGCATTGCGCATGGCTGGCGAGGCAGGGTGGCAGCGGGACGTGCTCCACGCGGGAACCACGAACGCAGCCGTGGTCCGCGAGTGTCAAGGCATGAGGGAGCAGGAACAGGCTGTGTCCCAAATAGAGGGCACCCCAGGGGCACGCGGAACAGGCACCTCAAGCTTCACGGTACAGCCGCAGGTGTTGGTCGCCCGTGCACGCACGATTTGGTGCCCCTGCTACAGGTCACACTCAGGCACCTTGTAAGATGTTCTCAGACAAGGGATCCTGCAGAGGCAGACGTCACTGGGGAGTGAGCCAGGCCTTCCCGCCCGGCAAAGCCAGCAGACTCGGGGAGGCAAGAGCGCCAGGCAGCATGCCGGCCCCCCAGGGACCCGGCGCGCACATTAGGCCTCCTCAGAAGTCTTGGCTTCCGGGCTCCTCTGGGGCGCAGACGGAAACCCGCCTGGGCCCTGGCCGATCGCCGGCAAAGCCTCTTGTTTGTGTGGCACAGCTTCGTCCTGGCGTCGGCCCAAAGCACCTTGTTTTCTTCCTGCCAGGTCCAGATCCTGGAGATGCCGTCCAAGACGCCAGTGTGCACCCTGAGGCCGGAGGCCGGCGCCAGGCTGGGCATGCCCATGTGCCTGCAGCTGTGGCAGGTAGGCTGGGCGAGCGCCGACCCGCCTCGCGGGCCCTGCCCACGGGGCCTGAGTCACACGTCCAGGGGCTGGCTGAGCATCGGACCCGCCAGGCGGCCAGGCACCCCTTCCAGAAGTGCCTGCCTGCCCCGCTGCAAGCACGGCCGCTCCCGCAGACCACTCCAGAAAGGCCCAGCTCCAGGCTGGCCATCCCGGGCTCCTGTCAGTGACAGTGTGAAGGGGACAGCATTGTCCTCCCGGCGGCTCTGCAGAGAGCACAGGGCGGGCAGTGCTGACTCGCCCCTGCCAGCCTGCATAGCCTCGGCTTTGCTGGGGGATTAATTTTGGTTACTTCTTTCCTCCCAGACGCCGGAGTGAGGTTAATGTGCCGCCTCGCCCAGCGGCCACACTTGGGAGTTCTGAGCAGCACTTCTTTCTTTCTCGACTGCTCTTTCTGATTAAAGCGGGTCAGGAGGCATTTTCTGGGGCCAGTAGTGAAAGCCAGAAACCTGTGGTGGGATTGTGGTGATGGGGCTTGGACTCCAGGGCTGAGTCGGGGCCCAGGAGGGGTCTCCCCAGGCCCCTGGCTACAGCCTCCCTGCCCTCGTCAAGGGCACCCTTCCTAGAGGTCAGCCCAGGCTCCCGAAGCACCTTCCATTCCCCCCCAGTGACTTTGTTCAGGCCAGCAAAGCAAACAGTTGGGTCCGTTCACTTAGAAAGCATTCCAGGGAAGTTCAGCCACGAGAACCTTCCCAGGACAGAGAGCCACAGCGAGCCGGTTGCCAGCCAGAGCCAGGGGGAGTGCATCTGCTGACAGAGCTGTCCCACCCCAGCCATGGCCTGGTTTTCCAACCCCGTCCCCTTCACCAGAGAGCTGCCTCAGGCCTTGCAGACATGGGGTGCTTCCGCCGGGACTCCTGGGCAGCTTGGCGGGGTCCACATGGCCGACGAGGTCCCCCAGCTGAGTGGACGCCCAGAGGCCTGTCCCAGCTGTGTTGTCCCCGTGTGGCCAGAAAGACCCTACCCCAACTTACCGTGGGTCTCCCCTGCTGCTTCTCAGCTGAGAACGTCAGAAGTGGGGTTGCAGAGAAGCCCCCAGGGTTACCTGAGGATGCAGGGGCCAAAGCAGGGTGGGGGTTCCCAAGACAGACTCCCCTGAAGTGACGACGTTCCCGGCGCAGTCAGCTTGCCACCAGGCTCAGGGACTACAGAGACCTGGCTGCTGGCGGATGTGCCGGGATGGAGCTGCGAGAGCCTGGGGTGGGGAAGCCCCCGGGGGCCCAGGCCATGGGTCGCTGCCTGCGCCCACTCACCCGGGTCCTCACTCGTGCTCCGCTCCCCAAAAGGTGCCACTCCTTGCGCAATCACGCAAAAATTCCAGCAGAAAAGTGTGTAGAAACAGGATGTACAAACTTGTTAAGATAATTAATACAGCTGACAGAAGGACAAATCGCACTATCATTAGTTGACGCTGATCCAGTGCAGAGAGTTGGTTCCAGGAAGACTAGGGTCAATTTTCTGCACACGCTGGAAGGTACAGTTTACATTTATCTGAATGGCCAAGTGACCAGGGGTATTTCTTTTTCTGGAACACTGAGGTGTATAGATATATAATATGGCTTTTTCATTTATTGTTTTATATCAATGTTACAAGTTAGTTAAAGCAATAACTACAGTAACAATTCTGCTGTAGTCAGCGGTTACACTCGCACCTTTTTATAAAATGATTTTGTTTTGAATGCTGTCCTTTTTTTTTAAAGATTTATTTTATTTCTTTATTTCCCCCACCCTGTCGTTATTTTGCATTTGCTGTCTGTTGTGTACTAGTCTTCTTTTTAGGAGGCACCAGAAACAGATTCTGGGACATTCCATGTGGGAGGGAGGCACCTAATCACTTGAGCCACTTCCACTCCCTGCTTTGTTGTGTCTTGTTGTATCATCTTGTTGCGTCAGCTCGCTGTTTTGCTCATCTTCTTGGGAACTGAATCCAGAACTTCCCACGTGGTAGGCAGGAGCTCAGTCGCTTGAGCCACTTCCACTTCCCCCTACCTTATTTTTTATTCCTCTCTCAATCTTGAGGGATTTGGGATGATGTCCACTCTGAGGCTTCAGGCTGAAAAGAGATGTGGATATTATGGGACAGAGGAATGCACTTGTTTTGCTGGTAGCTGAAGACACTCCTTGCTTTGCGGCTGGGCTGGTCCTTCATCATGGTTTTGTTAGCGGTCCAGGGCAGGCCCGAAGCCCTAGAGAGGAGGGCCTGGCCGCATATCTGCTAGGTTTCAGGACTCCACCGGCATAGGAACCACTGAGGTATGTTTTTATTTTCTTCTTAAAGCAGCCAGGTCAGGTTGCTGGGATAACTAAGGCAAGGCCTCATAGCAGAGGCCACACCCAACTCCAGGGGCGTGGCTCCCAGTGCCTGGGAGCCCCCACATAGCTGTGACATGTAACTGGGGCCCGCCGCTCGCAGTTTCCAGTCTCCACAGGGCTTTCGGTCACTCGGGGCCTGCAAACCGAGGGCCGAGGGAATGCAGAAACGAGCTCCTCTCGGCGCCGGCCTGGGTGAGGGCAGGCTGGTCGGGGAGCCAAAGGAGAGGAGAGCGAGGGGACCTCAGGTCATCGCCCCAGAAGGTGGGACTGGCGCCAAGGACGTGGACACCAAAGCCACCCCCCTTCACCGGCCACGAGAGCGCAGTCCTGTCCGGGGGCAGCAGCACTCAGAGCCTGCTCTCCGGGAGAGGACTGGAGGGGGCCGGGCGAGCCAGGGGCCCCGCGGAGGTGGCTGGGACAGGAGGGCTGGAGGCCGCCCCCTGGCCCTGGGACAGGAGGGCTGGCAAATTTGCCCCGATTTAGGGCCTCTCAGAACCCAGAGGCTGCCGGCAGGGCACGGGGGTGGGTGACAGAGAAGGGCGAGAACCACCCTGTGCCCTACGGGGATCCCGGACCGACAGGCCCGGGACAGGCTGGGGAGGGAGGCCCGGCGCAGCAGTGGCCCCTGAAGAGTGGGCCAGAGTGGCCCTTGGCCTGAGCTTCTTGGGCAGCTTCCTGCAGTGGGACCAAACAGGCGGCTGCAAAGGCGTCTGATCGCAGGGGCTGCCCGTGTTCCTGGGTGGGTGCTCCAGGGTCTTCCCTCCTGGCCCTGACGTTGGCCAAGATGCAGATGTGGCTTTTGGGGGGGAGAGTGGCCCGTGCACCCCAGATTCCCCAAGCCCATGTACTCACCAGTGACCATGGAGGCCGAGGGCAGGCCCGGTGGCCGGGAAGAATGATCCAGAATAATTCCTGGGGTTAGGGGGAGGTGCTCAGAGAGCTCTGTGGTTCCAGAGACACCCGGCACAGGCAACTCAGTGGGTAAGGCAGAGGCGGGCAGAGAGCAGAGGCGTCGGCGTCACGGCCGTCTGTCTGGGAGGTGACCCGGGGGGCACTTCCGGCCGCGGCCAACCCCCCGAGGACAGCATGGTGCCGCACTGGCCACTGTGCCAGGGCTGGGCCCGCCCCCTTGGGGCGGGAGCGACGCCGGCTCTCCTCAGGTTGACGCGCGTCCAGCAACGCTCTCCTGGAGGCGTTTGCAAGGGCCGAGATGAATGAGTTGTCTGCCCAGGGCGTGAGGCCCCTGACCCCTGCCCTCATCCATCACCGGGGCTTGGGGCTGGCCGGGGCGCGGCTCACACCACTCAGGCCGTGGCAGTGGACCCAGGGGGCGGGGAGAGGGAATGGGGGGGCTCCGGTAGCGACATTGACGAAGCACAGAGATTCTGCTTGTCATCTCAGAGACGGGGCCCGTGGCTCTCTCGGCCGGCCGTTCTAGACAGGTGATGGGCCCAGCCACAAGAGGCCACAGGTCGCAGGGCTTCGGGGAAAGGGACAAGACACGTCCACAACCCCAGAAACCGGGGCGAGGTGTCGCGTGACCCCTGCTGCCACCAGCCGCAAAGGGGGCACACATGAGGTGCCCCTGGGCCCTTACCCCCTCCAGCCCCTCATTCCTCTTGGGTGCCCCCCAACTCCGGGTCAATGGGTGGCTGCAGAAAGTTGGGGACACAGAGATCCTGAACTTACCTGGCCAGATCGAGAGCACAGAGAGCGGCCCCCAGACCGGGCCCTCCCCATCCCCCCACATCCTGGGGCCCATGGGTGAGACCACCAAGCCGGGGGACTCCCTGACCCCCACGGCAACGCTGACCGCCCTGTTGTCCCCGCAGGCCGACGCCCGCCCACTCCTCCTGGCCGGCTACGAGGATGGCTCCGTGACCCTGTGGAGCGTCCCCGAGAGGAAGGCGCTCAGCCGCGCCCCCTGCCACCCGGAGCCCATCCTGGGCCTTGACTTTGACTCCCCCAGGACCAGAGGCGTCTCGGGCTCCGCGGACAAGGCACTGGCCGTCTGGAGCTTGGATGAGCAGCAGGCGCTGAAGGTCAGTGCGCCAGACCCCGGGCCTCATTTATTCTGCTTTGCACTAACAGTCTGATAGGCTGAAAAAATATTTAGTCATGGAGAGGAGCCGTCGCAGACCCCGGACCAATTAATCACGGCGAGGCGGGGCCGGCGTGCTGGCCGGCGGCCGGCAGGAGGAAGCGGCCCGGGCGCGGCGAGCCGCTGCCCGGCTTGGGTTTCCTCAGCGCCAGGTTCCCGGCAGTCACGTCCTGTCCATCCAGAGACAAGGCAGACCGACTCCAGGAATCCTTGGCCCCACGGCGAAAACTCAGAGGAATTGGGCAAATAAGGAACTGATTACTCAGCCGAGAAGCCAATGTGGAACAGGTCCACAGAGTCACGGCCCCAGGTGGCGGTCCGTCACCGCCGAGGAAGGCCGTCTCTTAACGAGCGACGGGTGAGGCCCCGGGCAGAGCGGCGGCAGTGTTGGCAGCTGTGTGCCTCCTGGGACATCCTGGGGCCATGCCGGCCACAGGGGGCACTGGCTGGGGCTTGGCTCCAAGTGGAGACACGCAGGATGGAAGTGGGGTGGAAAGCCCCGGAGGCAGATCCTGGCAGTGGGAGGTACCATCCCCAGGGTGAGGCGCCGGGAGCGTCCAGGGCTCCACGGGATAGCGGGGTAGGTGCTGCCTCCTCAGGGTGGGTGAGGAGCCCTGTTAGCCAGGGGGCCTTGGGGCGGAACAGCCAGGGCTGTGCGAGGAAGCTCCTTTGAAAAGCTGCTTTTGAACCCAGGTTTGGGAGCAGATCGGGACCCTGTTTCTCTTCAGGGGATGGGACTCAGTCCTCTCAGGGGAACAGGACCCCAGCCTGACTGGGAGGTGGGGCCCTGGGGGAGCTGTGAGTCCCTCGAGGTAACTGCAAAAGCAGAAGTGCCCCGAGCCCGCTCGGAGCTCTCATTCCCTCCTGACCTGGGCACTCCACCTGGTGTCTCGGTCCCCGGGGCACCCCCTCCCCTGCAGGACCACAGTGGCCCAGGCTTCCCCCATACAACTGGGGTGAGCCCTTTCCCACTGCCCTGGCAAGCCGCCCTCGCCTCCCACTCGCCCAGCTGGGTGCGGAGCCAGCAGACGGGCCGACCTTGGCGAGCAGAGCCAGCCACAGAGTGGGCAACAGTCAGAGTCCCTGAAGCACGTGGGCAGGTGGAAGCCCCAGGTGGAAACGGGGACCCACTCGGAAGAAGCAGGAATGCCAGGAGGGCCCAGCGGTGCCAGCAGGCCCTGGGGTAGAGTAGGGAGCGGGGAGAGCGTCGTTGCGAGGCCGTCGGGCAGGAGGCACAGCAGGGTCGTGTAAGGAGTCCGGGGCTGAGAAAGACCGGGGCCATGGGGGGGGACACAGACTGAAGCGTGGCCTGGAGACCTGAGGAGGAGGAGATGGGGCCTCAGATGCTTCGTGGTATCAAGTAGGCGAGCCCCAGGCATTTAGAGGGTCACCGAGCATCCTCATGAGGGCCATTCGTCAAGAGCGGAGGGCGAACCGAGGCAGGCGGCCGCACAGAGAGAGCCACAAGGCCACAGCCACTGCCCTGGGCCGCACTGGCCTGTGTCTGACTGGGGTGTCCAAGCAGGCAGCCCAGGAAGGGGAAGGTGCCAGGCCAGATGGGAGCACTGGGCTGTGGGGGAACAGAGGGCCCGGCTGGAGCCGAGCCAGGGCGGCACCTTTGGGAGCCAGGCAGGTTAGATCCCAGGGGCGTGAGCCCTGCGTGCGTACACGGGACAAACCAGCCTGCTCCCATCGTCCCAGTGCCGCCAGCAGAGACCCGGGGGTGGGAGGCCTGTGCTGGGAGGGCATTGCTTCTCGAGCTCCACAGGATCCAGGGCCGAGGGAGGGGGCCGCTGTGTTGAGAATCGTGAGCCTGGCCGGTGGTGGACTGTGAGAGTCACGATGCCAGCACACGTAGAAACTGGAGGCTGAGCCCTGAAGGTGCTGAGCCTGGCGGAAGGGCAGGAGGGTCCCAGCACCTCAACCCCCTCCTCATGAGTCCCACGGTGACCAGGTCGCCCCACCCCCACCCAGCGTGGGGGTCCCATGCTCCCCCGCCGTGGCTGTGCAGCTCCCCTGAGCCCCCCTCCCTGGGGCTGCCCCTTCCCCCTCCCCCAGCTCTGCCCTGGTCACTCCTGGCTCGTTTGGGAAACAGCTGCTGGAGCTGAAGACTTAAATTTATGGGGGGCGCGTTCGAGCCCAGGGCCCGGAGGTTTACGGTATTAATGAATTTGAAAGTTAAAACAGGAGGGGAGCCAGAAATTGCCGAACACAAGTGGCTGGCGTGATGTGCGGCCGCTCAGCAAGGGGCCCCTGCTCTCTGCAGTCCACATCAAAGCGGGGGGCCCGGGGGGCCTCCCCAACAGAGCGGGCCCTTCCACGAGGCCTGTGAGGGCAGGAAGGGAGGCCCACAGGAGAGGCCAGGCTGGCGCAGCCCACCCCACCCGGCCTCACGCCCAGCACCCACCCCGAGGCCCCGGTGGTGGTCAGGCTGGGTGGGAAGTGTCTGCAGCCGTGCCTTAACAAGAGTCCGAGAGCGTTCCTGCCACCAGGACCAGGCGGGCGGCCACATACCCTTGTCGGGCCACGCAGGCCACGCAGACGGGCCTCACCCCACGTCCTATCCTGCAGTCGGACGAGCCTCGATCAATCTCTCCCTGGCGTGTCCCGGAGCAAAGGTACAGCTGGCTCGGAGGGGGATAATCAGAGCCAGATGGCGCCCTGCGCCGCGCATTCCTAACACCTGAGCTCATGCGTGCGGAGCTCTCAGTGGCCAGAGATGCTTCCAGAGGGACCTGCCTCCAGGATGGAGTGTGGCCGAAGCACGGGGGCCAGGGACTGCCCTCAGTGTCCAGTCGGGACAGACGGCCCCTGGACGGACAGCGACCGCAGGGCCCGGCCGGGTGGCAGCGTTCTGGAGCCGGCATCTCGGCGTGCCGCCTCAGGCCCAGGTGGCAGGCAGACCTGCTCCCTTCCTTCCCTCGCACGTTTGGGGCAGTGCCGGCCGCCTTCAGGAAGGCTCTGATTTATGGCCAGAGGTATTTTTAGGCGTGTAGATGGTGACGAGGCTCCCGCTGCAGTCAGCTGGCCGGCAGGGCCGCCCGTGGCCCCCGCGGCCTCGGGACTCACCTCATGGCAGGATGACGGCCGCCCCTCCCCGGCTCCACCAGGCGCTTTGTTCCCAGCTGGCAGCGCCGGGCAGCGCACTGGCGAGTCAGAAGGACGCGGAGCCCAGGGCAGCGCCAGCAGCCTCATGTCCTTAGGCCGCGCAGCCAGACCCTGAGTTTCCACGGGCTGCCCCCCCCCCCCCGACTTTATCAGAAGAGAAGAGAAGGGCTGGGTCTAACTCCACCCCCCCCCCCCGCCCGGGCATGCCCCTTGCCTTCTAGGGACTCCTGAGAACATGCCGCATTGGCCCCCCACCTCGCACTGGCAGCCCGCACCTCACACCAGCGCTCCTCACCTCATCCTGGCGCCCCCTTACCTCATGTTAGCACCTCTTCCACCTCACACCAGCGCCCCCCCTCACACCAGCGACCCCCCTCACACCAGCACCCTCCACCTCACACCAGTGCCCCCCTCACACCAGCGCCCTCCACTTCACACCAGTTCCCCCACACCAGCGCCCCCCCTTACACCAGCGTCCTTCACACCAGTGCCCCCCTCACACCAGCACCCTCCACCTCACACCAGCGCCCCCCCACTTCACACCAGCGCCCTCCACACCAGCGCCCCCCACCTCACACCAGTGACCCCACCTCACACCAGCGCCCCCCCACCTCACACCAGCACCCCCTTCACACCAGCACCCTCCACCTCACACCAGCGCCCCCCACCTCACACCAGCACCCCCACCTCACACCAGCACCCCCTACCTCACACCAGCGCCCCCCCACCTCACACCAGCACCCCCCACCTCACACCAGCACCCCCATCTCACACCAGCACCCCCCACCTCACACCAGCGCCCCCTCACCTCACACCAGCACCCCCCACCTCACACCAGCACCCCCTCACCTCACACCAGCACCCCCCACCTCACACCAGCGCCCCCTCACCTCACACCAACACCCCCCACCTCACACCAGCACCCCCTACCTCACACCAGCGCCCCCCCACCTCACACCAGCACCCCCCACCTCACACCAGCACCCCCTACCTCACACCAGCACCCCCTCACCTCACACCAGCGCCCCCCACCTCACACCAGCACCTTCTATCTCACACCAGCGCCCCCCCCCCCACCTCACACCCCTCCAGCCATCTTCATGCTGAGCGGCTGCCTGCTCATCCCCCCTCAGCACAGCCCTCCTCCTCCAGGCTATCAGCCCCTAAGGACAGGCCTTGCCTTTCCCTTGTCAGGGCCCCACTGGACCTTACTGGCTGCTTCGTCCTTGTTTCCTGCCGGGGTCGAAGGGCCCAGTCCTGGGCAGAGTCTGTTTTGACCTTGTTGCCGAGGGCCTGCTTCCAGGACAAGGCACACGAGGCTGGGCTAAAGACAAATGTGCCCCGTCCTGGGGGCAGCCCTCCATGTCTTGGGGTGGGGGGTGGGCTCTCTGAGTAGAGATGAGGCAGTGACCCCACAGCGGTGGGCACGTCCTCAGAAGGAGCAGCAGGGCCAAGGCTCCGAGGGGCTTCGGGAACCAGAGGCAGCCATGGGTAAAGTCCTGGGCCCACAGCTGAAAGGACTTGGGGAGGACCAAGGTCAGTGAACATGCCTGGGACTCACAGCTGTGAGGACTGGGGGACCCCAGGTAGTGACAGCCCCACAGAGAGGAGCGCAGGGGTACAGTCGATGGGCCAGGCTGTCAGCAGGCGTGGGCTGCCCAGAGAGCCAGCTCTCAGTGGAACCAGAAGGAACATTGCGGGGAAGCCCTCAAAGCACAGGCCCGAGTCCACAGAGAGAGGGAGGGCAGCGTGATAGTCGTTGTGCAGGGCCTGGTGAGGCTGCTGCTGGGGGGGAGGGGTCTCAGCACACAGGGAAACGTGGGGCGGCCCCAGGGAGCCCCATCCAGCTGTGCAGGGGAAAGCCCAGCTGTGACCTGGCCGTTGAGGCGGCCACAGGGGCGGCTGTGGCTCTGTGGGGCAGCAGTGCTGCTGGCCGCTCTCCTGGGACATCGCGGGGGAGACTGCCAGGAGGCTGGCTGTGGTTTCTCCCCAGGTGGGCCGCCGTCTCCCCCTTCCTGCTGGCAGCTGTGCTGGCCCCTGCTCCCAGCTCCTTGCTCTGGGTGTGGGTGGCTGTTCTTGGAACTTGGCCCTCCCCAGTAAAATTTGGAATCAGCTTGTCAGGCCTCCTGAAACGCGATCAGGTCACTTTCATGATGGACACATGGATTACATATTTCCTAATGAAATCCCTACTGGATGGATAAAAGAAGCAAACAGGAAAGTGGATGTGGCTTAACCGATTGGGCTCCTGTCAACCATATGGGAGGTCCTGGGTTCACTTCCCAGGGCCTCCTTGTGAAGGCGAGCTGGCCCGCGCCCATGGAGAGCTGACGTCCCGCGCCCACGGAGAGCGGACGGCCCATGCCCATGGAAAGCTGGCACAGCAAGATGACGCAACAAAGGGAAACAAACAGACACAGAAGAACAAGCAGCAAGTGGACACAGAGAGTAGACGGCAAGCAAGTGGCAAGACGGGGGATAAATAAATTTTTAAAAGTAAATCTTAAAAAAAAAAAAAAAGGCAAACACGCCAAAATACTTCTTTAAAAAAAATCCCTATGGGGATTCCAGTGGCACTCGTGAATTTAAAGAGCCTTTAGGGTGGAATCAACCTTCCGTGGCTCACTTGCTGGTGCTCACCCCAGTCCCTCTGAGTTCCTTTGTCTCACACCTGGGAACTCTGGTGGCCGCCACTGGTGGAATCACCTCTTAGTGTCATCGCCGGTTCCTCCTGGCGGGTCGACCCCAGTGGCCTGTGCCTTCGGCCTTGCCACCTCAGAGTTGCTCTCAGTCTGTAGCTGATCGGGGCTTTCCACGTGGGCAGTCATGTGGTACAAACACGATGGCATGTTTTCCTTTCTTTCTACCCTATCCATTATATGTTTTCTTGTTTGATGGCACTGGCAGGGACTCCCGAATGGGACCGAATGGGAGCAGGGCAGCGAGCATCCCTGGCTTTACAGGGAGAGCTGCATTTGCTGCAGGTTTTGGCCACTTCTCTTTACATCAGGTTAGGTTCTATTCCATACCTCGTGGCAAAAGAATGTGGGTCATGAATGGATGTTGGATTTTACCAAATGCTTTTCTGCATCCATCAACTCACGTGCTCCAACCGGTTAATTTAGTGGATTCCATTGCTAGATTTTAAAAAATGTTAAAAACAACCATAAGGCTCTAAAAGAATGGCCTGCTTTAAATGTATCCACTTTTTTAAACTGCTGGGTTCAGGTAGTAGTTGTTCAAGGTGAATTCGCTGGGTGAATTTGGGTAGAACAAATCTATCCATTGGTTAGTCTGCCTCTACAACCATTTCAGAGCTGTCAACTCTGGAGGAAAAATCCACAGCTACAGATCCAGTTTCTTCTTTGGGCTAATTTAGGTTTCCTGATGTTTCCTTTTTTTTTCTTCAACTTTTTATTTTGAAATAATTTCAACTCACATACAAGACAGCTACAAAAATAATATAATATCTGTGCAGTGAACTCTAACATACCAACCACCCAGATATCCAGACTCACCAAGTTTTTAACATTTTGTCGCATATGGCCATTTCATTCTATCTATCTGTCTGTCTGTCTATTTATATGTCTGTTTCCTAAGCACTTGAGATGAGGTTGTACACGTCAACCTTCAATACCTAACACTGCCATGTACATTTCCTAAGAACAAGGCTATTCACTTACATCACCACCTTAAGTGCAGATACTAAGTTTAAGAACCTTAAAGTTGATAAAAAGCTTACAGTCTAGATTCCAGGTTTTTTTTCATACTTTTTCCCCCCAAGAATGTTCTTTTCAGCCTTTTCGCCTCCATTATTCAGTCCTATCCCTAAACATGTATTGCACTGAACTGCCACTGTCTTTTTAGTTGCTTTTTAAAGAAATCATGGAAACACATATTCAACATGACCTTTTTCAGTGGTGCGTGATGGTTGTGGAAATTCCCGCTGTATTTGAATTACTGTCCTTTTTCATTCCCAGTCAGTCTCCTCTTCTTTGGTCTTTAGAATTTTTTCCTTTTTTCTATTTCATTTTTTTCTGTCCTTATTTTTCTTTTCCTTCCTCCCATGATCCCTGGGTCAGTCTTTTGCTCTCACTCAGGTTGGGTGTCTCACCCGTTGATTCTCAGCCTCTCTATCCATCTGACCATTTTAAGCCTGTTTCATTCCAGCAGGCGACCCTCTCGCTGTGCCCCATGCTTTGTGAGGCACCAACGTCTTCATGGCTCACATCTCAGCAACCACCATTTTCATGTGTTCTCTAGGGCTACATACATCTCGTTACGCTTTCCTGTGGGTCTGTCCATTTTGGCTTTGTGCATTCTGAAGCTGGATTCAAACACAGGTTTAAAATGGTGGCCTTCTGGTGACATCAGCCTCTTCTTTAGTCACACTCGTTATCTCTGGAAAAGATTCCCGCCTAAAGGTCTATTTTGTCAACCCATTATATGGCTTAGGTCAAGTTTCTTTGGCTTACTACTTCCTTTCATAACTTTTATTTTTTTAACCCATTTTCCTTTCAACCTCTCTACACCCTTCAGTTCCAGGTTCATCTTCTGGGGCAGATTTGGCACCACCAATCCCATCTTTCCATCGTCTTGCACTGTGAATATTGCCATTTTGTCCTGCTCACCAGGCATCCTTACCTACCAAGCCCTCCTTCTGGAAGCCAAGAAGTCCATCCGGTTGGCATTCCTTCAGTTGGGGGCCTCCAAGAGTGTGAGCTGACATTGCCAGCGCACTTGAAGGCAGCTGGGGATCCCCAGTTCTGAGGCACCTTCCGGGCTTACCGGCATCCCGCCACCCTCTGCATGTGGCCAGAAGTCGGCTCCCAGGCTGCCAGCCTTCCTCGGTGGGGCTGTCCCACAAATGGGGAAGCCTGCATGCCTGCATTTCCATTCGGTTCAAAATGTTTTCTCTTTTCCCCTGCTCTTTCCTCTTTGATCCACAGGTTCCTTAGAAGTATGTTATTTAATTTCCAAACATTTGTTGGTTTTGTCGCTATTTTTCATCCAGCTTAATTTTGTTGTCAGTGAGTATACCCTGTATGATTTCAGTATTTAGAAATCTATGGAGGTTTTTTTTTTTTGGCCCAACATATGGTCTACCTTGGTGAGCGCACCATATGCGCTTGAAAAGAGCGTGTGTTCTGCAGTTGTTGGGCGGAGGGTCCCTGTCAGTGTCAGTGAGGTCAAGGTGGTTGGCTGTGTTCAAGTCTTCAAAATCCTTACTGACATTTTTTTTTTGTCTAGCATTCTACCAGTGACTGAGCAAGGGATCTTAAAATCTGTGGCTTTGTGGGAGGAGATGTAGCTCAGTGGCTGAGCGCCTGCTTCGCATGTACAAGGTCCTGGGTTCAATCCCTGGTACCTCCTCCACCCACTGCCAAAAAAAAAACAAAAAAACTGTGGCTTTGATTTTGGTTCTTTTCTATTTGTCCCTTTAGTTCTGTGCGTTTTACTTACTGAATTTTGAAGCTCTGTCATTAGGTGTATAAACATTTAGATATAAATATCTCTTAGAATGGTTGCCTCCTCCTGCTGAATGACCTTTTGTCATTATGAAATGTCCTTCTTTATCTCTTTGTCTTGAAATCTGCCTCCATCAATGGGAATATAGCTTCGACCACTTTCTTCTGCTTGCTGTTTGCATCATATATCTTTTCCCATCCTTTTATTTTCCACCTCTATCTCTTTATACAGACGTATATATATATATATATATTTGTCTTTCTTTATATTCATGTATTATATTTAAAAAGCATCTTTTGTAGGCAGCATGTAATCACAGCTTGCTTTTTGGTCCTTTCTGACCATCTTTGCTCACATCGGAGTGTTTTGTCTGCATTTAATATAATGACTGATAGGTTGGGGTTTAAGTCTATCATCTTACTATTAGTTTTCCATTTGTCACTTCTGTTTTTGAGTCCCTCTTTGCTCCTTTCCTGCCTCTGGCTTCTTCTGTGTTCATGAAATATTTATTTTTGAGTATTCCATTTCTTTTCTTCTCCATGTTTCTTAGCTGTATACCTCTTGTCATTTTTTCCCCTTCATGGTTGCTCTCATGCTAGCAGTATACATCCATATTAAAGTCCTCTTAGAAACAGTGTCCTACCATTTCCCCCTTCCCACCTCACAAATGTAGTAACCTTTTACATGTATAATTCCATCCACCCACCCTCCCATCCTTTGTGCAACTCTATTCTTTATCTCCATATCCATTATATACTCCACCTTACCATGTTAGTTTTGCTTTAACTCACCAGGTTTTTTCTTTAATTTACAAAAAAATAAAAACATGGTATTTTATATTTGCCCATGTATTTACCACCTCACAATATTATTAGTTTCACTTTAAATCATCAGGTTTTTTTCTTTAATTTACAAGAATTTTTTAAAATTTGTATTTTATATTTGCCTGTGTACTTACCCATTTCCAGTCTATCCCAGTATATTATTTCTCCTTAACCTAAATAATAATATCCGTTAGCATTTCTTGTCATGCAGGTCTGCAGGCAACAAATTCTCAGCTTTTGTTTATCTGAACAAAATCTTGACTTATAGAATTTATGGGTGATAGTTTTAGTTTGGCTTGGTTTGGTTTTCTTCATGTACTTTGAAGACATTGTTTCGTTGTCTTCTGGTCTCCATTGTTTACTCATCAAATATTTTTATCACTAACCCATACATATAATGTGTCTTTTCCCTCTGGCTGCTTTGAAGATTTTCTTTTTATCTGTAATTTTCAGTAGTTGTCTATCATATGCTTAGGAATGTATGTACACATACATGTGTTTTATCCTGTTAGGGTTTTTGCTGAGCTTCTTCAATCTGTAATTTAGTGGCTTTCATCAAAATTGGGAAATTTTCAGCCTTTATTCCTTAAAGAATTTTTTTCTTAGCCATTCTTATTTTCTTCCCCTTCTGGGATTCCTAGTCAGACAGTCTGATATCATCCCATAGATCCCTGAGGCTTTGTTCATTCTTATTTAGTCATTTTTCTCATGCTTCGTCATGTTGGATAATGTCTATTGATCTGTCTTCTGACTCACTAATTTTTTTTTCAATAATTTCCAATCTGCCAGTAAGCCTATCCTGTGAATTTTTTCATTTCCGTTAAATGTGCTTTTCAGTTCTTTATAGTTTTCTTTTCTCTGCTAATTGTCCCTATCTATTCACCTAGTAAGAACATGTTCCATATTTTTGTAATTATTTGGACCTATTTTTCTTTGAGCATGTTGAAATAGCTGCTTTAAAGTCTTTGTCTGATATGTCCAACATCTGTGTCATTTTTGGGGTCAGTTTCTATTAACTTTTTTTTTTTAACCCCTTGACTATGGGTCATATGTTCCTGCTTCTTTGCACATCTAGTAACTGTGTGCTGAATATTGTAAATGATGCATGATGGAGACTCTGGATTCTGTTATTTTTCTCTGAAGAGTTTTTATTTTTGTTCCAGCAGGCACTTGGATTACTGGCAGTTCACCTTGAACTTTTGTGGGTTTGGTTTCATGTTCTGTTAGGGTAGGTGTGTAGAAAACCCAAGATCATTTTCAGGCTCCTCTATTGTGATAAGACTCAACTTCCAAACTCTCTCTTTCCTTCAGACCTTGTCAGGGCTTGGCTTCTAGTTTTGCCATGATGGGTCTAGAATAGCCTTTACTCTTGGGCATGATCCTTATTCCTGAAGTGAGGTCTTTCTGGCTTCTTAGCCAGCACTTGGGTAGGCTGGACCACCAATGCCTTTGACCTCTCATACCTGTTCTGTTCAACCCCAAAGCACCCACTCTCTGGGAAGCTTTGTGTAGTTTGCACTGACCACACACTGCCCAGTTCTTGCATTAGAGCTCATGGGGAACCCACACTCAGACTTCAGGCTCCCATCCCCCATAGCTCCTCCATCCCCCTGCCTGACTTTGGAATCCAGCTACCATACTGTTGAGTATATTTATATTTTTATTACTTTATGCAGAAACCTAAGGACAAATACTAAGAAATTAAGACACCCTAATATCAGATGGGAGGAAGACTAAATAATGCTGGTTTTATCATTACTTGTGGTGGAGGACCATATAAACTTTCAAGAAGTGTAAGATTTGCTGTGATATCTCCTGGCCCCAAATTGTAAAAGATGAGAAAATCAGTGAAGGTAACAAACCTCCCACTTCTCTCTCACTACCCTTCCATATTTCTGTTAGTTATATAACCGGTTCTATAACCATAATCCTCATACTGTTTTAGGCCTAATCCAACAGATAAGTAGATTCAGTGCTCTCTGCCAGACCATTTGCTCTAGCTCTTCAGTTATCTCTTACAAGATTGAATTTAATCTTCTAGTCCTTCAAAAAGAGCTTATGGGAGCAATTTTCTTTGAGTTCTTACATGTTCAAAAATGTTGATCTATTGTGTTTTCACTTGAGCGGCAGTTTGGCTGGATACAAAATTCTTGTGCCATGCTTCCCTTCTCAGGCTTTGTCGGCGTCACTTGCTGTCTGCTGGCACAACCTGGCTGTGGAACATTCTGAGGAGAGCCTAAACTTGATCCTCATAACTGACTTGATCTTTTTGCCAGGCTACTAAAAGGACGTTTTTTTTAATCTATCAAGTCTAACAGTTTTACTAGGGCATATCTTAGTGTTGGCCATTCGATAGCCTTTCTTTGGATTTAATTCCTAAGACTTCAATTTCTAGAGAATTAAGTTGATTTTTAGGATTTTTCTCAATTAGTGAACATTAGACCACTTCTGCCTGAATTCCACATCTCTTATTTTCTCTCTGGTGCATTATAATTCTTCATTTCCATTTCATTTTACTCATTTTTTATCATTCCTGTCTTCTCTGTCCCTTGTTGTCCAAGAGTCTTTTATGCTGCTGCTATTTCCAATTCACCGTCATTTCTTTGAGTTTTTTCTTCTGCTTCCTTACACAGCTTTTCCAGTTCAGGTGTTCTGCTGCTTTGCAGTCTTATATAGAGGTAATTGCTTTGTTAAGTTTTCTTTGGTTTTGACATTTTCCATTTGCTTTGCATGCCAGTTGCCATTTCCTTTTCCTGTTTCTTTCCACCTTTCTCTGCCTAGGGAAGTGCTTCTCAACTGGGGGAGGATGTGACCCCAGTAGGAGGCATTTAGAAATGTGTGGCCCAATGATTGCCAAGTGCCCCCATCATTTAGTGCCTGGGGACAGATGTGCCAAATGCCTTGTCCTTCAGGGGACAGTCCTGCAAGATCCAGCCCCACCTTGATCCCAAAGACAGTGATGACCTGAAGATATGCACTGGCAACAGCCACGAGCTTCCTCCTTGCTGCGGGAGACAAGTGCTGGGAAGGGACAGGCAGGAAGGAAGCTTCCTCATCACCCAGGACGGAGCGTGTGAGCTCTTGGCCACCAGAGAGAGACCAGCACACAGGCTGCTCCATGCAAAGAGAACTTACCTGTGCAGTTCCTTGTTTCATGCCAGCACCCGCCCCCTGCTCCAAACTTGATCATGCCCAGGGAAGCTCCTTGCAAAGAGGGATTAAGGTCTTACCACAGCCTGGTGAAGAGCTCTGCAGCTCCCTTTGCGAGCTTGCACCTTCCGTTGTTTTCTCTCACTCAGTCTACCCACACCCTGCTGGATCCCCACTCTTGGCAGCCTTTCAGCTCCCTTTGTATTTCAGGATTTTACTCTCTCTCAGTGTAGTTGAGGATGGGGTTTGCCTCTGTCCCACTCATTGTGCTTTTGGGTGGCTGCCGAGATTTCTACCCCTAGGAGAAAGGCTGATTTTGTGGAGCCATCAAGTTGGGAACGTTCACCTCTCCTCTGCAGTCCAGGGCCTTCCCTGTGGGGAGGACCGCTAGACCCTGCCCAGCCGAAGTCTTTCCTGAGAGCTGCAAATTCCACCTCCCTTGCCCCCCACCCTGAGGACTGGTCTCCAACAGGGGGATGATGTCAGTCAGAACAAGCCCCTTCCCAGCAGGCTCTTGTGGCAAAGACACTCCCCCCTGCAGAGGCAACTCTGCTGGAGTCAGCTCCCTGGAGAATGCCCCCCTCACAAACTAAGGGCTCGGTCAAGGACAGAGGCCAGGCCACCTGCCGAGGTGGGGTCTGCGCCCGAGGGTAGGGGACGAGCTGCACAGGAGCATGGCCCTCGTGACCTTGGCTGGCAGCCCGGGCTCTGTCCGTGGCTTGGACCCAGGGTCTGCCTTGGGGACGGTTCTGAGAAAGAAACTCACGCTTCTCCTTGCCACTCCCACCTCCTAGGTGCGCAGCACACACGACATCACCAACCCCGGGATAGCCGACATCACCCTCCGGCCAGACCGCAAGATCCTGGCCACGGCAGGCTGGGACCACCGCATTCGCGTGTTCCACTGGAGGACGATGAAGCCCCTGGCCGTGCTGGACTTCCACAGCGCCACCGTCCACTGCGTGGCCTTCGCCGACGACGGCCTACTGGCCGCAGGCTCCGGGGACCAGCGCATCAGCGTCTGGTCCCTCTACCCGCGCACATGACACAACACCCCTCGGGGCACACGAGTGCGGCCAGCAGGACAGTCTGAGGGCAGGGACGGCCCCGTGCGCCTCTGGATGCAGTTGTGTGGACAGGGGCCTCCCAAGGGCCCTCAGGAGCCGCAAGCCGCAGCGGATTCTTGTCCGGCGTGAAAAGGAGCTCAGCCCACAGGCTCCTCACTGGCTTCCTGGGGCGCATGTTTTCCTTTTGTGAAATGCTCCATCCACACTAAAGCGATGAATGGACAGTTTAACAAAGCATGCCCAGGCCACGCCTGGGTACTTGGGGCCGAGGCAGGTATGGTGACACGTGTCTGGTGGCATTGGCCAACCCAGCTATATGTTACAATAAATTTATTTTACAATAAATTTTCAGTTGCAGGCTTGAGGTGACGGCTCTCTGAGGAAGCTCCTCCCCGCCCCCACCTAGGGTGAGAGCCAGGAACCATCCTCAGGCACCCCCCGCCCTGGGATCAGGCGGCCAGCCCCCACCCTCGCTGCTGCTGTTGTACGGGGGACCCTGACTGGGGGGTCCCAAGGCCTCGGGGCCATGGACAGACCCTGGGCGAAGCTGCCCACAGATGCTCCCGTGGCTCCTTCCTCCCTATGGCCAGTTGCTCCCAGTGCATAGGACCGAGGATCAGGAAGTGCTGGAGCTTCCCTCAGGAGGGCGAGGCAGAGGCCGGGCTGCTGGTGGGGGGCCAAGGGGGTGTCCTGGCAGAAAGCACGTCCTCGTGCACAGGACCAGGCTGAGCGCGCGGCCAGTGGACGCAAGTGGTTTCACACACGCACTCACGCCCCAAAGAGTTAAAACAAGAGGGTGGCGGGGGCATCTCCAGGGTGAGATCTGGGCAGACAGCACCAACACGTCACAAGACGGTGTTCCCTACACAAAGCAAGCGGCACAGGGAGGTGACGTGACAAAAGCCAGGAAGGAAAGCGCCACCCAGAGTCTCCTCATGCAACCAGACGACAGAGCGACCGAATCCCAGCCTCCCGGGGTCCGCTCTCAAAGTGGGCAGTGACTGGGAGCCAACGGGACCCCGACCATTGGGACGGGAGCCTCTGGGCAGGGGGCGGGGACCGTGAACCCCCAAGTTCCACCCGTCCTCTGTTCCTTCCATCCTTGCTGGAGGAGGCTCTCCCTCCGTGGCCTGAGGAACCCATCATGGCCTCCCCAGAGGGGTGAGCCTCCTCAGGGCAGCCTCCGCCGCCCCTCTGCTCCCAGGCCTCGAACAGACTCAGGTCCAGCAGGTCCTGGCACGTGAGGAGCAAAGCCTGCCCCCACCGAGGTGTGCGTTTCCCAGGCCCTACTGGCCGAATCCAGGAACACACGTGGGAGCAGACAAGAAGGTGGGAGAGAGGTGCAGGAATGCAAACCAGAGTGCCGGACTCGTGCTGGGCCCACGAAGCCAGAGAGCCTGGGTTCAGCGTCAGAGCCGGGGGTTAGGAAGGGCTCTCACAGTTGGCCCCGGGGGGTGTTGGCTGGCACGTGGACCCTGAAGTGGCCTACGCTAAACAAAGTTGAGGTGTCAGAACTGCCCTTGCTGCGCGGTAGAGGAAGGTCGGAAGGTGAGAGCTGATTTGTTACAGAAGACCTCACCCCCCCACCAGGAGGGTCCACAAGATACCCCTGTCACGACTGTGAGGAATATGTTGGCATGAGACGTGAGAGCATCCCTGCAGAACTCAGTGGTCACTCTTCTCCATGGGTCAGAAATGACTTGGGGGTGGGAAGTGGCTGACTCAAGCAATTGAGCTCCCATCTATGCCATGGGAGGTCCTGGGTTCAGTGCTCGGTGTCTCCTAAAGATGAGACGACCGTGAGCTGATGTGATGGACAGGTGCAGTAGGCTGATGGCAACAAGAGACAAAAAAAGGAAAACATAATGAGAGATACAACAAAGCAGGGAGCAGAGGCGGCTCAAGTGATTAGGCACCTCCCTCCCACATGGAAGGTCGCAGGTTCAGGTCCCAGTGCCTCCTAAAAAGACCAGCACACAACAAACAGAAACCACAAATGCAAACAATGAGGGGGTGGGGAGAAACAAAAAAATAAATCTTTTTTTAAAAAAGAAAAGAAATGACTAGGGTAACTGCCACCAACAAACTGGGGTCCTATAGTGGGGATGGCCGGATTCTGAGGCAGCTCCTGACTGCTAAAGTCAAGGTGGGCACAGCTCCCAGGGTGGACAGCAGGGTCAAAGCTGTGACCCGAGGGGTCGGACCCACACACACAGCTACGGTGTTGGCTAAAAATGAAGTTCACGGGCAGCCGGCAAAAGTCTGACTTGCTCTGTGTAGGCAGAAATTCTAGATATAGTGGACAGAAGTCTGGCTGGGGTCACCAAAATGGTTGTGGCCCCTCATTCCCAGACCCAGAGCCTTTTGAATGCAGGGGTGCCTGGGTCCCACTGAGGAAAGACCCTGTGACACTGTCAACAATTTCTGTGGTCAGTCTTTCTCACGGCCTTCCCCAAGGGCCTACGGTCGTTTCCTGGGGTGACCGTGCACTGGGGAGAGCA
Organism: Dasypus novemcinctus; assembly: GCF_030445035.2. Classification (NCBI taxonomy): domain Eukaryota; kingdom Metazoa; phylum Chordata; class Mammalia; order Cingulata; family Dasypodidae; genus Dasypus; species Dasypus novemcinctus. The sequence goes on along the minus strand of NC_080691.1, from coordinate 52,326,664 downwards.
CCAAGCAGCTTGAGTGTTCGCCTGGGAAGGCACCCCACGTCCAAGTGCTTGGTCTCCTGGCTTGGGGGCTGTCGGGCCGGGGGAGGCTGCCAGATGCCCTTCAAAGCCTGTGACAGGCCACAGTGTTTCTCCTGGTGCCCTGTAGCCAGGCATGTGACATTTGGGGACACATGAAGAGAGGGGTGAGAGGAGCCGTCATTCTTCATTTCAAGCTGCAGCGACCTGCGCCTCCTCAGACACCATGGGCAACGTGCCAAGTGGCCACACTCCAGGTGCCCACCCCTGAGGGGCCATGCCTGCGGCCATCAGTGGGCCAGGGTAGTGACGCCCCTGCAGCAGCACAGCGGAAAGATCCTGCGCCCGGCCTGTGAGGCTTGGCCCAGCCCAGCTCCCCACAGGCTGTGTGCCGGGGTGTCCTTGTCATGCTGAGCTGGGACCCGGTCAGTGCTGTGGCCTCCCGTCAGGACTGACCACTGTAAGTGCCAGGTCCCTTGAAGCAGCCAGCAATCTCCTTGCTAATAACATGAACCAGCTGCTCAATCTCCCCATGTGGCAGCTGTTGGCTGATAGGGCCGGAGGCAGCAAGGGCTCCTGGGAAGCAAACCTTCGCTCTGTCCCCCTGTCCGGCCATGTGCATGTGGGAGCACCTCTCGCATGTGCTACACAGTGTCCAGAAAACCTTCTCAGGCTGATCCCAGGGATGTCCAGGGGACAGCGACCCATCTCGGAGACTGGACTGGAAGGCAATGGCAGAGCGGACTCGACCTTCGAGAACAGTTGGGGGCAGGTGGTACATAGGGTCACGTACCTCTCCAAAGACATTCTTCATCTAAACCCACATCCCTGGGGGAGCAAGGAGGACCTTTTGAAGACGGTATTTCTAGGGCGTGGCCAGCTGAATGCAGGCGAGTCTTCATCCACATAATCGGAGGCCTGAGAGAGGAGAGCTGGGAACCAGAAGAGCAGACACAAGGAGAGAGACGGCTGTGTGGCACAGCAGAGACCTAAGCCGAGGAGCCCCCCAAACGACAGCAAGCCGGAGCCCCAGTGCCCCAGAACCAGGGAGACTGCATGGCCTCGCCAACACCTCGATTTCAGACTTCTGGCTTTGGGGACCCTGAGACGACAAATGCCTGTGGTGGAGCCAACCAGCGTGTGGAATCCGTCACGGCAGCCCTGGCAAGCTCAGGTCCTGAGAACACCGCCAAACTTAGTCTCAAAACAAACACGTCCTCACTGAAGCGAAGCCACAAACACACACACCGAGAGGGGGCTAAGGCCCCATCCTCACGTGGAAGCCCTCAGGGAACAGGTCCGCAGACGCTAAGAAAGTCACAGCAGGGGGGAAGCAGACGTGGCTCAACTGACAGAGCGTCCATGTACCATATGGAGGGCCCAGGGTTCAATCCCCAGGGCCTCCTGGCCCGTGTTGTGAACTGGCCCATGCGCAGAGCTGCTGCCATGTGCAAGGAGTGCCGTGCCACGCAGGGGTGTCCCCGCATAGGGGTCCCCCACACGCAAGAAGCGTGCCCCGCAAGGAGAGCCGCCCTGTGTGAAAAAAGCGCAGCCTGCCCAGGAATGGCGCCGCACACATGGAGAGCTGACACAGAAAGATGACGCAACAAAAAAGATGCATTTTCCCAGTGCCGCAGGATAATACAAGTGGACGCAGAAGAACACACAGTAAATGGACACAACAGACAACAGGAGGGAAGGGGAGAGGAATAAATAAAATAAAATATTTTTTTAAAAAAAAGTAAGTCACAGCAGGAAGAGGCGGGGGGCGAGCTGCCACGCCGGGGGCTGCTGAGGGCCATGCCCGGGAGCCGGGGGTGCAGCTCTGTCCACGCAAGGCATGGCCTGCAGGGAGACCGGACCTAAACCTGCCTGTCAGTGATTTGGCACTCCCTTCAGTAGCCTCGCTTGAAACCAGTTTTGTGTCTCCGGAAGCCCCCGCCACAGCGGTGGTACCCGCAGGCCTCTCAGCTCATACCCGAGGGGCTGGGTTAGTGCGGCCTCCAGCCTCGTCAGAACCTGGCCAGGGCTCTGGGTTGTGGCCGCACAGCGGTGCCCCTGCCTCTCCTTAAAGGCAGTGTTCTCGGCTCTTCCAGAACCACAGCGACTCTGTGGTGTCATCAGGGTCATTTGCAAAAACCAACTCGGGCCAACAGCCGTGGGGGCGAATATTCCAGGTAAAGGGACACGGCTCATCAAGTGGACCTTAAATCCAGAAATACACTCTTCCGACCTTTCTCAGACGAGGGATGTCCTGTCGGCTGCCAGCGTCTCCCTGAGAAGGTGGCGTCGCTGGCGGGAGCTGAGCCTCCGGTGTCTGGTAGCTGCCCTTGGTTTTAAGTTGAAGGCGCAAGTCGGGGCCCATGGACCATGGGGGTGAGTCACGGTGGCGGGCAGGGCCCCCAGGCGCCTGGCAACTGGGTCAGGGCGTGCAGGGTGGAGCCGGGCGGCGGCAGCCCCAACCGGTCCTGTGACGCTCCGGAGGATGGCTCTGTCCCTGGGCAGCACCCCCAGCTTCTGAGGGGCCGCAGATGCTGGGTAGAAAGACCGACGGTCCCCACCACGGAGCCGACCCGCGGCAGGCGTGGGTGTCCGGGGCAGGCCGAGGGCAGCAGGCGTCTGCGGGTCCATCCCTGAAGCCAAGGCGAGGCGGAGGCAAACACAACCAGAGACCCCTGGGGAGGAAGCTGGCGCCGACACAGCACGGACGCGGGCTCTCAGGGCGCCCGGCCCCCCTTCCGTCATAGAGTTTGACACCAGCTCTGTGGTCGGTGAGGCCAGCGTGCATGGCCCCTCCTGTGCGTCTCCTCCCTCAGCCCACCACGGGCCTCCATCGGCGCCGTCAGGAACGCGAGGACATAGGAAGTGGCTGCACTCGGGGTCCTTCAACCCACGCCTGCCCTCTGCGGAAGGCCAGCGGGGCAGCGACGGCCACATCACTCTGGCATGTCCAGACCTCTGGCGAGACGTTTGACGGCGCCGTCGGCTGGCCCCAGCCCCACTCGGCCGGCGGCCCGCCCTCGTCTTCCTTTGCAGGTTCCTGGGGCTCCGTTTCAGGGTGGGCCTGGCCCAGCGATTGAGAGCTGCCTCCACACATGATTCCAGCAACATCTTCCCTCTAGCTGAGTTCTGCTCTACAGATGCGTCAGTGGGGCATCAGCCAGTAAGCCGCATCCTGGGAAGCCAGGGCTGTGTAGCTCTGGGCACCGGCAGGCCCCAAGCCAGGGCCCAGGCTTCACCTGGCCCAAGCTGGGAGCCCCACCGAGGCAGGCGTTTCTGACGGGGCTGGAGCTCACAGACAGCAAGGAGGGGGCTTATGAGTGCCAGAGGAAGCGCGTCTCTGCTGCAGCCCCTGCTGCCCCAGGTGCTAAGACAGTCCACCCACCTGCAAGGGGGCCGGGGTGACACTCACGGGCCCCTCAGTCCCGGGCACTGCACGTTGGCTGCCTTCATCACAGGCTCAGCTTTTCTGTGGCAGCTGGTCAGCTCTGTGGATTCCCCCGGATAGTTTTCTCCCCCAGTCCCAGTGTCTTTCCAGGCTGTGTCAGCTGTTACCTGAGCAGGTAACTTGAAGACCAACATCTGTGACCGTTTGAAGTTCTTTTGTGAATCCCAAAAAGAAGATGATGTTTTGAACTAATCCATTCCTGTGGGTGTGACCGCTTTAGATTGGACAACATCAGTGAGGCATGAGGCAGCGTGACTCTCCACGCTCGTACTGGAGCTGACGTAAACAGAGACACAGAGAGAGGTGGACACGCATGGCGGAAAAGGAAGGCGCCAAATTGGTCCTGCCATGGAAGAGAGAGAGGGCTGCAAGAAAACAGAGGGGCCCCACAGGCTAGGAGAGGGCCCAGAGTCTGGAACCAGAAGAGCAGAGGCACAGAGAGGAGCCCCTGAGAGGTGGGGCCCAGGCAGAGGAGGCCTCGTGAGAGACAAGCCCTGTGCCTGGGTGCCCACTGCTGAGCGCCAGGGGACGGTGGGTTCTGGAGGGGAAGGCAGAGGCCTCAGCAGAGATGCGCGGCCTCTTCACCACGAGACAGGACTCGAGAAAGCGTCTCTGATGGTGCCTTGATTTGGACATTTCATGGCCTCAGAACTGTAAGTTTTTACCCCAAATAAAATTCCCATTATAAAAGCCAAACCATTTCTGGTCCCTTGCATAGCCCAGCCTTCGACAAATGAAAACAGCTTCTAAATGCTATTTCGTTCCAGACTCGTTCCAGGCTTACGCAATCCACTTTGATAAATGGTAACCATCCTGTATCAAGGACACAAACATTGTCTTCCAAGCAAAAGTCAGTTCCTGGAACCCAATAGGTAAGTGGCTGAGGACTGTTGGAATTGTTGCACATGAGAGAATGAAAAGGCCCAGAGAGATAGCCCAGAGCTCAAACACATGTCGGCTCGTCCACGGCAAGGGTGAAGGAGATGGCAGTCCCTGGCAGCAACGTGTGCCAAGTGTCACTTCATCTCCTTGTGTCATGTCCCGTGCTTGCCTGGCAAGAATTTCCCAGCATATCCAGCTGTCAACTGAGAAGGAGGTTTTTTCATCAGTTCCCCCAAATGTTCTTTTGGTTAGTTGTAAGGCTGCTTATAACTAAAGCAAACTTGGGGATTTGGAAATAGTGGTAAGCTAGTCCTTGTGGTTTAGTACTGACTTAGGCAGATGTGTTCGGCCGTCCTGTTTTCCAGACGTTTCCGTGAGTCAGAAGTCCAGGCACGATACAGCCAGGCCCTGGGCCTGGGTTCTCACAGGCTGCAGTCAGGGTGTGGACGGGGACCAGTTCCCAGCCCCAGGGCCATTGCACCAGAACCCATGGCCTGGTGGCTTTTGTAGCCCAGGCTGGGACTCAGGTGTGGCTGCAGAGCCTGTGCGCTGGACCGCAGACGTGACGCACTGCCCGCCTCAGGGGCTGGGGCCGTGCCTCAGGTCACGGAAACGGCCCGAGCTACAGCTTGTCTTCACCTCTCGGCTGCCCCCCACCAGCCCCCGCCCAGCCGCTAGGAGAACGGCTCAGCATGAGCTGGGACCCCCACGTGGCGAGAACTGTCTCCAGAGGAGCCCAGGGCTCCTCCGTGATGGCGGATGGGTTCTCCAGAAACTCCCGCAGAGCCAGGCCTGGGTGTTTGCTCATCCCTCCCTACAGCCAGGCGGATACGGTGACCTTTCCCGCCAGGTGGCCAGCTGCTCACTCACCCAGGGGTGGGCAGGGCCCGGCTCGGCCCCACAGTCCAGAGATTGAACTGCTGGTCAGGGCCCCTTGGACCAACGGCCCTGCTGGCAGGTGCCAATGGCACAGCAGGTATGTGGCCCTCGGGACGCATGAGCTTTCAGCTCCACCTTCCTTCCTCCCCTCCTAGAGTTTGGCCGACAGGGCAAGGGGCAGCCGTGTGCTAAGGAGACATCCACAGTGGGCACCTGGGCTTGGCGCAGAGACGCTGAGGGAGCTACCCAAGGGACGTCTCGGGGAGCACAGCGCCCAGGGCAGGCAGGCGGCCGGCTGCGTGCTGCTGGCGTGCAGCGGGTGTCTTCGCTCTCCCGAGTGAGTGATGTTCAATCGAGTGTTTCCCACCGGTGCCTCTGCCAAGAAGCCACACAGCACCCTCTGCACAAAAGAACTGTTTGCACAAAGGAAAACATACCTGCAGGGGGTTCTTTAGAAATGCTTCACACTCAACTAGCTATAACTCCATACAAAATCCTGGTCTCAGAACAAGCCGGCCCAGACGAGACCTGAACCTGACCTTGCCCAGCACCCGTGCGTCCAAGCAAGGGCAGCCTTCCCCTTCACATGCCGGCCGACCACACCGCCCAGGGCCAGGGGTGGCCCAGCGGCTAACACGCGCAGCCAGGCACCCACCAGCCTCTCCTGCGGCGGCTCACCCTTGAACCAGAGGTCTCAGTTTCCTCCTTTCCCGAGAGTCATTTTCTGCATCCTGTGAGTGGGGAGGGGTAAGTGCCGGGGAGGGGGGCCTCGTGGGCAGCTCCGCAGATGAAGGCCTCTCCAGGCACCCCCTTACTTTTCCGGCTTCCCCCCAGGTCAGCAAGCAGCGACTCTGCTCTCACCTGCCAGTTTCCCCGAAAAGTCCAGAAGAGTCAGACAGGAAGGCAGCAGCTGGGCAGGCGGGAGGGCGGACAGCACCTGTGAGCAGGGCAGTGCACCGGCGCGCAGACGTGCACACCAGAGCGCACACAGATGCACGCGGTCCTCCAGGCAGAGCCCATCACTCCTAAAGCGGTTCCCCAAGCATAGCCGAGAATCCACGGAGGCAAGGATCTCTGCACAAAATAGAGCCACGTACCATTTTAAGAAAGTAGGGCATGGCACATGGGGTGATGCTAAACCAAAAAAGTTGGAGCTCATGACCTTTAAATGCCATGCTCTTAGTCATCCCTCCCTGCTAAGGGCCCAGGAGCAGCAGTGTGTCTGCCTCCACTGGGCTCCCGTGTGCACACCCAGCACCCCTCCCAGCCCCCCATGCACACCCAGCACCCTCCCAGCCCCCCATGCACCCGGCACCCCTCCTGCCCCCCCGTGCACACCCAGCACCCCTCCCAGCCCCCTGTACACACCCAGCCCCTCTCCCAGCCCCTCGTGCACACCCAGCACCCTCCCAGCCCCCCATGCACCCGGCACCCCTCCTGGTCCCCCCGTGCACACCCAGCACCCCTCCCAGCCCCCCGTGCACCCAGCCCCCCTCCCAGCCCCCACATACACACCCGGCACCCCTCCTGGCCCCCCCCATGCACACCCAGCACCCCTCCCAGCCCCCACATACACACCCGGCACCCCTCCTGGCCCCCCCCCATGCACACCCAGCACCCCTCCCAGCCCCCACATGCATACCCGGCACCCCTCCTGGCCCCACCCCTGCACACCCAGCACCCCTCCCAGCCCCCATGTGCACACCCAGAACCCCGCCCTGGGCCCCCACATGCACACCAGCACTCCAATTCGGTTGGCAGACCATGCCCTGAGCATCACCAGCAGCACTTTGCCTGCTCTGGTGGAGCTTGGGAGTCACAACCAAGCCCCACTGGCCCACAGAGCCAGGAATATTTAACACCTGATACTATAAGGCAAAGCCCGCGGACCCTGCCTTCCTGGAAAGCTGATTCGGGATCAGGGGGCAGACGTGGGAAATCTCCAGCTCCTGCCTAAAAGCAAGGCTCAAAGATGCAAGGGGCAGCAGCAGAAGGCAAAGGGGCCTCCCCGCTGCCACCTGTACAACCCCCACCTTCGGTCACAAGGACGGTTCTCTCAGACGGCCCCAGGGCCCGTGAGTGTCCAAGGATCCACATCAGCACTCCAACAAGAAAAGTTAAAAGGATCCAAAAAAGTTATGGCACTGTTTTAAGTAGGGCAGAAGATGCTCGCTTTTCATTGAGGTAGGATTTTTTTTTCAGATCTGGAATGCTAAGAAACTTAGTTGTCGGAGAGAAGCTGTCGCACAAGCAATTGAGCACCTGCTTCCCATGTACAAGGTCCTGGGTTCAATCCCTGGTACCTCCTAAAAAAAAAAAAGAAAGAAATGTAGTTGTTTTGTTCCATCTCGCTGCAGTTCCCCATCGGTGCCTTAATGAACCACCCAACATCCCCCTGTGCCAGCAGAAGGCGGGGTCAGCGACTGGGGCTGGGGGACCCCCTCCTAAGGCGGCAGCCCAGGCAAGGAGAGGAGACGCAGAGCCCCCTGCGGAGAGGACAAGGGCCAGATATTTGCAGCCTCTACACAAAATCCGGCTTGTCCTTGGCTCCACTTTGTAACTGAGCCTCCCAGAAGCAGCAGGCACGGGGCAGGGAACAGGAGACGTGGTCAGACGCCCCGAGCGCCCTCGGGAGACGGCACTGACCGGGCACTCTGCATCTTGCCGGGTAGCCAAACACCATGAGGAACAGTGGCACTGCTGATGGTGCTCAAACACCTGTCAGCGTTTCCTAGGAAAAGGACAGTAGCTGAGGACCTCCTGTCTACCCGAAAGCCAAATCTCAGGAAACTGCGCCAAGTGTCAGAAACTGACATAAGCACGGAAGACGGGGCTGGGGTTGGAAATTGTGAGGTCCTGGGTTCACTCCCTCGTACCTCCTAAAAAAAAACAAACTATCCTTTATTGTTTAGAATCAGTTTTAGTGACTCTCTAATGTGGTATGTACTTCCTAAGATGCTTAAAAAGTTTCCAGGCCTGGTGTGTTAGGCTTGTCGTTTTCTCTGTTTAGAAGTGTTTTCAATCCATTGGCAATCAGTGTTTAAATGTCAGGGGAAATTTACTTTGTCATATTGATTAATCATATTAACTTGAGTGTGACTCCCTAGAGAATTCTTTTACTGATACCTGTCTTAGTTTGCCAGACTGTTGTAACAAATAGTTGGCTTAGGGAAGCAGATGTGGCTCAAGTGATTGGGCTCCTGTCTGCTACACAGGAGGTTCAGGGTTCAGTTCCCAATGCCTCCTAAAGAAGAGAAGCTGACGCGAAGGGATGGTGTGGTGAACTGACACAACAAGGTGACGTAAGAAAAGACACAAGGAGGAAAAGATAATGAGATCATAGCAAAGCGGGGAGCAGAGGTGGCTCAAGCAATTAGGTCCTTCCCTCCCACATGGAAGATCCCGTGTTCAGTTCCTGATGTCTCCTAAAAGGAAAATGAGCACACAACAAACAGACACAGTGGGTGCAAACAATGGGGGGATAAAAAAAAAATAGTTGGCCTAAACAGCATTGATTTGTTCATAGTTTTGGAGATTGAAAGTCTAAAATCAAAGTATTGGAAAAGCCAGGCTTTCTTCCCAAAGTCCATAGCTTTCCGGCACTGGCTGGCCACCATCCTTGGGTGTTCTTGGCTTCCCATCTCTGCCTCCTGTTCCATGACTGCCTCTCCTTGTGTCTGCTCTTTGGTTTCCATAGACTTCCGCTTCTCCATGTGGCCTTTCCGGCTGTGCCCAAATTTCTTCTGCTGGTAAAGTCCTCCAGTAATTCAAATTAATTCCCACCCTCCTTCAGCTGGCCACACCTTAACTAAAAATTACATCTTCCAAAGGCCCTGACCACCCACAGGGACACGGGTTAAAAGTAAGAAGCTGTCTTTTGTCCACAATCTCCCACAACATACCATGTTTTAATCTTGAGAATTTATGGAACAATTCACATTTTTCAGTTGGGAAATTCCAAACATAAACCAAAGCAAAGGGGAAAACCTAACACACACGGGGCATGTATTTCCAGGCCCAACATTCAGCGAAGGCCGAGCTGTTCCTCTCGGCCCCACAGGAGTCACAGGGCCCAGGAGAGTCCCCACTCCACACAGCCTGCCTGTCGGGCCCTGAACATGCCCAGAAACTCCAGGAATCCCTAAAGCATGTTCCTGGGTGTCTCAGAGCCACCAATTTCTTATCGAGAATGGGGCAACCACCCCATTGAAGTGTACGCCTTCCTTTTCTGGGACAGAGGCCGAACATCCACACCGCGTGGAAGGGCAGGGCAGGCTGGATTAGACATGATAGGGGAGCAGCTGCTAGCCAAGGAGACGGACACTGAGACCACAACCCAGAGTCTCATTGGTCAGTCCCCTTCTGTCTCAACCATCCGTGACCCATTGGAAAAGAAGTGAAGTCAAGGCATTAAGTATTCCTCTGCCCTGTGTATTTGTTTATTTTGTTTTTTATTTTATTTATTCCCCGCCTTGTTCTTTGTGCTCGTTGTCTGCTCATCTTCTCTTTAGGAGGCACCCAGAACCGACCCCGGTGCCTTGAATGTGGGAGAGAAGCATGCAATCACTTGAGCCACCTCAGCTCCCTGGGTTGTTGTGTCTCTCATTGTCTTCACTCTGTCTCTTCGTTGCGTCACCTTGCCATGCCTGTGTGTTATGCCAGCTTGCCCTCACCAGGATGCCCCAGAAACCAAACCTGGGACCTCCCCTGTGGTAGATGGGAGCCCAATCGCTTGAGCCACATCTGCTTCCCTGTTTTTTTTTTAATAAAGCAGTTATTACAGTACATCCACACACCATACATCCACCCAAAGTGTATAATCAGTGACTTTTCATATAATCACAGAGTTGTTCCTTCATCACCTCAATCAATTTTAGAACATTTTTATTGCTTCAAAAAAGAAAAATCTCATCCCCCCAGCAGTTACCTATCAATCCTCTGTCCATTCCCCAGTCCTACAAAACTACTAATCTAATTCCATCTCATAGATTTATTTCTAACTACATTTTATATAAATGGAATCATACAATATGTGTGGTACTTTGTGTCTGGTTTCTTTCACTTAGCAGAAGGTTTTATTGTAATTTTTTTAAATTAGAGAAATAGGTTTACAGAAAAGTCAAGTAAAAAAATACAATATCCCCATATACCTCCCCTGCCCATGGTTGACACTTTGCACTGGTGCGGTACCTGCATTACAGCTGATGAAAGAATATTAAAATATTACTGTTAACTATAGTCCATAGTTTGCATTAGGTGTATTTTTCCCATATACCACCCTATTATTAACACCTTGTAATAGTGTCGTGCATGTGTTATCATCATGAAAGAACATTCTTAGAGTTGTCCTATTAACCACAGTCTCCTCTCACCTATTTTTAAAAATAGGAACATGCTATTTTGCTAACTAAGAATAATGAATGCAAAAGCGATTTCCCAGCACACTGTTAAGCTAAAGAGAGAAAAGGGAAAGGGTTGCAAGTAGACACAATAGGCATTGGGTAAAACTAGAGGAAACAGGGAGCAAGAAAAGCCCTGGCAAATTGTCCTTGACATACACAAGTATAATTTGCCTTTCATTGTTGCTTTTGTGAATTGTTTGTTTGAAAGATTTATTTTATTTATTTCTCCCCATCCCCTCATTGTGTGCTCGTCTTCGTTATTTTAGGAGGCACCAGGAACCAAACCTGGGACCTCCCATGTGGGAGGGAGGCTACCTCTGCTCCCTGCTTTGTTTTGTCTCTCATTATGTTTCCCTCCTTGTGTCTCTTGTTTCATCAGCTTGCCATGCTAGCCTGTCTTGTCAGCTCGCTCTCTAGTTCATCTTCTTTAGGAGGCACCAGAAACCAAACCTGGGACCTCCCATGGGGTAGGCAGGAGCTCAATCACTTGAGCCACATCTGCTTCCCGGTTTTGTGAGTTTTGACAACTGCTTTGGGGTGCATTTGCGCCACCCTCTATCACCCCGGCCTCACCTCAGGCATCCATCCACCTGCTCTGCCTCGCTGTGGCCCTGCCTTTCCCACACACCCTCTCGATGGAGGCACGCAGTGTGGTGCCTGCTGAGCCCAGACCCCTCCCTCGGCACACTGCCCGTTTGTCCCCTTAGCTGTCGAGGACATCCGGGTGGGTCCCCGTCGTCGGCACTGACGGCGACTGTGCACATTCGTGTTGGAGCTCCCGTAATGGAGCTGCACTTCCGTCCCCCTGGGCGCGTCTGTCTCTTCAGAGCCCTGCCCAGTCGGCGGAAGTCAGCGTTTCAAGGTCTGGTGGCAGCTCCCGGGGCACGGCCCCTTCTCCCACCCACAGTAAAACCCAAATCCCTCTGGGCGGGCCCCTGCTTCCACCCCACAGGGATCCCAGCCCACGGCCCCTGCCTGGCACCCTCCAGCCCCTCCACCCCATGGAGACGCGGGACGCGGGTACCTTTAAAGAGAAACTGAGTCTCGTTCATTCAACAGTGGCCAAGCCCCCATGTGTGCACCTGTGACGTGAGATGACCCTGGAATTTCCCCCCCACTCCCCACCTCGCCCCAGCCTGTACCTCCGTCTCCTGCATGAGCTCGGGCTGGGCCGTCCTGGAGCTCAGGGGTCTTACCTGCCCCCAGAACATACGAGAAAGAGAGACGGCTGCTGTGAGGGAGCCACCCAGGCAGGGCGAGAGCACCGCTGTGGAGGCCAGCGGGGACCCCCAGGGCAGGGGACGGGGCCCCAGCAGGCTGGAGGTGGAGGGGCCCTCAGCCCTGCCTCCCCTACGAACAGTGGGTCTCCCCGGGCTTTCAGAGACAAACAGCCAAGTCCGGTGAACACTGCTCCCCCCTGCAGGCTTCCGGGCAGACCCTCCCACCCTGCGGTCCTGTGGGCTGGAAGTCTGCAGGGCGGGGCCCTCGGGCATCGTGGGACCCTACTGCAGCTCTGCCAGCTTGGGGGCCAGGTGGTTCTAGGTGGTGGGGTCTTCCCCGACCTCCACCTACCAGATGCCAGTAGCATACCCCCCACCCAAAAATTGTGATGCCCATTAATGCCTCCAAGCACGGCCAATATGCCCTGGGGTCAGAACGGCCCTTGGTTGAGTACCCCTGACCTTGAGACAGGTGAGGGACTGTCATTCGCATAGCAGGGTGTGTTCCAGTCAGGTGAACAAAAGCAGTCTCTGAAAACTCTGGCTGACTCCGGCTCTTTATGTATCCTGAAATAAATGGGTTTATAAAAGGCACTTTAGGGAAGTGGATGTGGCTCAAGCAATTGAGCTCCCGCCTACCACATTGGGGTTCCCAGTTCAGTTCCCAGTGCCTCCTAAAGAAGATGAGTTGGCACGGTGGCCTGGCGGAACAAGACGATGCAACAAAATGGCACAACAAAAGAGACACAAGGAGGAAAAGCACAATGAGAGACACAACAAAGCAGGGAGCAGAGGTGGTTCAAGCGATTAGGCACCTCCCTCCCACATGGGAGAGCCCAGAATCAGTTCCCATGCTTCCTAAAAAGAAGGCGAGCGCACAATGAACAGACACAGCGTGCACAAAATAACAAGGGGGAGGAGGAGAAAAAATAAAATAAATTGTTAAAAAAAAATAAACAAAAGGAACTTTAAGTATCTTGAAATTGTTTTAGAAACCTTCATGCTACCAAAATCAGTCTTTTAGGAACCTGCAGTTCTCATGGGGGGTACACCTGGAAAATGGCCAGAAATCCCACCAGGGGAACCCCAGTGACTCCTCCCTGAGCCCAGGCACCTCCTGGGTGGCAGCTGCAGGAGCAGAGCTTGGGTTCTAGAAGGCTCCAGCCTGCAGCTCGCAGTCCAGGGGCAGGAGTACCGTGTGTGGCCCCAGGACTCAGCAGCACAGTGAGGCCACAACCTGCCACCCGCTGCTGGGGGCACTGCTTCAGGTCCCCCGCACTTCCTGGGTGAGTCCTGAGTGGGGGCTCTGGGCACTGTCTGTGAAAGGAGCCCCTAATTCCCACCGGCCCCCCAAAGGGAGGGAGGGCTTGATCTTCCTAGGTGCTGCGTGACACTGTCAACCAAGGCCACTGTGCTGCTCTGGGAGGTGGAGGCTGATTGTGCCACCAGAGGGGCACCAAGGGGCCAGGGAGGCCACGGAGAGGGGACGGGGAGGGGGCACAGGCGGGCAGGGACCAGCCAAAGAGCACTCCGTCACCAGGCCATTCCCTCCACGCTGGCATGCCGGAAGGTCTCGTCGCCCTTGCACAGCACAGGGCGGTCAGCGGGACCCCTGGCACACACATCTCTGCAGATGCAGCAGCGGCTGAGACGTCCGAGCTCACACAGGTGACGGAGACCGAGCGCGGGCGGCCGCAGGCAACCCCAACCTCACCGTGCCCGGGGAAAGGCCTGCGCCTGCCCTTGACGCCCTGCAGTCTCCCCCAGGACAAGGAGCCAAGTTGGGAGGACTCCGTGCCAATTGGTCAGCTGCATTTTAATCAAAGCTGCTTATTTTTCTTAGATCCCTTACCACTTTCCGTATTGTTACCAGAAAAGTGATTATTTGCGTGGAAGTGGCTGCTTCCGGGTTTTGCTGTGGCCCGACAGCCACACTCTTTCGGCTCTGAATTCCCTTTTACCTGGTGAACAATGACAATGGAAGGTGGGGGGGGAGGGGGCTTGGTTTCCTGGCCCTGGGCAGTCCCCTGCCTCCGCTGCAGGCTTGGCAGGAGCAGAGCAGGCTGGTATGTGGGAAACTGGCCGTGCCGGGGGCCACTGGGGCGGGCGGGGGCTCCGCCAAGGGCAGTGAGCGGGTTCTGCCGTTACAGGAGGGACTCAGAGCTGCACGGGCCAGCAGCGCGCCAAAATGTGGGCCCTGAGAGAAAGACCCTCGCCGTGCCCTCCGGTGGAGGCACAGCCGACGCGCGCCGGGGCCCCGTCCGTGGCAGCGCAGTTTGAGAGAGCCCAAGGGGGATGGCGGCCTCCAGCTGCACAAGCCCTGGGGACCCAGCCCCAGAGCCGCGGCCGCCCTTGTCACCTGGGCTGTGGGATGAGAATACTTGTCCTCTAATACACAGGGTCAGAATTAGGAGAGGAAAACGCAGTGAGCACTGGGGAGGAGCGGGTGCGGGCGGGGACGTGGCACTCAGAGACGGGTCCCAAAAGGAATGGACACAGTCACCGGGCCGCAGGGACCAAGGACCCAGAAGTGCAGGTGGTCACCGGCAAGGCAGGGGCTGGTCCGAATGAGGGCTGCCTCTACCATGCCAGGCCCCCTGCCCAGAGCCCAGAGATGCAGCTCCAAGGGCGTTCAGCATTCACTACTAAACTGAGGTGTCGGGGAGGGGTTGTAGATCGGCAGTTGAGCACCTGCTTCCCGTGTACGAGGTCCTGGGTTCAATCCCCTGCACCTCCTAAAAAAAACACAAAAACCCTGAGATGTGCCCTTGATGGAGACATGTCCCAGTTTTCGAGACGTTGAAACGTGAAAGAAAAAAACAACTTCTGTCTCGGAATGAGGGAACTACAGCCCAGAGTTTGTGTCCTGGAGAGGGCGGCTGCCTCCCTGGGGTGGGGGGAGAGGATTAGCCGCTCATTTCATGCCATGGAAAGCTGATAGATGAAGGACTCGGCAATGACATTCTTCTTTATAATTAAGAGGCTAATTTAATTACTGCTATTAAAGCCTAAGCTCCTAGCCAAAGGCCTCCGGTTCCGCTCTGCTTCTCCCCACGCGCAGACCTGGCAGCTGCCGAAGAGAGGCTGCGTCTTCAAAGCTTCATCTCCTGGACCCATCTGGTTGGAAGGAGGGCAACAAGCGGGAGAGGGAAGCGAATCAAAGGCAAGGCATGTGTGCGTGTGTGTGTGAAATTCACCGAAGGTGGGAGGCAGCCCTGGGGACGAAAACGCTGGCCTGGGGCCACCGCGTCAGGCCAGGGAGACCGGCCTACCCTGCCCACTCCTCGTCCCTGGCCACGGCAGGGTGCAGAGACAGGGCTGGGAGGGGTGAAGGCGGCCTGAGCAAGGAGAACAGCTCCTCTGATAAGGGGGAGCAGGGCCAGGCTGGGACAGATGCACCCCGTGTCTCCAAGCATAGGTGCCCAGTCCTGCCCACTGGGGACCCGTGAACATGCACAACCTGTAAAAATGAATGTCTGGCTCCCCAGAGCCCTCCAAGCCTCTGCACAGGGGCCAGGAATCAGCACCGTGGTAGGGGAAACTGAGGCACAGAGTTCCCACACTTCCTGAAGAGGCAGCAGGAGCGGCTCCTCCAGGCCCCCAGTTCCAGCTCCAGGTGGAGCTAAACGCCTGTCCCCTGCGCCCACCAAGAACCGTGGCTCTCATCCTCTGCGAGGCTGTTTCTGGAAAAGTCCCTCCGCGCCCGCCCTCCATGTGCCTGGACGCAGCTGCGTTGGGAGGGCTCCGGGCCACGGGGAACTCTCTCGGGCACAGTGCTTTGATTGGCACATGCCTGGTCCTCCTCAATTGTCACCCAAATGGGAGTCCACATCCTGTGGACGCCCCGGCTGGAAGGGCAGCTCCAGGGTGGGCAGGGGCTGCCCCTTCTCGCACCTCATGGATACCCACCACCCCAGCTGGGGGTCCAGCACCCTCAAGCCTCTGGATCCCAAACGCATCCCTCAGGACAGCGTGACCAGCCTCGCCAGCGTGAGAAGTCTGCCCCGTCTTCTGGGCACCAGCGGGGGCGTAAAGCCATGCCGTGCTGGCAGCTTTTCTCCAGGCATGCATCTGGAGGTGCTTGGCACTGGGTCCCCAGTGCTCATATCAGTAAGGCTGGGGGGTCGGGGTTCCTGGGGTGGTGGGGCGGGGCGGGGCGGGGGCTTCGGCAAAGACAAGCTGGGAGGAAGCGGTAGGCGTAGGGCTTGGCAGAGTGGCCAGCAGGCCACTAGTCCCCCACCAACGCTGGCATTGGCCTTAATTTTAATTTTAATTTAATTTAATTTTACCTTGTTTGGTTTTTTTTTAAATTATCTTTTTAAGCTAATAGATCACACAAAATATTACATTAAAAAACATAAGAGGGGAAGCGGACTTGGCCCAATGGATAAGGCGTCTGCCTACCACATGGGAGGTCCGCAGTTCAAAGCCCGGGCCTCCTTGACCCGTGTGGAGCTGGCCCACACGCAGTGCTGACGTGCGCAAGGAGTGCCGTGCCACGCAGGGGTGTCCCCTCATAGGGGATCCCCATGCGCAAGGAGTGTGCCCCATAAGGAGAGCCACCTAGAGTGAAAGAAAGTGCAGCCTGCCCAAGAATGGCACCGCACACATGGAGAGCTGACCCAATAAGATGATGCAACAAAAAAGAAACACAGATTTCCAGTGCCGCTGTTAAGAATAGAAGCAGTCACAAAAGAACACACAGCAAATGGACACAGAGAACAGACAACTGGAGGGGGGTGGAAATAAATTAAAAAAATAAATCTTAAAAAAAAGGTAAGAGGTTCTCATGTACCCCACTCCCCATCCCTCCAGCATCATTTTTTATTGTATTTTTTGAAGATACACAAATCACAAAAAATGTCACATTAAAAAATATAAGAGGTTCCCATATACCTCCCCACTCCCCACTCCCCTCCTCCCACATGCCGAAGCGGCCGTGCAGGACTCCCCAAGCATTTCTGGAGCTGGGGCGTGGGCATGGCAATGAGAAGAGCCTAAGAGCCAAGGAAAGCTGCCACAGTGGGCGCCAGAAACCTGCCCCCACCCCCTAGCCTGGACCCATTCCCAACCTCTGAAACAGCGAGCAGGCACCCAGGGCCGGGGGCTCCCCGGACCCCTCACTTCCATTCTGGAGCCGTTTCAGGATTTAGAGTTCTGGTGTCTGGACTAGAAGTACCCAAAGGCCCCTTCCAGTCCAAACTCTGAGTCGTGGCTCCGGGGGGCCACGTCCTCCCCAGCATGGTGGCAAATGGACACGTGGAGATAAGCCACGGCGTGGAACGGGGCCTCCGGGCCAGCCGGGCACCCAAAGGCAGGCACCTGGGGTAGCCTCAGAGCCGTGGGGTGGGCAGAGAGGAATTTCCCAGGGAAGCCATTTGCCAGGGAAGCCAAGGGCCGCCCACGACCGCCGCCCCGAGACTGTCAGGCCACGCAGCAGCGGGAGGTGCTCCACAGGCCCTTGTTTAGGAAGGAGAGCACGGGTGGCCTGCCTGAAAACAGGGCTGGCAGTCCCCTCCCTTCGCTGAGTGAAATGGGGGTAGCAGCCCCGGCTTCGCAGGATTGGGGTCTGTTTGGCTGAGGGCCTCCGGGAGGAGCAGGGAGCTGAGCATAGCAGCGTCCCCCCTAAACGGACGACGGGAGATCAGGCCAGCGCTTGAGAGAACAGAGAGCTGAGCCAGGTGTGCCGGGTGCCTCGCAGGCCCTACGACGGCAAAGGGGGCAGGTGAGGGCGCCGGGCGCTTCCAGTTACTGAAGGCCACCAACAGGCCAGCTCGTCGTGGGGACAGAGGGTGAAAAAGAAGTTCCTTTGGGTCACCTGCGTAGTGAGTGCTCCAAGTGGAGCTGGAGAGGAACCCAATGTTTAATGTTATTTGATTTGCATTAATTGAGACGTGAATGCCCAGAGGGCATGTGAGACTCCCACTTGGCATTCAGCAGCTTTCTGAGCGCATCATCCAACACCCAGGCGCTATGGACTCAGAGGTGGGCACCCGAAGCCGGTCGGCAGCCCCAGAAGATGACTTGGAAATTTTTCCGGAGGCACATTTCACAAAAGGGCACTGAGCGTGACAGGGGTGCCTGGGCACCACGCAGGCCACCGTGGGGGACCTTCTGACGGTTCACGCTTCCTGGACCCAGCAGCTCCCTTTTGATGTTATGACGGCAACGACAACAGGATGGAAACTAGTGAGCGCTAAAGGGAAAGCAGGGATGTCACCAGTCCTCCTGAGAATTCCCAAGGCGGTGGGAGCAGGGATATCCGTCCAAGAGCGTGGCCAAAGGGTTCCCCAGTGAGATGAGTGACGAGGATGAGGAAGGATGAGCAGGAAGTAAAAGAAAACCCACCCGGAGGAGGGAAGGCATAAGGCAATGCCAAATCCCGGGTATCCAGCGCCCCAGCACCTCCTGGCCAGAGGGAGAGGACTCCGGGTCAGTGCCTGCCCACCGCCAGGCCCCCACAGGTCCAGCGCGGGCTGAGCGCGAAGCTCTCGGATTAAAGGACGGTGCTCCTGGGAGCCCCTCCTGCAGAACGAGAAAAGAAAACTGGCCACATACTGGACGACAGAGCGGCTCTGGATTTTCGATCTTTGATGGGTGTGGAGGGAGGTTAGGTACGACGGCAGGGAGCAGGTGGCCCAAGCCCTTCCCACCGCCACGAGTGTCACCCCTGTTTATACATACTGTAGGGCACGTTCTTAGTTCAGAGGAGAGAGCACTGACCAAAACCCAAAGGGAGGTCTTGCAAACTGAGGTCCCCTCTGCCCACCTCTGGCCCCCAGGGCTGTCTGGGAGCTCAGGGCATGCAGGGTGGCTGTGTCCCCGTTAGAAGAGAGCCCAGACACTTTCAAGTGCATCCTCAGAGGGGCGCCCAGCACCCACGGGAAGGCTTGTTCTTCAGCACGAAGCCCCCATGCCTGCAGATCCCAGAGCGGCACTCATCTCCCAGGGACAAGGAAGGGTGGGTGCGCGGGCTGTGGAGGGCGACCATTGGCTCCCGGGAGGAGACCCGCTGCGGCCGTGCGGCAGCCTGGAGGAGCGCCTCCCTGAAGCTGCATCCACGGAGACTGTTGGCCTCTTGGGCAGATGGGGCGGAAGTCTCCACACCTCGGGGCCAGGTACCCTTCGAGGCTTCTGGAGCCCAAGAGGCCAGGGGCATCCAGCTCACCCCTCAGGAGCCGGGGCCACTCCCTGCCTTTCCCACCAATCTCCAGGGAATGCATCCTGTTGTCCCGTGGCTGAGCCCCTGGACACCCGGGCAAGTCTGTTTAGGACTCTACGAGCACTCCAGGCCCACACCCACGAGGGGGAGCCACGAGCCAGGTGGCCAGGAGGCAGCGGCCGACGTCCCCTGGTGGGGGAGGGGCGGACAGGCACGGGGGGGGGGGAGGGGCGGGATGCGCCGCGCCTCGGCCACTTGCACTTCCCGTCGTCTGTGTCCAAGTTCGCAGCCTTGACGTGGACCGGCTGTCAGCTCTTCCTGCCTGGCCTCAGGAAGGGACGGATCAAAGGGTGCCTCCGGCCCCATCGCTGATGTGGAGTTCATGGGAGAGGCCCCCCTCAAACACCTGGCCGGCGAAAAAGTGCTTCACCGACAGGTTTCGCGATGACTCACGGTCACTGTCATTGTGCCCCTGGCCAGGCCACTCCGTGGGGACACTGACACAGCGAATAAAGTCAACAAACAGGGGAAGCGCCGGCCTGGGCTAGGGCGGCCTTGTGCCAATGCGCCCCCCCCCCTCCACTGGGGAGAACCGGCAAGCGTCCTCCCTTCCCGGCAACGGAGGCTGGCTCTGCACCACCCCCACCCAGCCACCCCCAACAGCGCCCCTTTGTGACCCGTCGTCCCCCCACCCCTGGGAAAGCACCATGGCCAGCGCAGGACCCTGCAAACCGGCAGGCCAGGGGCAGGAGCCAAGGTTCTAGAAGAGGGACCACTGCAGGTGTGAAAACTTGAAGTGAAACATCAGGGGGCCAGAGCCCACGCCCTGGAAACGACAGCCTGGAGAGGCTGAGTGAAGCCACAGGGTGGAATTGGGGTCGGGTAGAGCGCCAGGGGATGGGGACTGCGGCCAGGATGGAGAGGGGGCGGGGAAGTCAGGGAAGGGGACAGGGAGAAGTGCTGGGAGAGCCAGGCAGAGACACCGGGAGGAGTGGAGGGGCAGGGAGGGAGCGCAGGAACAGCGCTCGGAGAAGGGCTGGGAAAGGGTGGGGAGGTGGGGAGAGGCGCCCGAAGGGGTGCACGGGGGTCCCCCGCCCCCAGCTCTGCCGAGGATCCTATCTGCGGGGTGCAGGGACCTGGGCCAAGAAGACCCCAAAGTTCCCGAGATGCCCAGGACTAGGACCCCCGCCCCAGACTCCTTCCCCCGCCCCCTGCCCGATCCCACCGGACGCAAATAAGCGGACACGGAAACAGCTTCCAAAAGAGGCAAAACCGTTTTATCGAGTCGGCGCCGGCGCGGTATCTACAGTTATCTACACCTATCTACACATATCTACACCGCCTGCAGACGGCGCTCTCGGGCCGTCTACACTGCAACTACCGGCCGGGCCGGGGTGTGGAGGGGGCGACGCGGTCTCAGGGAGAACAATAAATAGCACATCCTTCCGCCTCTGACCGGGCGCTTTGGCACTGGCGGGCGGGGACCCTCGCGGCCCTCGGGGCTGTGCGGGGGGCGCCCCGCGGGGGCTCGGGAGCGAGGGGAGTGGGGCCGGCGGGCGGCCCGCATTATCTGGGGCAGTAGTCGTAGGAGCCGGGCGGCGCCGGCCCCCGCCGAGGAGTACATATTGGCAGCCGCGGCGGCGGCAGCTGCGGCGGCGGCTGCGGCCGCGGCGGCCGGACTCACCGCCGGGTGGTGGTGGCGCGTGCGGGTGCGCGTGCGGGTGCGGGTGGTAAGCGTGGCCTCGCAGGCCCGGCAGCGGGTAGGGCGCAGGCCGGCTCTTGGCCCCGAGGTAGTGGTCGTAGGCGGCGGCCGGGTACTTGTAAGGGTGATGGTGCAGCGGCTCCGACGCGCCAGGCGCTTCCAGGCGCAGCTCAGGTGCGGGGGGCTAGGCCGGCCCCCGGGCGTGCCGGACAGCGCCACGAGGCCACCGGTGCCGCCGGCTCCCCCGGGCAGCGCGGGCTCAGCACCCGCGCCAGCAGCTGTGGGGGAGGCGCCGGGTCCCCTAGCACGGCCGGGGCCGCCGGCCTCGCGCTCGAATTCTCGCCGGGCCTCGACCGCGTCTGCTGGGAGGGCCGAGGGGTGAGCGCTGCCGACGGGGACCCGCCCCGCCCGCACCGCGGCCCCGGCGGGGGAGGAGGCTCGAAGGCCGCACTCGGGTGCTCCCCGGCCCCCTGCTCTCCGAACCGTCCGAAAGCCCGCGGGTCGGTCCCGGGTCCTCGCCCCCCGCACCCCTCCGCGGGCAGGCAGGCAGGCAGGCGGGCGGGGTGGGCAGGGCGCAGCCGTCGGGCGGGCCGGGCGGGCGAGTGCGCGCTTGCCCGCCGCCGCGGCCGTTGTGAAACCGGCGCGAAGACCGCGAGCGCCCCGGGGGTGCAGGCGAGGCCGGGCGCGGCCGCCGGCCCGGGTCGGAGCGCGCGCGGACTACGGCCCGGATCCCCCGAGCCCGGATCTCCCGATCCAGGCCCTACCTTTCTCCGCGCCGTTGGGCTGCGTGGGGGAGGCCACGGGGTTCCGCGAGCGCGCGAAGGCGCTCATGAGCGGCAGTGCGCCAGGCCGGTGGTTGCGGGGCCTGCGGGAGCGAGGCAGGCAGCGGTCAGGACGCGGAGCTCCGGGAGGCGGGTGCTAGGGCGCTGGCCGCCTTGCCGGGCAGACACTCACCCAGTCCTCGGGGGTCGCAGTCCCGGAAGCCCTTGGCGAAGGGGTTGCTGGCGGATCTTGAGCTGTGTTATCTGCAGGGGAGGAGTGTCAGCCTACAGCTCGAGCCCACGGTACCTGGGCCACCTACCCACTGCTTCCAGTAAAGTCTCCTTGGTGCCCCCACTGGCCCGAACCGGCTCCCGCTATCCCTCCCTTCGCGGAGCTTGTGCCTCTCTCCGGAAGCATGGACCAGTGGAGCACCTCTCTCACCAGAGGAACCTCTTGCCATCCCAGGCAGAAGGGAGGGAGACCCTACGTCTCTGGCAGGGACCGGAAAGTGATCACCCTGCCCTACTTCCCACCGCCTGGTGTGGGGAGCAGATGGGCACTCTAGGAATCTGGGCAAACCCCGTATCAGGCCCCTGATGGGGAGTTTCCGGAATGGTTTGGAAAACAAACTTTCAGGCTGCAGTGACAGTTGCCGCTTGAGAGGTCAAACTGATAGAGGAGGCCGGGGCTGCCCGGTGGCGGGAGGGGAGGGGAGGGATCAGCTCCCAACCTCGGAGGCCCTTGGGGTGTGGGGTCACGTGGCCGTGCTCAGCAAGGACCCCCAGCCGCCAGCTACAAGCCGTCTGCGCAGCCGGCGCAGCGTGGCGAGCTGCGGGCCCCCCTTCCCGGGAGGGCTGACTACTTCGCAGCCCCCAGAGGCAAGTGGATCGGAAGGCGGCCTGGGCTCGGGGGTCTCCCCCGCAGGCCCTCACCCGGTGGTTCTGGTACGCAGTGACCGCCGTGAAGCGCGTCTCCTCAAACACGAAGGTTTTGAAATTCTCCTCGGCATATTTCTCGCTGTCCTTGCGCGGATCCACATAGACCACGTGAAAGCGCGGCTGGTATCTGTGCATGGAGTTGAGAATAATCTGGAAAGCAAGGCAGGCCACGGCTCAGCTCCTGCTGCGGGGGGCTCCCCAGTGACTCCGCCTCCAGAGCCGGGGCATGGGGCCCTGGCTCCGGAAAGATCGCAGAGAATTAGGGGAGGCTGCACATGAGGCCTCCCGCCTAGATCCAGCAATTCCTCCTGCCCCTGCTTCCCTCTCCCAGCCCCTTCCTTGCTGGTTTAAGAAAACTTCCAGCGAAAGCTCAAGAGTGACGATGACGGGAAGGAGGGTGCCCCCTGCTCCCCGTCCCAGGCCCACCAGGCCATGGGACCCCGAAACCCCAAGAGGCCGTCTTCCCCAGCCTCTGGAGACGTTGGCGGGGTCCCCTGCCCTCACCCTGCACCCGCTCCCCCGGCTGCCCCAGCTCTGCCTGCTGGGCCCAAGGGCTGGATGGGCAGCTCCGGGGACTGCCCACGGGAGCCTGGTACGGGGGTCCCTCACATGGCCGTTGTCATCCAGCAGATTGTTGGTCAGCTTGAGCTTGTCAAAAGAAACGATCTGCTTCATCCACTGCGCACCCTTGGCTGGCGAGTCGGGGTGATAGTGGACGCGGCCTGGCGTGGCAGGGTCTGCCTTCCAGCAACCAGCCACGAGGAGCTGTGGAAGGCATACCTTGGCGGGGGCGGGGAGAAGTTGCACAGGATGGGGGGATCAGGTCGTGGGCGGGGGTACCGAGAAGACCGTGCCCCTGACACCGAGGAAGCCCTGAAAGTGCCTTTGAGGAGTGGCCCCTAGCAGGGAAATGAACAGGAGCTTTTACGATGGAGATTACCGGGGAAAAACAAAAGCAAAAAGCGGAAACTCCCGCCTGCCCCCAGTACACAAAAACAAGAGAAAGGCGATGTCGCATCCCGGGCGCCAGGGGACGGGGTAGGGCAGGCCGGCTCCCGGCAGAAGCCACATTCCACATTTCGCTGCACGCGGGTTGGCCCGGCTCGAGTGGGCCTAGCCAACCGCCTCCGGGAACAGAGCTGCGCGGACACAGAGCCCGGATTTGGCCGTGCTGTCGGCCTGGGGCTCAGGGCGGTCCCCTTTCAGTTTATTAATTGCTGTTAATTGTCTAGACAGCCCAGGCCCGCCCTGCATAATCTCTCCCAGCCACCCCACCTTTCCTGCCCGGCTGGGGCCCAGCACCCCCGGGGGAAGAGGGAAGGGGCTGCAGCTAGCGCGCCTCCTGGGAAAAGGAGACCCGGAGAAAGGCGGGGCCTGGGCCAGAGGCAGGGGGTCCGCCCGGCTCTGGCAACCCCAGCTGCAGGGGCTCCAGGCCTCAGTCTTTAGGAACTTCCTGCGAGCGGGGTTCCCAAGAATGGCTCAGGGTGGGGCGGGTGGGCCTGAGGTTGGACGCTGGGGCACTCAGGTCGATGGGGGCGGCTGGTTGCAGGTGCCTGGGACCCTGGGGCTCTGAGGGACTGGGTGGCATGGATGGCCCAAGAAGGGTCAGCAGACGGGGAGCCCTGTATCTCCCTGAGCCCCCCGCCCGGGTCCGCACCACACAGGCCCGGCTAGAGAGACTTCTCTCGGGGCGCTCACCGATAGCGCTTGTCATCCACAGGCACGAAATCCATGAGCAGCATATAATCAGCCATGGGATCCATGCCGAAAAGCTTTACTTGGAACGTGGGGAACATGCGCCTGGGGGTGAGGGGACCGGGTTCAGGTCACCTTAGGTCGGGGGGGTGGCGCCCACCTAAGCCTCACTCGTGGGAAAGCAGGAGGCGACACAAAGGGCAATCTCCTTCTCCACTCCCTGGTTCCCTCCATCTCCTTTCCCTTGGCTCAGCTGCTCCAACCCAAGGAGGCCCCTGCAGGAACCTGCGGGCTTGGGGAGCCCCTGGCCCCCCCACACACCTTTTTTTTTTAAACACGGCCGCGCCCCAGCCGCCGACCCTGGCTGCTTTCAGCCACCTTCGCTTTGCCGAATTCCCCCCACGACCGGCCGGGACCCAGCCTCCACCTTGGAGCTCCCGGGACACAGTCACCCCCAGCTTCTGGGCCCTTGGCGGGGCCTCCCCCAGCTCGAGCTCCGTCGCTCCCGGCTCGAACAAAGTGAAACCCGGAGTCTAAGGGCAGTCCGTGGGCTTTCGGCTGGCTCTCCGGCCGGGGCCCCGATTTCCCGGGAGGCCGAGGCCTTGGATCCTACAGTCCCTGGCTCTGCCTGGTTCTCGGGCCTTGCCTCCAGCCCGGTAGCTCCCCAACTCCGCAGGGACACAGGCGAGCTTTGCCCACAGTCCCCTAAATATCCTTTTCCCCTGGATCCCGACTTGATGACTGGTGACCTACCACGGGACTCTTAAAAGGATGTCCTTTGTGGCTCCCAGGTGGGGAGCCTGACAGCACAGCAGGGCCGGATGTGGGCCCTAGAAAATGAGCCCCTCACTTGCCCTTCCCGCTGCCTCTCCGCATGGGACAGCGGGCAGACCACGGAGGCCCCGAGGAGCCGGGCCTCGGGTGGGCTCCCTGGGACCCGCGCCCAAAGCCTCTGCTGGCTGCAGGGGCTGCAGAAGGTCCTCCCTGGGGTGAAGCCGGGCTGTCGCCGGGGCCTGGCTGAGCTGCACCGGCCTGGGACCAGGGCCGACGGGCTGTCCCAGGAGGAAGGAGACACGGGGCCAGAGGCCTTCTCTCCTGCCGGGAGGGTCCCGGGGGTGGGCCAGGGACAGCAAGGAGTGCCCGGAAAAAACCCTCGGAGCTGCAG